>NC_058130.1:461006928-461042786 GCF_016433145.1 Gracilinanus agilis | reverse complement strand
ATATATATATATATGTATATATAATTTGCTCTATAAATTAGTCCCACCTTTCACTATCTTCTCCTAAAGCTACCTTTATGAAATGTCAAGGAGTTCTCCCTAATTGTAACATTTTGGGATCTAGAAAATGCATCAGTATTTTTCCTTGCCATGCTTTTTATGCTTTCCTAAGTTTTGATCATATCATTTTTCAGTCTTAACATTCTAGTGTATTATTTTCCCTTTTATAAGTCTGACTTCAGTTCATAGTTTTAAAAGTTACACAGTCTGTATTTTGCCATCAAATTTGGAAGTATTGAGAGTTGAAAACTTCTCTGTGTGAATAATGCTTAGGTTGTCTATTTTTTAGCTGCCTAGCAAAGGAATTAGTTCATGATTTTTAAGTCTTATCTGAAAGCACATATCAAAAATGAATTTTAATATTAATGTCATAATTCATCAGCAATTTAGTCTGTATAAATTATCCATGATTTCTTTAACTTCATCAAATACTAAAAATTCATCTGTTCCAATTTAATTTCCTACTATTAACATTAAGAATCAGATTTAAAAAGAAGAAAAATATGGACACTATTTTGCTAATATTACCTAAATAGTTTCATAAACCACCATATGAAGTACCTTTTTCGGTTTGTGTGTTTTGATTTTATCTACACAGTGAATATATGTGATTCACATTAACATCAAGAGCAAGTGAAAACATATTTTAGATGTACTTGGGAATGAATCTGTTTCCCTTCATGTTAGAGCAGATGGGTTTCTGGAAAAATTAGGAGCCCAGTTGGAGAGAGTCTTGAGGGTATTTTTGACATCCTTGTTAGAGGGACAGATGATGCCACAGTAACTTTTAAACTAAATTTCAGTTAGCCTCTAGTCATATTTGGAAGAAATCAATTTAGAGTTCACATGACTTTGAGTGCATTATTTGCATCTTTTCAAGCATAAAATTGTTTCTTGTTCTTTTAAAACTGTCTACAATTTACCTTTAAGTCACTAGCTGATCAAGATGAGATCTAAATGAAGAGTATATTATCTGGCTCAGGTTATTTCATTTCCCACGTTGTTTATTTAGCAGGCACAGAAAATACAGCTGGAATTATTTAGGGACAAATAATACAGTTGTGAGGCTTCAAAGATACTAATCAGTTGGAAAAGTATTTCAGTGGGAGTTCACAGATAATAGATATAAAATTCAATTCATTCACCATTTATTAGGAACTACAGTCAGTCATTGTGCTGATTTCTAGAGATAAAGAGCCACAAATCAAAAAAACCCTACCCTCAAGGACCTTAAAATCTGATAGGGAGACCTGTGCAAATGAGTAAATAAAGACTATATAAAAATAATAGAGAACAATTTCAGGAGTTAGAGAATGACAGTAACTGAGGAAATCAGTGAAGGCATTATAATAAGAATTGGTTCTTGAACTGGCCATAGAAAGTAGCTATTCAGTAGTGTATGTAACACCTAAATTTTCAGCTATTTGGTATAGTGGATTGATTACCCACCCTGGAATCATGAGTTAAATCTGATGTCACACACCTACAGTGAGAACCTGGATAAGTCACTTAACCATTCATGAAAGCCTCAGTTTCTTTATCTATAAAGTAAGCTGGAGAAGCAATGACAAAGCACCCTAATGTTTTTATCAAATCACAAATGGGGTCATGAAGAATCGGTTATGAATGAAATGACTGAAGAACAACAATATTATGTTACTGAAAGGTAAGTAGTAGTCACATTATGGAGAGCTATAAATACTGTAAAGGTATTCCATATAGTCATGTTATCTTAATTATTAGCCTCCAGACTTTCAGATTTACTTAGATTTAAGTCTTTTGGATAAAGTTAGTAGAGAACTGAAGATACTGAAATTTGGACTTTCTGAAATTCTTGTATTATCCCAATTATCTTTGAGATGAATGTGACAATTTGTTTTTAAATCTGTTCATTTCCATGCTTTAGGTAAAAATTTTAAAATGTTATTTTTGGTATTTATGTTATAACTATAATTTAGGATGCCATCTATCACAATAAAAAGAGTAGAAAGCAAATATTCAAAGTAAATATGAAAACAAAGGTATTATACTATTCATTCTGTTTCCAGTTAAAGAGTTACTTCTCTTCCTTTCCATCTTGAAGTATGAATGATTCTTTAAAGTATTCAGAGGTTTGATTTGTGGTGCTCTTCCACACACCAAATGCGCATAGCATTTATCATTGCCTAGGACAGGGTTGGTGAAGTATTGGCACATATGCCATGCTGGCTGGAGGAAAACTGTTCCATTCCCCATTTTCACAACACTCAAGGACATTTTTCCATGCCCTGCTGATACTCCCTCCAGCCCCCAAATAAGCATTTCCTGCCTCCCCTCTCTGAGGTAATGTGGGGCCTAGATCAGGGAGGAGAAGCACTCACAGGCAGCTCAAAGTTACACTTTGGGCACATAAAGTTGAAAACATTCATTCATCAATACTAGCCTAGGATACCACACCTCATTGTTTTTTTTTTAATTTATTAATATTTATTTTTTTGAAAAGTTAACATGGTTACATAATTCAGGCTCTTACTTTACCCTTTATCCCCCCTGACTTCCCCCTCCCCCCCATGCCAGATGTGTATTTCCACTGGTTTTAACATGTGTCATTGATCAAGACCTATTTCCAAATTGTTTATAGTTACATTTGTGTGGTAGTTTCGAGTCTACATCCCCAATCATGTCCTCCTCAACCCATGTGTTCAAGCAGTTGTTGTTCTTCTGTTTCCACTCCTGTAGTACTTCCTCTTAAAGTGGCTAGCATTCTTTTCCATAAATCCCTCAGAATTGTCCTGAGTCATTGCATTGCTGTTGGTACAGAAGTCCATTACGTTCTATTTTACTACAGTGGTCTCTGTGTACAATGTTCTTCTGGCTCTGCTCCTTTCATTCTGCATTAATTCCCCGAGCTCTTTCCAGTTCACATGGAATTCCTCCAGTTTTTATTCCTTTGAGCACAATAGTATTCCATCACCAACATATACCACAATTTGTTCAGCCATTCCCCAATTGAAGGGCATACCCTCATTTTCCAGTTCTTTGCCACCACAAAAAGTGCAGCTATGAATATTTTCGTACTAGTCTGTTTATCTATGATCTCTGTGGGGTACGAACCCAACAATGGTATGGCTGGATCAAAGGGCAGGCATTCTTTTATAGCCCTTTGAGCATAGTTCCAAATTGCCAGCCAGAATGGTTGCATCAGTTCACAACTCCACCAACAATGCATTAATGTCCCAGTTTTGCCAGATCCCCTCCAGCATTCATTACTCTCCCCTTCTTTCATTTTAGCCAATCTGCTAGGTGTGAGGTGATGCCTCACAATTGTTTTGATTTGCATTTCTCTAATTATTAAAGATTTAGAACACTTTCTCATGTGCTTATTGATACTTTTGATTTCTTTACATGAAAATTGCCTATTCATGTCTCTTGCCCATTTCTCAATTAGGGAATGGCTTGATTTTTTATACAATTGCTTTAAGTCCTTGTATATTTGAGTAATTAGACCCCTGTCAGGATTTTTGTTATAAAGGTTTTTATCCCTATTTTTTTGTTTCCCTTCTGATTTTTTGGCTACATTATTTTTGTTTGTACAAAAGCTTTTAGTTTGATATAATCAAAATCATTTATTTTACATTTTGTAATTTTCTCTAACTCTTACTTGGTTTTAAAATCTTTCCTTTCCCAGAGATCTGACAGTTATACTATTTTGTGTTCACTTAACTTATTAATAGTTTCCCTCTTTATATTCAAGTCATCCACCCATTCTGAATTTATCTTGGTGTAGGATGTGAGAGGTTGATCTAAACCTATTCTCTCCCATATTGTTTTCCAAATTTCCCGGCAGTTTTTGTCAAATAGTGGATTTTTGTTCCAAAAGTTGGGCTCTTTGGGTTTATCATACTGACTTGCTGATGTCACTTACCCCAAGTCTATTCCACTAATCCTCCCTTCTGTCTCTTAGCCAGTAGCATACCGTTTTGAGCATAGCTGCTTTATAGTACAGTTTAATATCTAGTACATTATTTCCCTTGATAGCCTTGATCTTTTGTTTTTACAAATGAACTTGGTTATAGTTTTTCCTAATTCATTAAAAAAGTTTTTTAGTAGTTTGATAGTTATGGCACTAAATAGGTAGATTAATTTGGGTAGAATGGTCATTTTTATTATGTTAGCTCGTCCTACCCATGAGCAATCAATATTCTTCCAATTTTTTAGATCTAGTTTTAATTGTTTAGAAAGTGTTTTATAGTTCTTTTCATATAATTCCTGTGTTTGTTTTGTTAGATAGATTCCTAAGTATTTTATATTGTCTAGGGTGATTTTAAATGGTGTTTCTCTTTCTACCTCTTACTGCTCTGATGTGTTGGAAATATATAGAAATGCTCATGATTTATGTGCATTTATTTTGTATCCTGCAACTTTGCTAAATTTGTTGATTGCTTCTACAAGCTTCTTAGTTCATTCTCTAGAATTTTTTAAGTAGACCATCATATCATCTGCAAAGAGTGACAGCTTAATCTCCTCATTGCCTATTTTGATACCTTCAATTTCTTTTTCTTCTCTAATTGCTACTGCTAATGTTTCTAGTACAATGTTAAATAATAGAGGAGATAATGGGCATCCTTGTTTCACTCCTGATCTTATTGGAAATCCTTCTAATTTATCCCCATTGCATATGATGCTTGTTGATGGTTTTAGGTATATACTGTTTATTATTTTTAGGTAAGGTCCTTCTATTCCTATATTTTCCAGGGTTTTCAATAGGAATGGATGCTTTTTTTGTCAAAGGCTTTTTCAGTATCTATTGAGGTAATCATGTGATTTTTGTTTGTTAGATTGTTGATATGGTCAATTATGTGGATGGTTTTCCTAATGTTGAACCATCCTTGCATTTCTGGTATAAATCCCACCTGATCATGGTGGATGATCCACTTGATTACTTGCTGGAGTTTCTTTCCTAATATTCTATTTAAAATTTTTGCATCTATGTTCATTGATTTACTACCCTTTCTACCCCCTCCTTTATTATTCCCATCTTTTTATTTTTAAGGCTTAATGAATTCCCTCCTCCTTCTTCTCCCCTCTATTTTATGACCTCCCCACTCTCCTTCTCCCTTTGGTTTATCCCTTCTAACTTTCTCAGTAGGGTTAAATAGAGTTTTTTATCTCAATGGAGAAAGCTACTCTTCCCTCTCAGAGTTAATTACACTGAGAGTAAGGTTTAACTATTACCTCTTAATGCTCTCTTCCTCTCCTTCTTATAATAGTGTTCATCCCTTTCCCTTCCCATGCTCTCTCTGTGTAATAGAATATCCTATTTTTCTTATTCATTCAAGTTGCTTTTGGTGTTCTCTACTATTCACCTCCCTCTTTTCCACCCCCATATCCTCTTAGACCATTTAGTATTCCAAACTCTTCCTATGAATAATTCTTCTAATTACTATAATAGTGAATAATATAATAGTGAATAGAGTTCCTTAAAGAGAATTATACATAACATTTCTCCACCTAGGAATACCAATAAATAGATCATATTGAAGCCCTGAAAGAGGCAAATTTTAAAAATACAAATTTTCTTTCTTTCCCCTCTGTTTCTTATTTACCTTTTCATGTTTCTCTTGATTTTTGTGGTTGGATATCAGACTTTCCATTTAGTCCTGGTCTCTTTTGTGCAAATACTTGGAAATCTTCAATTTAGTTGAATGCCCATACTTTCCCCTGGAAGTATATAGTCAGTTTCAATGGGTAGTTGTTCCATGGCTGAAGGACCAGCTCTCTTGCCTTTCTGAATATCGTATTCCAATGCTTGAGGACTTTTACCTTGGAGGCTGCCAGATCCTGTATCATCCTGATTGGTGCTCCTTGATATCTGAATTGTCTCTTTCTGTCTTCTTGTAAAGTTTTTCTTTTACTTGGAAGTTTTTGAATTTGGCTATTATATTCCTGGGGGTTGTCTTTTCTGGGTCTAGTGTAGAGGGTGATCTATGGATCCTTTCAATGTCTATATTGCCCTCTTGTTGTAGAACGTCAGGGCAATTTTGCTGAATAATTTATTTTAGTATGGAGTCCAAATTTCTATTATTTTTCTGCTTTTTCAGGAATACCAATGATTCTCAGATTGTCTCTTCTAGACCTGTTTTCTTGATCTGTCACTTTCTCATTGAGATATTAGAGGTTTCCTTCTGTTTTATAAGTCTTTTGACTTTGTTTTATTTGTACCTGCTGTCTTGAGAGATCATTAGTTTCTAATTGCTCAATTCTAGCCTTTAGGGACTGGTTTTTCGGCTATAATCTTTTGGTTTTCCTTTTCAATCTGGTCATTTCTGTTGTTCAATTTGCTTATCAGTTCATTTGATTTCTGAGCCTCACTTTCCAATTGCAAAATTTTTCCTTTTAAACTGTTGTTTTCTTGCCAGATTTTGGTTTCCAATTTGCTTACCATTTTGTTTGATTTTGGGGCATCTTTTTTTCCAATTGGGAGTTTCTGTGTTCTCACCTGTTTATTTCCTTTTGAGCTATTTGCCACTTCTCTCGCCAAATCTCTTCCATCTTCCTCATCATCTCAGATTTGAACTCTTCAATAGCTCCTGGCCAGTTTTTATTATTTTGGGAAGGTGTGGATATGATTACTTGGTTGGTCTCCTCTGCTCTTTGCTCTTTTGTCTGGATTTTATCTGTGTAAAAGTTGGCGAGTGTTACAGATTTCTTCTTGATGATCTTTCTCTTCTAGGGTTCTTGTCTCTGGCTTGCTATTTTTAGCCCCTCGCCCTCTCAGGTTTATCCTCACACTCAGGGTCTGTCTGTGCTCTTTAGGCTCCTGAGGTCTCAGTTGTTCTCAGGGTCAAGCCTCCTGGTGGTCCCCTTACTTGTTCCTCTGACCGAGGCTCCTTTAACAGTCTCAGGGTATTGCTTGCACAGTTGTGAACCCCTTTTTCACTGGGTCCCCACTCAAGGTCCATGCCTGTGCTCAAGATCTGAGTCCATCACCTGAGCTCAGGATTCATGTCTGGGCTTGCATCCACACCCACCCTCGTGCTTGTGCTCAGGGTCTGTGATCAAAGTCCATGTTCTTTAGCCTCTTGTGTTCTTAAGTCTTGTCGCTCTCAGGAGCAGGCCCTTCATGACCCCAGGTAGCTGCCAATGACTTAATCCATGCCCCAAACTTGCTTTAACTCTTGTGTGCTGGCTTTGGCACTGTAGGTGGTATAGGGTGGGGGAGGGGGTTGCTCAGCTCACATTTTACTGAGAGCTGTTTTACCCCTTTATAGCATGGAAATGCCCAATTCCATGTACCTCCAATGGTGAACCCTGTTGTGGGGTCCCTTTGTTCCTCTGGATTTATTTTTATGTCTTCTTGAGGAGTCCTATATGTTTTGGTTAGGAGAGCTTAAGCAGCTTCTTTTTACTCTGCCTCCATCTTAACCAGGAAGTCCCCCACATCGTTTTAATGAAGGATTGGGAGACCTGTATCTTTAGTGGCATCATTTCCAACAGGTAAAGTGTCAGTAAAATTCGCTGAATTACCAATGACTGACACAAAGTGAAGCACATTATTTGGAAATTCAAACTGCTAGAAGAAAGTCTATGAGGAGCTTCAGGATATGACCTATACAAAAGGGAGAATCAAAGATAAAGCAGCAACCAGAGAATTTTTCATGATTGGTATTTGATTTATTTGGTATTAAAGTATAGATTTATATTGTCTACATGATAGATGTTAATATATATTGTGAAGACACATATTTATACATATACAAGCATATGTGTGTGTTTATGTACACATATATGTGTTTACAATATTTGGGGGGCATCTAGGAAACTCAGTGGATTGAGAGTCAGGTCCAGACACAGGAGGTCCTGGATTCCAATCTGGCCTCAGTCACTTCCTACCTGTGTGATTGTCAGTCACTTAACTCCTATTGTTTATCCTTTATCATTCTTCTGCCTTAGAACCAGTATTGGTACCAGAAGATAAAGTTGTTTTTTTAAGAACATTTCAAAAGTGAATAACTTTAAGAATCTTAAACAAAGTTGGAGTCAGAGAAGGAGAGGAAGAAGGAGGAAATCGATACTAAGGGAAAAACATTTTCTGGCTTCATTGTGTACCTATCTTTCTCATAATGCATTCTAAATTATTCTCAGTAACCCATCCAGCATATGGCTCACTCTGCAAATGACTTAGGAGTGGTATACATACAGATGTGCTTGTCTAATGACAGTTGTTTGATTTTTCACTATGCTGGAGATGTGTTCATTAGCAGACAACAACTAGACATTGAAGGTGTGAATAGGGAGACAATATTTTATTTTTGCTCTAAGAAAACAAGATATACACAAACAACAATAATCAATTTTGGGTAGTTTAGAACAATGCTTACATCAGTAAAAAGTATTGTAGCATCCCTCCTACATTACAAAGAAATTCCACATTTGTCCTCCAAACTTGAGAATGTAGACTTAGTCTATTTTGTCCCATTTGTTTTTTGATTGTGACCAACTCATCAAATCTAATGGTTTTAGTAAATCATTAATAAAAAACCTTTATTGAGCACTCATTTAAGAACATAAAGGCAAAACATTGATAGAGAAACTGGAACACAAGGAAGAAGAGGAAATAATTATTCATCTGTCATAAGAAAATACTATTAGAATAACATATTGTCCATTCAATAATGGTTAATTATCTTTATCATTGGTAATAATTCATCTATCATTTAATTTTTTAAACATGCTTAATGTTTTTGAGGCGTTATTAAAAGACTGAATTATAAAATGTCAATCATGCCTTAAAAGCTATTTAGATAGTTATGGTTAGCACAAAATTAAACAAAACAAAGCCAAAGATCACGTATGTTATAGTATGTCATATTAGAGGTCAAACTCAAAAAAAGTCTATACTTAGACATGAGAAAAGAAACAAGAAAAGAAGACATTAGAGTAAGCCAAAAATTGTTTTCTTTTTGGTCTCCTTGCAGATAACAGCTAATAGCAACAACTATTTTTATAAGAGTTGGAAATTATAAACTCAAATGGGCAATTATGCATAGAAGGTGTTTGAAGTAACAAAAATATATTATATTTTTTGAACAAATGTAAGACTTATGAATCTCAACATAATTCTTCTAAACATCTTCTAGTCATTTAATGCATCTTTCATCAACAGAACCATCATTACAACTACTTGTTGTCCTGCCCTATGGACAAGTCAAACTGAAAATGTGGGAGTAGGATCTAGCTAGCACATTGTGGGGATCAAATTAAATTGCTTTCTCAGGAAAGAGGAGGCCAATTTTTTTAAATAAAATTTTCTTTGAATTCTCTCTGGTCTGATAAAATATCATTTTCACTTTATAATACACAACTCCAAGACACTACTCATCTTACTATTTTTGCTTCACATTGAGACCAACAACTCTTTTATAGAAGAAATTAATAACCCTATATTAGGATCTCTCTCTCTCTCTTGCTCTCTCTCTCTCTCTGTCTTTCCCTTTCTCTCTCTTTCTGTCTTTGTCTCTCTCTAACTGATTACTCTGAGAAAGTCATGAGAGACATAGCCATCAATTACTCTCACTTCATATAATACTTTCATTTAAGGGGTTGAAGTAGGTATTGCTGAGACATCACCTAGAAAGTATCATTGTTGGATGTTTATAATTCTTATTGGTAAAGAGTAACTCTATAAGACCTCACTGGTAGTTTGTATTTGTTCTCTCTATATTTAGTGTTGGTAACCATATGTACTTTTCTGTGCCTTGCTCTGTGGGCTCTATGAGAATAGGGATTAACACTTCATGCTTTGGATTTGTATGATTAGGACTTAGCACAATGACTGGAACTTCAGTTGCTAACTGATTGATTAAATTGAAGGCAAGTGTCAGAACAATTCAAGAAACCACTTTGTTATGTTTGTAATAACAGGGATGTTGGGAAGCTGATGGACTAGCCTGGGCTAGGAGCCTGCCAGACTCTCTCTCCTCCCCCTGCCCACAGGCTTGAGTGAGTGGGGGAGGGGTAAGTACTCCTTGCTCACAAACCCCTCCCACTCAGCAGTTGGTTTTTCAGTTAAAAATGGAGACTGGGCAATGACTTCTGACAAGGCTCAGCAAAGCTAATCTCTAATGATGTTCACCTCAATTTATATTCCCCACAGGTCTGATTGAGAAACAGAGGAGAAGCTAGATATCTTGATGTTAAGGACTGAGAAGGATCTGACTTCTCTGGCTGGCAACTGACAGGAACCAAGCTTAATGGCAGTTGTGAGAATGCCCAAAATAATACCCAGGCACAGCTACTAAAAGATTAAGTTCATATTTATAAAGATGAAAGGAAGTCAGGAAAGGGGTATCAAGTATTTTGGATAAGATCTAGGAATTCCTGAACTGTTAGGCAGAAGCTGCCCCTCCCCCCAAGAAGGAGTGGCAGACTTTATATCTAGCCGGCACTCAAAGCTTATAATAATCACTTTTAATATCTAAAATAACGAAGTAACTATTATGTTGTTGCTAGAAAGGTCTAATCCCGCTAGACAGGCAAACTCCCGAGTAGAAACCACAATGGCTTTTGCCATTGTGGCCACCAAGGTAAATTCCAAAACTGGGAAAAGCAAGCAGAGAGACCTGCTCACCTTAACCCCCAGGAATCAACTGTTTAACTCCTTTCCAACTGTCCCCTCACCCAGAGTTCTCCAGGGGTCCCCTGGAATTCTGGGTGAGGCTTGACCCTATAACTTGAAGGAATTCCACTCTGCCATTTTCCATGTTACAGTATTCCCCCTTTTCTAGTGGAATTTCCACTGGAAATTCTGCAGCCTCAAGATATTTCAGCACAGTTTACCTTCTCTATGCTATAACTAAACTTCCTAAGCAATTTCTTATTCTTAACACCTTAATCCTATTCTTGCTATTGCTATAGCTTATTTTAACTATCTACCCCTATCTAAGGAGGGGAAAGGAAAGGTTAAACAAAGGGAAAAACGGGTTTTGGTATAAAATACAAGCATAATAACAAATATAAAAGAGTAACACAACCATGAAACCACATTTGCAACAATTACAGGTTGCAATCACCATCCATAAAGCATGCAATGTAAACATCTTTGAAACATATTCAAAAGCAAAATTGCAAAAAACTAAAGTGCTTCTTAACTTGTTCCTAACTCACAACAAAAGGAACATGGTAAAACTCCATAAGCAAAGTGTTATAGAACTGTCTACACATTTAACTCTAAGTTTTAATGTTAGTATCTTACTTAAGTGATGTTAATGGTATTAAAACTTCTTAAGTACTAAATTGTTAGTATGTTAATGTTATTTTGTTAGTTATAAGTATGTACCAGGCTATATACATTACTTATTCTCACAATATTGTTACTTTCCCTGACTAAATATATTCCAAAAGTCCCTAAAGCTACCTTTCCCTACGCTGTTAGTAACTCTATACTATGTGTTAGTAATTATAGTATAGGCTATCCACAATGCCTATATACAAGTGGAAGTTCCCTTGATGTCTATCAAATCAAAAAGCAAACAATGGATCTTTTGATATGCTAGAGATACTGGGTTACCCTTCCATTATATACAAATATTCACATGTAATATCTACATATAATACATATATACATACTAGAGACTCTCATTTATCTACATGAGGTCTATGTCAAAAGGTGAACAATCACTTTTGTGTTGTGTCCAATGAACTAATAAGTGCTGATGCATGCACATACTTACTCCTTACTGCATGGATCTTCTGACCCACTGGAGAACCACAATTCTCCTTGTGTAGCATATGTGGTATGGCATGCAAGCTACCATGTGATGTCTCATTTGTATAATGTGTGTTTATGACATGATATTATAGCCTAACATATTTCTTCTTTCCAGTCCTCTTCCTGCACAGTACTTAATAAAGATTACAAAACTCTTATGATTGTCCATTCCTTCATGCTGCCTCTGCTGTGAATTGCTGCAGGTTATAGCTTCTGTGTTCTTCATTTCTTCATCTGTACCACATGCATACTTGTCTGTTGTCTATGGTCTTGCCCGGTGGTTGGCTTGTCACCTTAATCAGGAACATTAGTCATTGTGATGTAATTGTGTTAACTTCTATTGTGTTGTTTTTGTCTTGCAAAAAAATTTTCGCATTTTTTTGGGGGGATTTTCAAGCAGTTAATTCTTCTTCAACAGTATATTCTGTTTGCTATGGATCATACATTCATTTCAAGTTGCTCTAAGTTGGTGTATCATGGTGTTCTTCATGTACAGCATGTTCTTTTAGAGGTTTTACATGTGTGATATGGAACCAGGGGTCTCTGTTCTCAACTTTTACGCATATTAGACTAGTTAATAATACCTGGTGAGGCCCGACCCATTTAGGGTCTAGAACAGATTTTCTTGCAAAGTTGCTTATGTAGACCATGTCTCCTGGTTTAAGCTGAGGTAAGCTAAAGTCTAAAGAAACTCTCTGGGCTAACAAACCACGTTTGTGTAATTCATCCAGTCTTTTCTTTAAAGCTTTTATATATTTATATAGCTGACATTCAGCTCTAAAGTGTGACAAGAGAACTGACTTCTGGAAGTAACTATGCCATGGAGTGTGACCATACAGGAGTTCATATGGTGACAATCCTGTGTCACTACAGGGTTGACTTCTTAAATAAATGAGAACAATGGAGAGTGCTTGTACCCATGTCAGATGACTTTCAGAACACACTTTTCTGATCAGAGTTTTAATTTTCTTATTGCAGCCCTCAATTAGCCCTGAAGATGAGGGGTGATAAACTGAATGTAAGCTTCTCTTTATCCCCAAGGTCTTATAAATCTCATACAAGATGTTTTGGGAAAAGTGTGACCCATGGTCCAAATAAATTCTAGCTGGTACAGAAAATCTCAGGACTATCTCTCTGAGAAGTGTCTTCACCACAAAAGCTGAGTTGCTTTTCTTTGCAGGGAACACTTTTGGCCATTGTGTCAAACTGTCAATGATGACTACGGCATATTTGTATTCTTGAGAATTGGGCAATTATATATAATCGATCTGCAAGCACTCAAATGGGGTATATGCCAATTGTCTGTCCCCCTAGTCCCTTAATTCTGGTCATGCCCTGATTGTACTGCAAGCAAACCTTGCATTTCTGGCACGTTCTAATTGCACAAATGGATATGCCAGGAGCCATCCAGTGTCTTTGAATGCCATCCACCAGGGACTGGGTCCCATAATGGCCTTTGGCATGCAATGCATTGCATAGGGTATTATATAGAGATCTTGGAAGAATGAGTTTGTCTTCACTAGAAAACCATACACCTCTAATTTGGCCCCTAGATTTTCTACCCAGTGCTTCACTTCCCTTGAGGAGTATGCCTGTTTTAGATCTGCTTCATCCACAAAGTAGAATTTCAGCACATGGATGGGTCCAAATTAGGCAACATATTTGGCTGTGATGTCTGCCCTTCTGTTTCCTAATGAGACTCCATCTACAACCTTTTGATGGGATCAGCAATGCATCACTGCTACTTCTTTGGGTAACTGGACAGCTTGCAGAAGTTGGTTTATAAGGCTCCCATAGGCTATTTCCTTCCCACCAGCAGTTATATATCCCTGATATTTCCAGATTTGGCCTTTACAATGGACTACATTAAAAGCATATTTACTGTCGGTAAAAATGTTCAACCTTTGACCCTGGCCAATTTCTAGAGCTCTGATGAGACTCAGGATTTTGGCACCTTGAGCACTCATTGGCTTTGGTAGAGCTGCATACCATAAAGTCTCATCTTGAGTTACTACAGCTGTACCTGTATACCGTTCCCCATCTACCACAAATGCCGAGCCATTGGTAAATAAAGTCAGGTCTGGAGAGACCAAAGGGCTATCGGTCAAGTCATCTCTAGTTTTCTGAACTATTTCCAAGGTATCTGCCCAGCTTTGGATGGGTTCCCCTTCTAATGGTAAGTCTGGCATCAGTGTGGCTGGTTTGATCTCCTTACAACGATGAAAAGTTAGGTTCTCATTGCCCAGCAACACAATTTAATATTGGGATAAGCATTGGGATGTAAATCCTTGCAGGTTGCTGTTTTTCAAGATGGTATGTATTTGATGAGGAGAGTACAGCATAATCCTGCATCCCAAAACCAGATCTGAAGATTTCTTAACCATTAAGGCAACAACTGCAATTCCTCTCATACATGGTGGCATCCCCCTAGCCACAACATCTATCTGGGAGCTGTAATAGGCTGTTGGTCTGAACTGATCCCCAAGAGTCTGCATCAATACAGCACTGGCTATTCACTTGACCTCATGCACAAACAGGTGAAACTGTTTTGCATGGTCAGGGATACCAAGTGAAGGACTTGATAATAGCTGTTTTCAGTTTTTCTATTGGATGCTTGTGCTCCTGTGTCAGTTTTAAAGGTTCTGAGGCAATGTTCCTAGTCAAGCCTGTCAGAGGTTTTGAGATCAGACTATAACCAGGTATCCACTGCCTACAGTAACCCATGATTCCTAATATTGCACGGAGATGCTTCTTGGTCTTAGGTAAGCACAACTTCATTATATGTGCAAATCTTTTTTGGGAAATCCGTCTTCTACCTTTCTCCAACATGAAGCCGAGGTACTCTACTCTTGGCAAAACCCACTGTAGTTTGGCCCTGGAGATCTTTTGTACCCTTTTGCATAGCTCTTGTAATAAATATTTGCTGTCCCTTTTTCACACTCAAGCATTTGGTGACATTAGCAAAAGGTCATCAACATAATGCACTAGTTTATTCTCAGTGAATTTGACTGATTCAATATCTCTTTGTAGGAACTGGCAAAAGATATTGGCACTTTCTGAAAAACCTTGTGGTATTCTGGTCCAAAAGAATTGTTTACCCTCCCAGGAAAATGCAAAAATCTTCTGACTGGACTCATGCAGGGGTATGGTAAAATATGCACAGCACAGATCCAGGACCATGAACCAGGCTGCATTACTTGGAATTTCAGCTATGATATTTGCCGGGCTAGGTACCACTTTTTGCCATACTGTTTTTTAGTTTTCCAAATAATTTTGGCCAAGGAGCAAATTCTTGTCCCCAAAGCTGGTATCTTTGGGTTTATCAAACATTGCATCTCTAAGGTCATTTACCCCTGTATATCATGTATTTAATCTACTCCATTGATCTCCATTCTATTTCTTTGCTAGTAGCAGATTGTTTTGAGGATTAGTGTTTTATCTACTACTACTAGCCTACTTTCCTTCATATTTTCCCCTTTAAGTTTCATAATATCCTTAAATACTTACAAAATTCTTTTGTTCTCAGGTAGAATTATTATTTTAATCATATTATACCAGCCTACTCATGAGTAATTGATATTTTCCAATTGTTTAGATTTGACTTTATTCATGTGAAAAGTGTTTTATAATTGTGTTCAGTTAGTTCATTTATTGGTCTTAGCAAGTAGTTTCCCAAGTATTTTATTTTGTCTAAAGTTAATTTACATGGATTTTCTCTTTCTAACTCTTGTTGCTGTACATTGTTGGCAATATACAGAAATGTCCATGATTCAGTTGGGTTTACTTTCTATTGTGAAACTTTGCTGAAGTCATTTATTATTTCAACATTTTAGTTAATTCTCTAGGATTTTCCAAGTATATCATCATACTATCTATAAAGAGAATTTAGTTTTCCCATTGCCTACTTTAATTCCTTCAATATCATTTCTTCTCTTATTGCTAAAGCTAGCATTTCTAGTATAATGATAAATAATACTGATTATACTGGGCATCATCTTACTGGCTTCTATCTTATTCCCATTACACATGATACTTGCTCGTGATTTTAGATAGATACTACTTATCACATTCATGACAGGCTCACTTATTCATATGTTTTCAGATGTTTTTTAATAAGAATGCATGTTGTATTTTGTCAAAAGTTGTACTGCATCTACCAAGGTAATCATGATTTCTTTTAGTTTGGCTATTGATATGGTCAACTATGCAGATACTTTTCTTAATATTAAACTGTTTCTGTATTCCTGGTATAAATCCTTCCTGGTCATAGTGAAAGTACATTGTGAAATATTTCTGATCAATTTGCTAGTATTTTATTTAAAATTGTTGCATCTAAATATTTATTAAGAACATTGGTCTATAATTTTTCTTCTCTGTTTTTGCTCTTCCTCACTTTAATTTTTGCTTACATGCTTAATTTTTGCTTACATAACATCAATTTATAAATGTCTCCTTTTTGTCATTCTCTTAGGGAAAATTATTGATTGTTTCTATGTTTTGTTTTATGACCTGCTCCCATTTTAAAATGAGATAATTTAGATTCCAATTAGTTTTTAATTTTTTTCTATGGGCATATTGATTATAATTTTATTTCATTATGATGTGGAAGGGACATGTTTATTAATTCTTTTCATCTTTATTTGGTTATAAACTTATTATGGTTAAATTTTTTAACTGAAAATTTTTAATTCATTTAGAATAATTCCCCATGGCTACATGATTCATGTTCTTTCCCTCCCCTCAAACCCCACCCACATAGCTGACATGCAATTCCACTGGGTTTTACATGTAACATTGATCAAACTTATTTCGTATTATTGATAATTGCACTAGGTTGATTGTTTAGAGTCTATATCCCCAATCGTATCCCCATAGAACAATGTTTTCAAGAAGTTGTTTCTCCTCTGTGTTTCTATTCCCACATTCCTTCCTTTGAATGTGGATAACATTCTTTCTGATAAGTCCCTGAGAATTGTCCTGGATCATTGCATTGCTGCTATTAGAGAAGTCTATTATATTTGATTGTTTCACAGTGTATCCGTCTTTGTGTATAATGTTCTCCTGGTTCTGCTTTTTTTTACTCTGCATCACTTCTAGGAGGTTATTCCAGTACACATGAATTCCTCTTGTTCATTATTCCTTTGAGCACAATTCTATTCCATCACCAACAGATATCACAATTTGTTTAGTCATTCCCCAATTGAAGGACATTCCCTCATTTTCCAATTTTTTGCCACCACAGTGGTATGGCTGGCTCAAAGGGAAGACAGTCTTTTAAAGCCCTTTGGTTATAATTACAAATTGACATCCAGAATGGTTGGATCAATTCATAACTCCATTAGCAAAGCATGAATGCACCAATTTTGGCACATCCCCTCCAACATTTATTATTTCCCTTTGGTGTCATGTTAGCTAATCTGTAAGATGTGAGATGGTACCTGAGAGATGTTTTGATTTGCATTTCTCTAATTCTAAGAGATTTAGGACACTTTTTCATGTGCATATTGATAGTTTTGATTTCTTGTCTGAAAATTGCATAATCATGTCCCTTGCTCATTTATCAATTGGGGAATGGCTTGAATTTTTGTGCAATTGATTTAGCTTATTATAAATTTGAGTAATTAGACTTTTGTCAGAGTTTTTTTTATAAAGATTTTTTCCAAATTTTTTCCTTCCATTCTAATTTTGGTTGCATTGGTTTTGTTTGTAAAAAACCTTTTTAATTTAATGTAAACAATATTACTTATTTTACATTTTGTAATTTTTCTAACTCATGATTGATCTTAAAAATTTTCCTTTCCCAAAGATCTGACAAGTATACTATTCTGTGTTCAGTAATTTACTTATAGTTTCCTTCTTTATATTCAAGTCATTCACTCATTCTGAATTTATTTTGGTGTAAGGTGTGAGATGCTGATCTAAACCCAATCTCTCCTTAACTCTTTTCCAATTTTGCCAGAAGTTTTTGTTAAATAGTGGATTTTTTTTACCAAAAGTTGGCCTCTTTGGGTTTATCATAGAATGTCTTGCTGGTGTCACTTACCCCAAGTCAATTCCTCTGATACTCCCTTCTGTCTCTTAGCCACTACCATGTTCTTTTGATGACTATTGCTTTATAGTACAGTTTAAGATCTGGTACTGCTAAGCTGCCTTCCTTCACCTTTTTTTTTCATTATTTCCCTTGATATTCTTCATCTTTTGTTCTTCAAAATGAATTTTGTTACACTTTTTTCTAATTCAGTAAAAAGGTTTCATCATAGTTTGATAGCTATGGCACTAAATAAGTAAATTAATTTGGGTAGGATGTTCATTTTTATTATGTTAGCTCATCCTACCCATGAGCAATTAATATTTTTCCTATTGTTTAAATCTAGTTTTAATTGTGTGGAGAGTGTTTTGTAGTTGTGTCATATAATTCTTGTGTTTTTCTTCGCAAATAAATTCCTCAGTGTTTTATATTGTCTACAGTGATTTTAAATGGAATTTCTCTTTCTAACTCTTGTTGCTAAGATGTATTGGAAATATATAGAAATGCTGATGATTTATGTGAGTTTATTTTGTATCCTGCAACGTTGCTAAAGTTATTCATTATTTCGACTAACTTTTTATTTGATTATCTAGGATGATTTTTAAGTAGACCATCGTATCATCCTCAAAGAGTGATAGCTTGGTCTCCTCATTGCCTATTTTAATACCTTTAATTTCTTTTTCTTCTTTAATTGCTACTGCTAGTGTTTCTACTACAATGTTGAATAATAGATGTGATAATGGGCATCCTTGTTTCACTCCTGATCTTATTAGGAAGGATTCTAATTTATCACCATTGCAGATGATACTTGTTCATATGTTCTAGTGTTTTCAATAGGAATGGATGTTGTATTTTGTCAAAAGCTTTTTTCTGCATCTATTGAGATAATGTGATTTTTGTTGGTTTGCTTGTTGATATGGTCAAGTATGTGAATGGTTTTCCTAATATTGAACCATCCTTGCATTCCTGGTATAAATCCCATCTGATCTTAATGAATAGCCCATGGGATCACTTGTTGGAATTTTTTTGCTAGTATTCTGCATAAAATTTTTGCATCTATGTCCATTGAGTGGATTGATCTATAGTTTTCTTCTCTATGTTTGTTCTACCTGGTTTTGGGATCAGGACCATATTTGTGTCATAAAATGAGGTGGGTAGAATCCCTTCTTGTTTATTATGTCAAATAATATGCATAGTTTTGTGATTAATTTCCCTTTGACAGTTTGATAGAATTCACTTGTGAATCCATCTGGTCCTGGAGATTTTTTCTTAGGGAGTCCTTTGATAGCTTGTTCAATTTCTTTTTCTGATATGGGACTATTTAAATATTCAATTTCTTCTTATGTTAATCTACACAATATTTATTTTTGTAAATATTCATTCATATTACCAAGATTACCATATTTATTGCCATGTATATGGAAAAATAGTGTTTAATAATTGCCTTAATTTCTTCTTCAATAAAGGTGAGGTCTCCCTTTTCATATTTGATACTGTTATCTTGGTTTTCTTCTTTCCTTTTTTTATTAGATTGAACAATACTTTGTCTATTTTATTGGTTTTTTCAAAGTACCAGCTTCTGGTCTTATTTACTAATTCAGCAGCTCTTTTATTTTTGATTTTATTAATTTTCCTTTAATTATTAGGATCTCTAATTGAGTTTTCATCTGGGGATTTTTAATTCATTCACTTTCTAGTTTTTTTCATTTGCATACCCAATTCATTCATCTCTGTCCTCCCTAATTTGTTAATATAGGCATTCAAGGATATAAACTTCTCCCTGAATACTGCTTTAGCTGCATCCCATAGATTTTGTAGGATGTCTCATCATTGTCATTTTTTCAATTAAATTATTAATTGTTTCTATGATTTGTTCTTTAACTGATTTTGGAGAATGATATTATTTAATTTCAAATTAATTTTTGGTTTGCCACTCCATGTAATCATACTAATTATTATTCTTATTTCATTATGATCAGAAAAGTTTGTATTTATTATTCATGCTCTTTTGCATTTGTTTGCCTTGTTTCTATGCCATAGTACATGGACAATCTTTGTGAATGTACCATGTGCAACTGAAAAAGAAGGTGTATTCCTTTTGGTCCCTTTTTATTTTTCTCTACTTATCAATTTACTCTAATTTTTCAAAGATTTTATTTAACTCCCTCACCTCTTTCTCATTTATTTTTTTTAGTTTGGTTCATCTAGATCTGATAAAAGAAGATTCAGGTCTCCCATTAATATGGTTTTATTATCTATTTCCATTTTGAACTCTGCCAGGTTCTCCTTTAGAAATGTGGATGTTATACCATTTAGTGCCTACGTGTTGAGTACTGATATTTCCTCATTGTCTATACTGCCTTTTATCAGGATGTAATTACCTTCCCTGTCTCTTTTAATCAGATCTATTTTTACTTTGGCTTTGTCATACATCATAATGGCAACTTTTGCCTTTTTTCCTCAGTTGACACACAATAGATTTTGGTCTAGCCTTTTACCTTGACCCTGTGTGTGTCTACTTGCCTTATATGTGTGTAGACAACATAAGGTAGGTTTTTGTTTCTAATCCATTCTTCTATTTGCTTCCATTTTATGGGTGAGTTCATTCCTTTAATATCCAGACTTATGATTGTTACCTATGTATTACCCAACATTTTGATATCCTCTCCTAGTTCTGTCCTTTCTTCTTTCTGTATTTCCTTTTAACCAGTGGTTTGCTTTTAATCAGTCCCCCCAATTCCCTCCCTTATTTTACTTCACTTTCCTCCCTTTCCCTTTTTGTTCCCCTCTTATCATTTTTTTAGGCTCTATAAAATTTCCTCTCCCCTCTCTTCCTCTCCCTTTGTGTACTCCCCACCACTTCCCCCTTGTTTTTTTCCCTCTGACATTCCCTCTAGGATAAGATAGAATTTGATACTCAAATGGATCTAGCTGCCCTTCTCTCTCAGAACTGATTTACTGAGAGTAAAGTTTAAGTATTACCTATTAATGTTCTCTTCCTCTCCTTCTTGTAATAGTATTCTTTACTCTCCTTCCAATGCACCTTTTTGCAGTACATATTAACATTCTTATTCTTTCAAGTTTCTCTTGGTGCCATCCTCTATTTCCTTCCCCCCTTTTCTTTTTTGTATATCATTCTAGCCCACTTAGTACCATAATCTCTCCTTATGAATATTTCTTCCCAATTACTATAATAATGAATATAATTTTTGAGAGTTACTCATAATATTTTCCCATATAAGAATAGAAACAATTTTATCTTATTGAAGCCCTTAAAGAAGAAATTTACTTTTTTTCCCTCTCTTATTTACCTTTTCATTTTTCTCCTGATTTTTGTATTTGAATATTAAACTTTACACTTAGTTCTGGTCTTTTCTTTACAAATACTTGGAAATCTTCTATTTTGTTGGATGCCCATACTTTTCCCTAGAAGTATATAGTCATTTTTGATGGATAGGTGATTTTTTGTTGTAGACCAAATTTTCCTGCCTTTCTGAATATCATATTCTAAGCCTTGCACTCTTGTAGTGTGGAGGGTGCCAGATCTTATATAATTCTGATTGGTGTTCCTTGGTATCTGAATTATCACTTTCTGGCTTCTTGTAAATTTTTTACTTTCCTTTGAAGCTTTTGAATTGGACAATTATATTTCTTGGGGTTTTCTTTTGAGGATTTAATGTAGAAGATGATCTATGGATTCTTTCAATTTCTTTTTTGTCCTCTTGTTCAAGAACATCAGGGCAATTTTATTGGATAATTTCTTGTAGTTTGATGTCAAGGTTTTTATTTGTGTCTGAGTTTTCAGGTAGACCAATGAATCTCAAATTGTCTCTTCTAGACCTGTTTTTTTGGTCAGTCATTTTTCTGTGAGATACTTCATGTTTCCTTCTATTTTGTCAGTGTTTTGACTTTGCTTTATTAATTCTTCCTGTCTTGTGAGATCATAAACTACTACTTGTTCAATTCTAGTCTTTAAAGTCTGTTTTTTGGCTTTAATCTTTTGGTTTTCTTTTCTGTCTCATCTATCCTGCTTTTCATGGCTTCCAGCAGGTCATTTTTTGTCTTCAATTTGCTTATTAATTCATTTTAATACTGTATCTCAATTTCCAAGTGTGAAATTTTGTCTTTTAAACTGTTATTTTCTTTTTGAACTATTTTCCACTTTTCTTGCCAAATCTCTTCTACCTTTTTTATGATCTTAGATTCGAAATCTTCAAGATGTTGTGGCCAATTTCAATTTCTTTTGGAAGTTTTGGATGTGTTGTTTTTCCTCCTCTGCTGTCTCCTATGTGGTTTAGATTTTTTTTCCTGTAAAAATTATTCAGGTTCAATCTTTTTCTCTTGTTCTTTTTATTGTTTTTTTGGGGGGGATTTACTGGGCATCACTATACTGTTTTTTTCTTCCCAGCCAGAAGTCTAAGTGAGCAGGACAGCCATTCTGGTTATGGAGGTACAAAGTAGTTTTTGCCTGAGGCTACTTTTCAAGTCTCCAGTGGCTTCTATTATATGCTGCCTCCCTCTACTCTACCTCAGGGCCCAAGTTCCTTGCTCTTCAGTCTCCTGGGGTTACAAGTATAGCTGCTCTCAGAGGTAAATCCTTGGTAGTCTTATTCAGCTGCCAAAAGCCTAGAGATTGCCCCAAACTCACTATAATTCTGTCATGCTAGCTCTGACTCTGGCATTGTAGGGGGTATGGTGGAGGGATGTTCAGCTTGCATTTTGGTGGGAGCTATTTCACCGCCTTGTAGTGTGGAAATGCTCAAATCTCATGTACTTTCAATATTGTGCCCTATTTTGAAGTCCCTACATTCATCTGAGTTTTGCTTTTTTGACTTTTAGAGGCACTCTCTCTTGGTGAGTAGTGAGGAGAGTAAGAGTCCTGCTTCTACTCTGCAGCCATCTTAACCTGGAAGTGAGAAACCAATAGAATTTTAAAAGATTTACTTGGATGAAAAAAATGGACTATTTTCAACATAATGAAATCAGTGAATTTATCAAACTGACTTAGTTGTATCTACAAATTAATCTTTAAAACTGTATTTTAAATTAAACATAGCACTTAATTAGGGGAGCATTTATTATGCAATATATTCATATGCATATGTATTTATTTGGATATATTCATCTATGTGTGTATATATAAGAGTTTTTTAGATTTTTAAAATATAAAAAATTAAGGAAAAACTAAACTTTTTCAAACCAATTATATTTTAATCTTCTTAGTTATAGAGATTTATTCTAAATGGAGTATTCTTTCCTTATTCATTTTATTTCCATATTTAATGTAAAATTAAATAATATGTGAAGATAGATTTTGGGCCTTAAAAATGATTCCCAGTCTACCAGATTTTATCCATTCTAAATTTCTGAGGATAAGAAAAACAGTGTATCTATTTTCAGTATATGAATAGCCTAAGGTAGCATTATGGATGAAAGTTATCTGTAATATTTTTTCTTCTGTCACTGAGATTTTCATAAATTACTTATAATCAAATATAAAAAAGAAATAAAATGTTTCTGTTTTAGAGAAGTCACTAATATTTTATTTTAACTTTTAATTTTAGGTTCTACCCTGATAGTACTTGGATTATATGAATTTCACTTATTCCTTTTTTTTTAATTTACCCGAGGATTCAAAGTTTCCAATCAATGTTTAAGCATAAAATACTTATACTGGAAAATATATAGAAAATATATTTTTCAAAAATCTTTTATCAAATGCAAGGACATCATAATTATAATCAGCTTTCTGGTGAATACCATTTTCTTATGTCCCATACCACCACCACCTCTAAACCCTTTCAAAATAATTTTACCTTTCCCCCTCTTCTTCCTAATCCCTCCTAATTCCAGGTCCTTTTCTGACTGATTGACTTTAAATTGATTCAAATCTAAACCTTAACCCCATCATTCATCTTAAATTATCTTTTCCAATATCTACAGTAATTTCTTAATTCACAAATCTGAAGCCTTTTTCTCAGCCTTCATTCTTCTTGACCTCTCTACTAAATTATATACTGTTAATAATTATTTCTTTTGCATATTATCTTATCTATAGGTTTTAATGATACTATAATCTACTGGTTCTCCACCTCAATATTTAATCATGCCCTTTTTTCATCCATTTTTACTTTCTCTAACTTTGGGCTTCTTCTAAAGCTCTGACCCTGATTCTGTTCTCTTTTTACTCTATTTTATCTCACTTTGTGGCTTCGGCTCCCCTGGCTTCATTTATCCTGTCTAGAAATAAAATTAGAATAATAATAACAACAACAATAATAGTTGTCAATTATGTAGTATTTTAAGATTTTCAAAAGTTTTTTACCAATATTATTTCATTTTTGTCATGTAATTCTGACAAATATTTGGGGGTCCCAAAAGGTGAAGATGTGGTGAGAAGGATGACATGGATCACGAGGGCTACTGAAGATGGTAGCAATCAGAGCTGGGGTTTATTGATCACAGCTAGTATTTTGTAGAGAAAATGATATAGGTTAAGGGATTAGGTAAGCTTTTTACATGGACAATGGTTAGTAATGATTTACAATCTTAGTGCAATGACTTTGTATATCTCACTGAAGCTTAGACAGATAAATCAGAAGTAAATATGTAACCATCTAGCTTATATTCTCCGGGAAATATTTGCATCAGTTTTTTTTTTTTTTATCAAGAACAGCCAGTTAATACCAAGCACAGGAGAGGGAAGATTGGAAAAGAGGATTTTGGGGGGTCTGATGTGAGGAGTGATTCTGGCTGGCCAGACCATGGATAAGGAAATTGACTCTAAGATTAAATGATTTGCCTACAGTCAAAAACAAATAAGCTTGATTTGAACTTAGTTCTTCCTGCATCTTGGCAGAATGTTCTATCCAGGTTGAACTAGGTACATATGATTCCAAAATTTATATTTTTAACTCTATTCTTTCTGCAAAGTTATGGCCACACATCTCCAAACACTATTTTCACATGTCAAATCATGAATTCCATAGGGATCAAAAATAAAACATCTTTTAATAATTAATTTAATATCTTTTCCCCAAAATGTGTTGTTCTTCCATAATATTTCACTACAGTAAGTACCACTAACTTCTCTTAATCACCCAGGCTTAAGATTTTGGTGTCCTCCTATACTCACTTTTATTCACCCCATAATCCAAAAGAGATATATATGTATGGTGTTTAGCATCATGCATGGCACACAGTAGGCACTCTATAAAGGCTAGCTATTATTATTCTTACTAACATTATTATATCCAATCCATTGACAAACCTTCTCAACACCTATTATAATATTCCCTTTCTTTCCATTCTCACAATTACTATGCTGGAGCAGGCTTTCATCACTTCATTTTCATATTATTAGAATAGTTTTCTCCTTGGTCTCCTTGCCTTCCCACAGCAATATATCTTCCACCTAGAAAATAAAGTGATTTTTATAAATTACAAATCTCAAAAGTTATTCTATATTCATTAAATTTCAGTGGCTTTCTATTAATTTTTACATATTATGCAAAAAAATATATATATACATACATATATAATATATATATATATATATTAGTACAGAGAGAAGGGGTCATGACATTTTTTTCAAGCTTTGGCTGAGTTCTGAAATCAGTTAGGGGGTTAGAATCTTGAAGAGAGTCAGTTGGTTTGGGGATCTCGTGGAGAGAGAGTCTTACCAGCTGAGCTGCTTCCTTGCCTATCTGAAGAATTGAAAATTTAGCCTAGATTTGGAATATTTATTTAAGAAATTGTTAGTTTAGATAAACCCTTTGTATCTCCATACCCTACCTCATTTCCTACCTTCCTTCCCTTACCTTAAATGTCTGTGAAGTGAATAAGGAGAGTAAATCAGAGAGTAGGTCAAATCTATGAGGGGTTTAACTATAATTTGGCAGTGTCTTATCTAGAAAGGTTAGTTAGTCATCATTTTATTCCCTTTAGACATCAAGAGCACCTTGAGAGCTGAGCTAAGGCAGGACCTTGCTCAGACTCCATCCTTGCTTCCCTTCCCTCACCTGAGGTTTATTTAAACAACTGAGCTTCCTCAATCCACTTTTCCTGACAAATCAACCTTAAAGACAATAAACTCTTCTGTGTTTCAACAGACCTGTTAGTTACTTTGTCAGTTAATTAGTAAGAGAGGGAAGAAGAGGGAAAGAACCAACATACTCTGGGCTTGATGGGAAGCCGGGGTATCCATCTTGAAAGAAGATGTAACTTCAAAACATGTCCCTTCCTGTGAAATTAACTAAAGCCTGTAGTTAATTTCAGTTCAGTCTATTTCCTTCAGTTTGTCTTTAGTCTAAGTCCTAGTCTATAAGCCCTGCTGTCTTTGTGCCTGTTTAGATTAATTCATCCTCTCCCTGAAGAGCTTTGTTCCCTTTAGTGCTATACTCCCTGACTTCAGCCCCATATTATATCCTGAATCTCCCTATTCCAGCCTACCTGTAACCCATATTACTTATCTCGCAAGTCCCTGATAACTTCTCTTCAAAATCCCTTTTACCACACACCTTTCCCAAATTCTCTCCATTACATCTGGCAAGCCAAGTCAAACAAAACCTACAATCTTCTGAATCAAAAGAAAATGTATTTCACAAGAATAATTTTTGTGTTAGGCAGTCTTTCCTTACTTATTTGGTCTTTTATGCAGGGACTATATACATTTTGGCTGATAAAGTTATCAAATTTGATATAACAATTAATTGAAATCTACAACTATTATAAATGGTTTGCCTTCACTTTAGCTGAGTGTATATGCTACATACCAACAGCTGTGGCAATTGTTCTGTCTCTATGGCATTTTATGGCAATTTCAAAAGCGGTCCTGACTCATCTGTTCAATTATTACAAGGCATCTTCTACCGATAATGATAGAAAGGATCTAGTAGAGAACATTGTGGGAAGCCGTTCTATGTATTAAAGCCTTTGGAGAAATAGGATCAAATTTAGGGCCTGTTATCTGGATTCCCTATGTGACCAATCCAGGCTGAGGCAGTCTTTGTGTTTGGTCCTGGTCACTTGAGCCCCCAAAAAGGCTCTGGTACCAGCAGGTAGGTTAATCCAAAATCAACTTGATCCCTCCAAGAAGGCTATTAGGAGTCATTTAGAGAAACAGAGTCTGTAACAGATATTTTATCTGGATCCCATTACAAAATCATCGGCAAGTAAAACTGTGTGTATGATTTTTCTGCACTGCATGTCAGGATGCAGACTGAATGGGCCATCTAAGATAAAAATCTGAGGCTCTTCTTTTGACTCAGTCTTTGATCCCCACCTTTCTTAGAATTCTTATTGGAGAGCTTTGAAGTGGCAGACCAGCATCTACTGAGTTAATGATTCCTTTCCTAACAAATGTTAATTAGATAAGAGTGCATATTCAGATTAGAACTGGCTCCTTTAGGATTTGACTGGTGAGCATCTCCCTGGGATATTTCCTCTCCTAGAATTATCCCCTCTGAATTGGGGTTTGGAATTTGACCATTTATCTTTGCATCTGTATTCTTTAGACTTCAATGGATTATACGTGCTTTATTGCCCCTTACCAACTGTGATTTTTTTTACTTGAGAAAGATATATAATAAACTTCGATGCCCGCAGAATTCGGGACAGCATGGGCTAACCACTAGTCTAGTTGTTCTCATTTTCTTTCTCCTGCTTTAACCATCCTATGCCACCACGCCGCTCAGGACCCCAAAAAATCATATAGAGGCATGGCCCCCTATAGAACATCAAACTACTGTTCCAGGTGTTAAAACAAATACGTGAAGGCAAGGAACTTGATAAGGATAAGCATATGATCTTACAACTAGAAATAGTAGAATCAAAATTTTTTGGGAAAAGGAAACTGAGAAAGAGCAACCGATTCAAAGTGCAGTAGTCTCTGTACTTCCAATAGTGGACAGGACTATTGTGCAACCTGGAGAGGGGATGGTGCATGTCAAAACATACAAGGCATTCACTCCTAGTGACATGGAAGTTTTAAAAAAAGGTGTTTTCCCAGGTTCTACAAAAAGCCTTACAAGAGCCTAAAAGAATTAAAATGGGTGTTCACTCTTTTCAACCCTAGTTTCGACGATGTCGAATTTCTTTTGGGGGTATTTTAATCTCCCTCGGGAAAAGGAAAAATTCCTCAACGAAACTAGGACGAATCCCAATTTAGAGTCATGGCCACTGGTGCATCAGGATCTGGATTTCACTCAACACACTAACATGAGATACTTGTTAAGATGCAGGGCTGATCTTATCGAAGCAATGAGATCATTTGCAAAAAGACCAAATGCCTGGCAGAAATTTGAAAAAGTGAGGCAAGGGGAAGAAGAACACCCGAGCAGTTTTCTAGATAGACTTATTGAAGCAGCAGAAACAATTTTAGGACTTAGAGACACACATGCCCAGGATATACTTCATCATATAAGGAGGCAATTTATAAAGGGAACCTCAATCCCGACACAAAATTATTTCAGGCAAAGTTGTCCACAGTGGGAATCAATACCACTGGAGGATATTAGGTAACATGCAACTATTAACAATTTGGAAATAGGTCTTAATCAATGACAAAAACCAGTGGAAATGTGCGTCGGCCATGGGTGGGGGGGAGTGCGGGGGGTGAAGGGGAAAGTAGGAGCAAAATTCTTTACCTCCTCAATTTCCTTCTCACGTCTAGATTGCCTTAATTGACACTTTAAATCTGCTATGATCTCATCTTTATCATTGTCAGATTGCCTAGCCATTCTTACTTCTTTCTGTTTTGAACCATGTAACCACGTTAAAAATGAATATTAATAAATGTTATAAAAATGAATTAATCTGAATTGGAGGAATTTCATGTGAACTGGAATGACCTCCAGGAATTGATGCAGAGTGAAAGGAGCAGAACCAGGAGAACATTATACACAGAGACTGATACACTGTGGTACAATAGAATGTAACCTACTTCTCTAGTAGCAGAAATGCAATGAGCCTGGACAATTCTGAGGGACTTATGAGAAAGAACACTATCCACATTCAGAGGAAGAACTCTGGGAGTAGAAACACTGAAGAAAAACAACTGCTTGATCACATGGGTTGATAGGGATATGATTGGGAATATTGACTCTAAACAATCACCCTAGTGCAAATATCAACAATATGAAAATAGATCTTGATCAATGATCAATAAAACCCAGTGGAATTGTGCGTAGGCTATGGAAGTGGGTGGGTGGATGGGAGGGAAAGAACATGAATCTTGTAACCATGTAAAAATATTCTTAATTAAATGAAAATTTCCAAATTCAAAAATAATTCATTAATCTCTCCAACCCATCATTTCCTCATTAGTGAAATAAAAAGGGTGTGAATGGGTCATAGCTTTACCACTGGATAGAACCACAGAGGTCATCTGGCTCATCATCTTCAATTTTGCACATGCATAAAGAGAGTCCTAAATAAGTTAAATGATTTGCCCAAGGTACTACTAATACAAAGCAGTAAATATAGAATTCAAACTGAGGTCCCTTGACTTCAAATATTGTATTTTTTATTTCACACTGCATTTTAATAAAGTGACATCTCTGTGATTCTTTCTGACTATATTGTAGAATATAAATTCTATGTTTTTCCCCTAATACAATTCCCCGAAAAAGAGAATGTCAAATTATTTTAATAAGATCATCTATTTATTTCTAAACACATAAAGTTATACAAATATATCTCAGAGGTATATTTACATGTCCTTTTTAAGAGAATACTTATTAATTCCATGCTATATTTTCTCCTAAATTTTCCACTTTAAAATTATTTATTTAATACTTCAAAATATTCCATCTCTGGTTCTTTATTCATCCCTCATTATCCATTTCAGACATACATAGCTAAGAATGTATCTTATTTTTAAAAAATCAAGAAATCTACAGATTATAAAATGAAGAAGCGATGCAATCTGTTAGCCCTGTCCACATATGTGATAATTATTCTTGAATTTGTCTATTGGTGTCACCATGGCAAATTTTAACAGACAGAAAAAGTGCTGTCCCTAGAGAAAACGAGAAAAAAGAAGCAGAGTGGAAGGTCAGGTTGTTAAGGACATTTTGGGTGAAAAATTGCCTTGAGGAAAGATACATACAGATGGATCATAATGGAGAGGTCATATTACAGGTACTGATTGAGAAATCTAAACCAAACTTTCTTCATATAGGAAACTGTGATCTACATTCATTTTTCACATTCCATTTAAAAAAATAAATTTTATTTCATTTTCAATTCCATATGTTCTTCCTTTGTTCACCTTCCCCATCCATCAAGGAGTCAAGACAAATAGAAGCCATTAAATTTATGAACAAATTCCCACATTAGCTATATCCTAAGGAAAAAAAGAGAAGAAAATATCTTCCAATATAAACACTGATCTGCCTCTTCTCTATCTGAAAGTGGATAGAATTTTTTTTTAATCATGAAATCATGAATCCTTTAGAACTGTGGTGGGTCCTTATGTTGATCAGAGCTCCTAAATCTTTCAGAATTGATTATCTTTATAATATTATTATTACTGTATGATGTCTTCTTTTTTTGGCTCACTTCATTTTTTAAACACATCCTCCAAGTTTTTTTTTCTGAAATAATATCAATCATCATTCCTTAAAACATAATAATATTCCATTACATTTAAAAAACATGAATTGGTCAGCTATTCTGTATCCATAATTTTGAAATCTTTGATACCTCAAAATGAGATACTAAAAGTGCAAATATATTGGTGAATCTAGCCCCCTTTCTTTCTTTTAAAAATCTTTTTAGGGTATATTGTAGGAAAATTATGAATGAATCAAAGAATATGTATAGTTTAATAGCTTTAGAGGCCATAATTTCAAATTGCTTTTCAGAATGTTTAGACCAGTGATGGGCAAACTATGGCCCTTAGGCCAGATGCAGCCCCCTGAAATGTTCTATTCAGCTTATGAACATTATTCCTAATCTGACAAATACAATGAGTAGGATACAATATAATGAACCTTCGAAAGAGGTGCTTTAGAAATAGACAGACAGATGAGCAATTCCTTTCCTTTGCCCCCCCTCTTTAAAAAAGTTTGCCCATCATTGGTTTAGACCAATTCCAAGCTCCACCAACATTTTAGTAGTTTGCCCACTTTCTCACATTCACTCTAGCATTTTCTTTTTGGTAATCTTAGCAAATATGATGAATTCGGGTTGTTAGCTCATAATTGTTTTGATTATCATTTTTTTCTTATTTTTTCATTTTTTATTATTTTTTAGAAAAATTTTCCATGGTTACATGATTCATGTTCCTACCTTACCCTTCACTCCCCTTCACACACACAACCCCTCCATAGTCGACGCGCATTTACACTGGTTCAACATGCATCATCGATCAAGACCCATATTCATACTACTGATAGTTGTAACAGTGTGGTCCTTTCCAGTCTACATCCCAAATCATGTCCACATCAACCCATGTGTTCAAGCAGTTGTTTTTCCTCTGTGTTTCCACTCCTGTAGTTCTTCCTCTGAATGTAGAGAGAGCTCCTCTCCATAAATCCATCAGAATTGTTCTGGGTCAGTGCATTGCTGCTGGCACAGAGGTCCACTACTTTTGATTTTACCATAGTGTATCAGTCTCTGTATGCAATGTTCTTCTGGCTCTGCTCCTTTCATTCTGCATCAATTCCTAGAGGTCTTTCCAGTTCACATGGAATTCCTCCAGTTTAGTATTCCTTTGAGCACAAAAGAATTCCATCACCAGCATATACCACAATTTGTTCAGCCATTCCCCAATTGAAGGGCATACCCTCATTTTCCAGTTCTTTGCCACCACAAAAAGCAAGGCAATAAATATTTTTATAGAAGTTTTTTTCCCTATGATCTCTTTGGGGTATAAACCAATAATGGCATGGCTGGATGGAAGGGCAGGTAGTCCCTGAGAGCTCTTTGGGCATACTTCCAAATTGCCATCCAGAATGGCTGGATCATTTCACAATTCCACCAGCAATGCATTAATGTCCCAACTTTGCCACACCCCCTCCAACATTTACTACTCTCACCTGCTATCATTCTAGCCAATCTGCTAATTTTTTTCTAATTATTGATTAAGATATTTTTATTATAGTCTTGATTTCTTCCTCTAAGGACCTGAAAGTCACCATTGATTTCTTCATCATTTCTCACTTGGATTTATGATTTCTTGGACTTTTCTCATGTCCTAGGTAGCTCATTGTTGGGAGAAGCTCAGCATTCTATAAAAGTTTATCAGATTTGGTATTCCACCTCATCACTACCCTCTATTCCTCTGATCAAGCCTCCATTTAAGAAAATAATTCAGTTCATGAAATCTCATTTCTAAGACGCTGAACTAGTTTCAGGCTTCCCTCACTTTACCATTCCTGGCCATATCCTTCCACTGATTTTCTGCTTACTTTTGTTTATTTTCTTCCTCTGTTATATTGTAAACACCTTAATGGCTTGGAACAGTTGTTTTTTTTTATCCCAACCATATATGTATTCTCAGTGCTTATCATAATGTCTAGCATAGTTGGAATTTAATAAATCTACAATGACTGTTATTTACCTTTGAAAAAGTATATGATACATATTTTACTATTTATCAGTTAGTGAATGACACATTCTTGTAAGTTTGAATCAATTGACTATATATTTGAGAAATTAGAATCTTGTCAGAGAAAGTTGATATGAAGATTTGCTTTCCATTTCCTGCTTTTCTTCTAATTCTTACTGTCTTCATTTTCTTTGTGCAAAAAATTTTTACATTTTATTTAATCAAAATTTTTCAATTTTGTTATTGTTAATTTTTTTAATGTTTTGTTTGCCCATGATCTATTCTCCTATTTATAGAACTGACAGGTAATTTCATTCATACTTCACTAATTTGCTTATGGTAGTACTCTTTATATCAAAATCATATAGTCATCTTTAGTTAATCTTGCTATATGGTGTAAGGTATTGGTATTTGTCTAATTTTTAACAGGTTGCTTTTAAATTTTCCATCAATTTTTGTTAATATTAAGTTCTTGTCTCAATAGATGATATTTTTGAACTTACCAATCACTACAACACTGTATTCAGCAAATTATGTACCTGGTCGGTTCCATTGATTAAATATTATTTCAAATGAAATTCCAAGTTGTTTTGGCAATTAGAGTTTTATATATAGTGTGCAATCTGGTACTCCTTGGCTGCTATCTCAATTAATAAAACAAAACAAACAAAAAAGCCCCCAAAGCCCTTGATATTCTTGATCTTTTGCTATCCAGATGAGTTCTGTTATTATTTTCCATAGTTATATGAGACAATCTTTTCATGAGTTTTTTACTGTGGCACTAAGTGAATAAATTTAGGTAATGCTGTCACTTTTATTACATTGGATTGTCTTCTCCATTAAAATTAACCAAATATTTAGAGATGCTTGTTCAAAGTGTGTTTTATGAGCATATTCTTATAGTTCTTATGTAAATTTCTAAACATTTTATACTGTCTTGTTAGTTTAAATGGAATTTCTCTTTCTAAATCTTCCTGCTGGGTTTTGTTGATAATATAGAGAATATTGATGATTAAAGTGGGTTTATTTGATATCTTGTAACATTGTTGAGTTAATTGTTTTAATTGCTTTTTTAGTTCACTCTCTGGGGTTCTGTAAGCAAACCATTACATCTACATCATCTGCAAAGGGTTATACTTCAGATTCCTAATTGCTTATGCTTATTTTTTTAAGTTATGCTACTTGTCTTATTGCTATAGCTAGCATTTCTAGAACAAAATTGAATATTAATTAATATAATTGGCATCCATTATTTGCTTCTCTTTTTGATTTTTTATTTTTTGCAGATAAATTTTAATAATCATTTACTAATATTTTGTGATACATGCCTTTCATCCCTCTATTTTCCCAAAGATGGCAGACAACATCTTATAGGTTATATATGTAATACATAATTCCATGTTTTTCATGTGAAATGAGATATATCACTAATAATAGACAAAATTCATGAAAGAAATTAAAGTTAGAATGGTATGCTTCTGTCTGCACTCAGACTATATCATTCCTTCTCTGGCAGTGGAAAGCTTTTTTCATCATAACTATCTGAGTTGTCTTGGATCGTTGCCTTACTGATTATAGCTAATACATTCACACTCAATCATTGTATATATATATATATATATATATATATATTGCTCTGTCCAACATTCTTCTAGTTCTTCTCACTTCACTTTGTATCACTTCATATAAGTCTATCCATTTCTTTTCTTTTTTTAATCTTCTTGTTTCACATCTCTTACGGCACAAAAATATTTCATTGAAACAATACACTACAACTTGTTCAACTATTCTCAAATTTTTGCCACCACAAAAAGAGTTTCTAGGAATATCTTTTAAGTAGTGTCATTTTTCCCTATCTTTGGATATAAATTTATATTTTGGGGATATAGATCTAGTACTTCTATTTTTTGGTCACTTCAACTCTAATGTTATTGGAAATTTTTTTTAAATTTTAAACATTTATTAATATTCATTTTAACATGGTCACATGATTCATGCTCCTACTTTCCCCTCTACCCCCCGCACTCTCCCCACCCATGACCAATGCACATTTCCACTGGTTTTGTCATGTGTCCTTGATCAAGACTTATTTCCAAATTGTTGTTAGTTGCATTGGTGTGGTAGTTTTGAGTCCACATCCTTAATCATGTCCACCCCGACCCATGCGTTCAAGCAGTTGTTTTTCCTTATATGTTTCCTCTCCTGCAGTCCTTCCTCTGAATGTGGGTAGCATTCTTTACCATAAATCCCTCAGAGCTGTCCTGGGTCTTTGCATTGCTGCTGGTACAGAGGACCATTACATTTGATTTTACCACAGTATATCAGTCTCTGTGTACAATGTTCTTCTGGCTCTGCTCCTTTCGCTCTGCATCAGTTCCTGGAGGTCTCTCCAGTTCACCTGGAACTCCTCCAGTTTATTATTCCTTTTAGCACAATAGTATTCCATCACCCGCATATACCACAGTTTGTTCAGCCATTCCCCAATTGAAGGACATACCCTCCTTTTCCAGTTTGTTGCCACCACAAAAAGCGCAGCTATAAATATTTTCATACCAGTCCGTTTATCTATGATCTCTTTGGGGTACAAACCCAACAATGGTATGGCTGGATCAAAGGGCAGGCATTCTTTTATAGCCCTTTGAGCATGATTCCAAATTGCCAGTCAGAAAGGCTGGATCAGTTCACAACTCCACCAGCAATGCATTAATGTCCCAATTCTGCCACATCCCCTACAACATTCATTACTCTCCCCTTCTTTTATTTTAACCAATCAGCTAGGTGTGAGGTGATACCTCAGAGTTGTTTTGATTTGCATTTCTCTAATTATTAGTGATTTGGAACACTTACTCATGTACTTATTGATACTTTTGATGTCTTTACCTGAAAATTGCCTATTCATGTCTCTTGCCCATTTATCAATTGGGGAATGGCTTGATTTTTTATACAATTGATTTAACTCCTTGTATATTTGAGTAATTAGACCCCTTTCAGAGTTTTTCTTTATAAAGATTTTTTCCCAATTTGTTGTTTCCCTTCTGATTTTGACTATATTGTTTTTCTTTGTACAAAAGCTTTTTAGCTTAATATAATCAAAACCATTTAATTTATATTTTGTAATTTTCTCTAACTCTTGCTTGGTTTTAAAGTCTTTCCTTTCCCAGAGATCTGACAAGTATACTATTCTGTGTTCACTTAACTTATTTATAGTTTCGCTCTTTATATTCAAGTTGTTCACCCATTCTGAATTTATCTTGGTGTAGGGTGTGAGATGTTGATCTCGACCTAATCTCTCCCATATTGTTTTCCAAATTTCCCAGCAGTTTTTGTCAAATAGTGTATTCATGTCCCAAAAGTTGGGCTCTTTGGGTTTATCATACACTGTCTTGCTGATGTCATTTACTCCAAGTCTATTCCACTGATCCTCCTCTCTATCTCTTAGCCAGTACCATATTGTTTTGATGACTGCT
>NC_058130.1:461006545-461006835 GCF_016433145.1 Gracilinanus agilis | reverse complement strand
GAAAGTGTTTTGTAGTTGTTTTCATATAATTGCTGTGTTTGTTTTGGTAGATAGATTCCTAAGTATTTTATATTGTCTAGGGTGATTTTAAATGGTGTTTCTCTTTCTACTTCTTCCTGCTCTAGTGTGTTCGAAATGTATAAGAATGCTGATGATTTATGTGCATTTATTTTGTATCCTGCAACTTTGCTAAAGTTGTTCATTATTTCTACAAGCTTCTTAGTTGATTCTCTAGGATTTTTTAAGTAGACCATCATATCATCTGCAAAGAGTGATAGCTTAGTCTCCTC
>NC_058130.1:460921006-461001545 GCF_016433145.1 Gracilinanus agilis | reverse complement strand
TCTATGCCCTATAACATGGTCAATCTTTGTGAATGTGCCATGTGCAGCTGAGAAGAAGGTGTATTCCTTTTTGTCCCTATTTATTTTTCTCCACATATCAATTAAATCTAATTTTTCTAGGACTTCATTCACCTCCCTTATCTCTTTCTTATTTATTTTTTGGTTTGATTTATCTAGATCTGAAAGAGGAATATTTAGATCTCCCACTAGTATGGTTTTACTAGGTATTTCCTTCTTGAGCTCTGCCAGTTTCTCCTTTATGAATTTGGATGCTATGCCACTTGGTGCATATATATTGAGCAGCGTAATTTCCTCATTGTTTATACTGCCTTTAATCAGGATGTAAAGACCTTCCCTGTCTTTTTTAATCATATCTATTTTTACTTTGGCTTTGTCAGAAATCATAATAGCCACTCCTGCCTTCTTTTTCTCATTTGATGCCCAAAAGAATTTGCTCAAGTCCTGAATCTTAAACTTGTGTATGTCCACCCATCTCATATGTGTTTCTTGTAGACAACATATGGTAGGATTTTGGTTTCTAATCAACTCTGCTATTTGCTTCCATTTTATGGGCGAGTTCATCACATTCACATTCAGAGTTAAAATCATCAGTTGTGCATTTGCTGACATTTTCGTATCCTCCCCTATTCCTATCCCCTTTTTTCTTATATTCTTACCTTTTAAACCAGTGGTTTGCTATTAGGCCACTATCCCTTATTTCCTCCCTTGATTAACTTCCCTTTCTACCCCCTCCTTTATTCCCCCCCTTTTTGTTTTTAAGGGCCTTATGAATTCCCTCCCCCTTCTTCTCCCCTCCGTTTTTTTTTTACCTCCCCACTCCCCTGCTCCCCTTAATTTATCACTTCTGACTTTCTCAGAAGGGTTAGATAAGAGTTTTATGTCCCAATGGGTTATATAGCTACTCTTCCCTCTCCGGGTTGATTACACTGAGAGTAAGGTTTGATTATTACCTCTTAATGCTCTCTTCCTCTCCTTCTTATAATAGTATTTGTCCCCTCTCCTTCCCATGCCCTCTTTGTGTGTAATAGAATATCCTATTTTTCTTATTCACACAAGTTTCTCTTGGTGTTCCCTACTATTCTCCCCCTCTTTCCCATCCCCCATGTCATCTTAGATTATTTAGTGTTCCACCCTCACCCTGTGAATTATTCATCTGATTACTATAATGGTGAATACTATAATAGTGAATAGAGTTCACTACAGAGAATTATACATAACATTTCTTTACATAGGAATACAGATAATTAGATCTTACTGAGGCCCTTAAAAAGGCAAATTTAAAAATTATAAGTTTTCTTTCTTTTCCCTCTGTTTCTTATTTACCTTTTCATGTTTCTCTCTATTTTTGTGGTTGGATATCAAACTTTCCATTTAGCCCTGGTCTTGTCTGTGTAAATACTTGGAATTCTTTAATTTTGTTGAATGCCCATACTTTTCCCTGGAAATATATAGTCAATTTTGATGGGTAGTTGATCCGTGGTTGCAGGCCCAGCTCTCTTGCCTTTCTGAATATTGTATTCCAAGCCTTACGGATCAAATGTAGTGGGTGTTCTATGAATCCTTTCAACGTCTATATTGCCCTCTTGTTGTAGGACTTCAGGGCAATTTTGCTGAATAATTTCTTTTAGTATGGAGTCCAGGTTTCTATTAATTTCTGGTTTATCTAGAAGAACAATTATTCTCAAATTGTCTCTTCTTGACCGGTTTTCTTGGACTGTCACTCTCTCATTGAGATATTTCAAGTTTCCTTCTATTTTTTCAGTCTTTTGACTTTGCTTTATTTGTTCTTGTTGTCTTGAGAGATCATTAGCTTCTAATTGCTCAATTCTATCCTTTAGGGACTGGTTTTCGGCTCTAAACTTTTCGTTTTCAGCTCTAATCTTTTCGTTTTCAGCTATGATCTTTTTTTTTTTTTTTCAATCTGGTTCAATTTGCTTTTCAGTTCATTTGATTTCTGAGCCTCACTTTCCAATTGCAAGATTCTATCTTTTAAACTGTTATTTTCTTGCCAGATCTCTTCCATTTTCCTCAAAATCTCAGTTTTGAACTCTTCCATAGCTTGTGACCCATTTTCATTATTTGAGGTGGGTCCGGATGCTTGTTTGTACTCCTCCTCTGTTTGCTCGGTTGTCTGGATTTTCTCTGTGTAAAAGGTCTCGAGTGTTAAAGACTTTTTTTTTCTTGTTTTTAATCTTTCTCTTCTGAACTTCCTGAGTAGCCCAGCAGCTTCTCAGCTTTATCCTCAAGCTCAGGGTCTGTCTGCGGTCTTTTGGCTCCTGAGGTCTGGTTTTTTCCAAGGTCAAGCCCCCTGGTGGATCCCCTTACTTGATCCTCTGCAGGAGGTTCCTTTACCAGTCTCAGGGCACTGCTTCCACAGTTGTATACCCTTCTGTGCTGGTTCCCCAGTCAGGGTTTCAGAGCTTTAGCTCATGGCTGTGTCTGCCTCCACCCACGCCTCCGCCACACCTGAGCTCTGAGCCTGCCTGGACCCTGCTCCCGTGCTCTGCGCCCTGAGCCCACGCTCAGATTTTGCGTGTGTTCTTTGCCTTTTTTGGGGTCCCAAATCTTGCTGCTCTCAGGAACAGGCCCTGGAGCTGCCAATGACTCAATGGGTGCCCCAAACTTGCTCTATTTCATTTTAGCTGGCTTCGGCGATATAGTTGGTGTGTGTGGAGGGGCTGGGGGTGGGGTGGTTGCTCAGCCCGCGATTTAGTGAGAGCTGTTTCACCCCTTCATAGCATGGAAATGTCCAAATTCCACGTACTTTCCACGCTGCACCCTGTTGTGGGGTTCCTCCGTTCGTCTGGACTTGTTTTTATGTCCCCTTGAGGAGTTTTGAGTGTTTCGGTCAGGAGAGGTTAAGAGCTGCATTTTACTCTGCCGCCATCTTAACCCGGAACCTGGAAATTTTTAATGGTGATGTCCATTACAGGAATTCCACGTGACCTGGAAAGACCTCCAGGAGTTGATGCAGAGTGAAAGGAGCAGAGCCAGAAGAACATTGTACACAGAGACTAATACACTGTGGTAGAATCGATTGTAATGGACATCTGTAATAGCAGCAATGCAATGACCCAAGACAATTCTGAGGGATTTAGGGTAAAAAACGCTACCCACATTCAAAGGAAGAACTACAGGAGTAGAAAAACAACTGCTTGAACACTTGGGTTGATGAGGACATGATTGGGGATGTAGACCTAAAAAGACCACAACAATGTAAATATCAATAATATGTAAATAAATCTTGACTGACCACACATGTTAAAACCAGTGGAAATGCTAGTTAGCTATGGAAGGTGGTTTGAGGGGGTGAAGGGTAAAGGAAAAACATGAATTATGTAACAATGGGAAATTTTTCTAAAAATGAAAAAGAAATAAAAAGAAAAGAGTTGCTCTTGATTTCAGATTGATTCTAAATATAATTGTAATGAAAGTTCCATTTATTCTAGTTTTTTCTGGTATTTTAAAAAAGTAATGTGTATTTAATTTTGCCAAATATTTTCTGAACCAAAAAATACATTTTAAAATTATTATTAAGTACTAAAATGGTCAAATACATTTAATGTCTTCTAAATATTCAATATGCATTCTAGATATACAACTAAACAGCTTATCGTGTAAGACCTTTGTGATATAATTATACAATCTCTTTCCTGTTAGTTCATTTAAAAAAAAAACTGTTTCATTATTCATTAAAGGATTTTTTGTGTTGTTCTTCTTTTTGACTTTGACTCCAAGACTATTTTTTGTTATAGAAGGTATTTCCCCTTTACATATTTTTTCAACAAGTTTAGGTAGTATTGAAATTATTGATCTCTTAGCTTTTGTTAGAATTTGCTTCAAATTCATCTGGAAGCAGATGTTCTCTCCTTCACTTTAGGGAGTTTATTTATACTTTATTTGATTTTGTTTTGTTATATACCCTCTTGAAATATTCTTTTTCCTCTTCTGTAAATCTGGGCAATTTCTATGTTTCTGTAGGTATGTGTATATTTACTTCAATTGTCAGTTTAATTGACACATATTAAATTGAAATAATTCCTACGAAATGTTTTTGTAGATTAGGCATTCAAACTTTTCACTTTTCAAATTTATTATTTCATTTTCTTCTTTCTCTTTCTTAATAAAATAAGCCAATGATTTCTCATTTTGTGTTTTCTTTTATTTTAAAATAACAGCACCTAGTGTTAGTTATTGATATAGTAACTTTCCCCCCTTAAACATTCCACTTTATTTGTCTCTTCCTTAATTTTCAGGATTTCTATTTTGGAATGTAAATTATGTACCTAATTTTTGGGACCTTTTTTTTAGATTTACACTAAATTCATTAATTTGTTCTTTTTGCCTCTTGTTGATATATGTGTTTTTATATCTAAAACTTTCCATATGTACTACTTTAGTTATATCCCACAAATTTGGTTATTGTGACTTGCTGTTGTCAATATCATTGTTGAAGTTATTGATGTTTGCTATGAATTATTTTTGAACCATCCATTCTTTAGTATTAAATTATTTAATTTTCAATTAATTTTAATCTTGTCTTTGAAAGTCCATTATTGAATGTAATTTTTTACATGATAAGAATAAAAAGGAATTTAATGATTCAGGCTTATTTTGCATTTCTCTGTGAGAGTTTTATGTCTTAATGCATCATTAATTTCTTTGTAGAAATTTCGGGAATATGTGCAATTTTTTAGAATTTGCTTTGAATAGTCTCCAGACATCTATCACAGCTTATTCTAAGTTTCCATTTATTTATTTATTTATTTGTTTGTTTATTTGTTTATTTATTTATTTATTTAACATCTTCCTTGCTTATTTTATTCTTAGACTCATCGAAGTCTGAGAGGAATTAATTGATGTCTGTCAATAGATTGTTTATATTTTTCTTTCTGCAATTCATTTAACATTACCTTTTAGAATTTATTGTATACAAATTGATATATATATTAATTATGAATATTAATTCATTACCCATTAATCATTTTAATAAAAATTTCGCCCTTTTTTTAGAATTTTAGTTCTGAATTTGTTTGGTCCTTTTACTTCAGCTTAAGCTTAACAGACTGCTACAATCATACATTGTTGTTCTGTTATTCTCAATTTTGTCTTACTCTTTCTGACCCCATTTTCATTTTTCATGACAGAGATTCAAAAATGGTTTACCATTTCCTTCTTCAGCTCATTTTATGGATGAGGAAACTGAGGCAAAGAGGGTACCATTTTCCTGTTGGGCAAGATTAATTTCTATATCCAACTGTGTGTATTTGTATTCTTCTTTCTCTTTACCAGTTTAGATGTGAGAGAGGTTCAGTATTGCCCATTGCTCTCTTTTATATCCCCTCCATTATATAAACTCTTCTTTTTTAATGTTATATGGTAATTTTCTCAATCTTCCCTCTCCCTCCCATATTCTCCCAGGTCAATCCTATTCTCCAGCTTTCCTTTTGAGATCTTTCAAACAATAGAATCAAATCTTAGCTTCCTATCTAACTACTAACCCAGGTAATGATAAATTTCTGAAGGGTTACATGTCTCATCTCCACATATAAAACTATGAGCAGTTTAACCTTATTCATTTGCTTATAATTATCATGTTGATTTGCCTTTTCACATTTATTTTGAGTCCTGCTCCAGAATTATGAAGAATGATTGAAAGCTTCCTATTTCATTAAATACAATCCTTCCCCCTGTATCTCTCAGTTTTGCTGAATATTATTTTTTTTGTTGGAAAATTAGATCCTTTGCCTTCTGAACATCATGTCCTGAGACCTCAATTCTTCTGCCAAATTGTGACTGTAATTCAATAATTTCAATTCTTTCTTTCTAGCTATTTGCAGTATTTTCTTTTTGACATTGGAAGTTTGGATTTTGGCTAAAATAGTAAAGGGAGATTTATTTTTTTGTTAGAGGATGACTAGTAAATTCTTTCAATGTACAATTGGACTTCTTATTCTAATATATATTATATATAAACACAAATTATTTAACTTATAATTTATGTATATATGTATATATATATAATATTTGAACTTATAGACCTTAGATAAGAATTTGGCTGTACCACAATATATAAATAGCAGTCCATTGGAGACTAGCACTTCAAGCTTTAATCTGATGCCATAAGGAAGCTTCAGAATCTACTATCTCATTAGATGTGTCTCAATAAAGAATTTTTGTAATGGAGATGACCTTATCTCATGTAATAATCCATTACACCTTTGGACACCTCAGATAATTAACAAATTGTGTTTATTTTTAGGGTAAAGCTCTATGTCTTTCATATCTCTACTTTTCACTTACCTGTGACTTTCAGGACCCAGTAAAAAAAGCCTCTTCAAGATAATAGCCTTTGAACTATGAGAAGAAAATTATCCTCTCTCCTTCTATGTCTACTCTTCTCCAGGCTAAAAACACTCTTAATTTACTTAAATAATCATTTAATGGTATGATCTTCAGGGCCCTCATCATTCTGATTGTTCCTCTCTTTTTATTCTTTGTCTTGACAAAATCCTAAATAAAATTAGTTGCTCAAAACTAAAATCAACTCAAAACATGTATCATCTAAGCAAGAATAAATTAGGATAATGACTTCCTTAATTTTCTAAATTTTGTTTCTCTTATAGTATCTTGTTATCTCATTTCTTTTTGGGGCAGCCCAACTAATTTTGTCTTATTCCCTTTAGATTACTAACCCTCAATTCCCATTTTCACTAAATGCTTCTTCATCATCCAGGCTCTAGGTTTCTTTGCAACCTGTAGATACTTTCCTTTCCCTTTTAATGACCACTGAGAACTGAGAAATGCCATGTTAAATAAGTGGGATGACAACCATAATTAATGTAGTATACAGAATTTGGGGTCATATAGTTTTTTCTAGCTTTGGCTGAGTTCCAAAAGCGGTTAGACTTTTGGAATCTTGAGGAGAAAAGGCAGTTGACTGGATCTTCCATGGAGGGAGGTTGTGAATCAGCTGAGCTGTCTCTGACCTAACTTTAATATTGAAATTGAGCCTAGCTTTGACATATTTAATTAAGAAATTATTATTTAGATAAATCCTTTATATCTTCCTTTCCTATTACCTTCCCTGCCTTTTCCCTCCCTTACCTTATATGTTGTGAAGTTAATAAGGAGAGTAATTAGAGAGGAGTTAAATCTGTGAAGGGTTACCTAATTGACAGCCTTAGTTATAGTTGGCCAGTCATCATTTATTCCCTTTAGATAGCACCTAGTAAAAACTGAGTTTAAGGCAGGTCCTTACTCAGACTCCATCTTTACTTCCCTTCCCCACCTGAGGTTCCTGAGACAACTGATAGGGCTTTCCTTTGATCCACCTTCCTAACAAACCATTCTTCAAACAAAATAAACCCTTTTTGTGTTTCAACAACCCTAATTAGTATAATTTGTCTGTTAGTTATCAAGAGGGAAGAAGAGGGAAAAAGACAACATACTTTGGGCTTAGAGGGAAGCTGGGGCATCCATCTTGAAGGAAGGTGTTACTTCTAAATAGGTCCCTTCCTGTGAAATTAACTAAAGCCTGTTTGTTAATTTCAGTCTAGTCTATTTCCCTCAGCTTGTGTTTGAGTTTAAGTCCCAGTCTGTAAGCCTGCTGTGTTTGTCTGTTTAGTTTAACTTCTCTTCTCCCTAAAAGATCTCTGTTTCCCTTCTGTATTATACTCCTGACTTCAGTCCTATTATTCCCTGAATCTCCTTTAATCCAAGCCTACCTGAAACCGAGATTACCCACTTAGCAAGTCTCCAACATCCTCCTTTCAATTTCCCTCATCCCAAACACCTTTCCTCAAATTACCCACATAACATTCTGGCGAGCCAAGTCATACGAAACCTATCTTCTGAAGAAAAGTAAAGAAAATGAATTGCACGAGATTGATTTTTATATTAAGCAGTCTATCGCTGCTTATTTGGTCTTTTATGCAGGGAATGTGTACATTGTGGCTGGTAAAAATACCAAACATGATACAACAATTAATTGAAATCTATGACTATTATAAATGATTTGCATTCACTTTAGCTGAATGCATATGCTTCATTCCAACAGCAGTGGCAATTGTTCTGGCTCTATGGCATTTTTTGGCAATTTTAAAACGGTCCTGACTCATCTGTTTAACTATTATAAGGCATCTGATTCAAAACAAGAAAATGATAGCAAGGAACTAGTTGAGAACATAAAACTACTGTTCCAAGTGTTGAGGCAATTACGTGAAGGGAATTAACTCGATAAACATACCATCTTACAACTTGAAATCGTAGATTCAAAATTTTTTGGGAAAAAGGAAACTGAGAACGATCAACCAATACAGAATGCAGTGGTCTCTGTCCCACCAATAGTAAACAGGACTATTGTGCAACCTGGAGAGGGGGTGGTGCATGTCAAAACATACAAGGCATTCACTCCTAGTGATATGGAGGTTTTAAAACACCATTTTCCAAGATTCTATGAAAAACCTTACAAAAGTTTAAAAGAATTAAAGCGGGTATTCACACTTTTTAACCCTAGTTTCGATGATGTCGAATTTCTTTTGGGGGAATTTTACACTCCCTCGTAAAAGGAAAAATTCCTGACCGAAACTAGAATGAACCCAAATTTAGAATCATGGCCATTAGTACATCAAGATCTAGATTTCACCCCACACGCAAACATGAGGTACTTGTTAAGATGAAGGGCTGATCTTATCGAAGCCATGAGAAATTTTGCAAAAAGGCCAAATGCATGGCAAAAATTTGAGAAAATGAGGCAAGGGGAAGAAGAGCACCCGAGCAGTTTTCTAGACAGAGTTATTGAAGCTGCTGAAACAATATTAGGACTTAGAGATACTCATTCCCAGGATACGATTGATCATATAAGGAGACAATTTGTAAAGGGAACCTCAATCCCGATACAAAATTACTTCAGGCAAAGTTGTCCACCATGGGAATCATTACCACTGGAGGATATTAGGAATCATGCAGCATATATACATGATTCCAAACAGAAAAGAAGTGAGAATGGCTAGGCAATCTGACAATGAGAAAGATGAGATCATAGCAGACTTGAAGAGGCAATTAAAAAAGTCCAGACGGGAGAAAGAAATCGAAGAGGTGAAGAATTTTGCTCCTCAAACGAGTAGAAACCAGTTTAGACAACCTGCCAACAGCACCCCAAAATCAAAATCAGCACCCCAATGTAACTTGTGTGGGAAAATCAGGCACGTGATTCATTTTTGTAGATATAAGCAACAAATTGATTTTTCAAAACCCAATAATCAAAGAGATAATAGAAAAACATTTTATAATTCAAAGTGGGCTAGAAATAATGAATCAAATAGATATAATCAAGAAAAACATACAGATACTTGCTGCAATCACACATGCAAAAAGTATAGTCAAACACCTTTGTTAGATGATGTGGAGAAATATATACAAATGGGCACAAAACCGAAAAAATCATTATGAATCGAGATTTCTAATTTAAAACCTATCAATCAGTGTAATTTGGGTGTGGCAAAGTCTAAGAGAATTGAGGGAAGCAAAATGAGAAATCGAGGCAAAATAGAAAAGGTGTCTAAAGTAATCTACACAGAGGATACACATAGGTCTGTGGTAGATAATGAGCAATGGGAAGACATAATGCAAATGCGCAAAGAAATCTTTGGCATTAAGGAGGATGATTATATTAGGGATCAGCTTTCTCATTCCATATCACACACATTGGGTGGGAAGCATGAATCAAACCATTGCAAAGAATCACATCAAGAAAATTTGCAAACGGGTTTAGAATTAGATGCAACAGTTCTTTCCCATGCAATTGCTTTAGACACAAGGTCACAGTTAGAGGTTAAAGAGCAAAAAAGTCTAGAGGTTGGCAAGAACTTGATTTTAAAGAAACGACCCACTGAATTAAAAGATGATAGCAGCTGTGTAGGAAAGTCAAAATCCACCTTTCTCAACCCCTTAGCTACAGAATTTCATCCTAAACTTTGGGGAAGAGATAGGAAGCAGTTGCCTTCTTCTACAATCAGTTTGGGTGAACATAACATCGAGACTGTTACTGTGATTGATAAAAATAAAAATCATCTAATGTCAGTCACAAAAACAGTAGGGCAAAATAGGGAACAACAGTCAGCTTTTGAATAAGTAATTGAACCTGAAGTGTTGAAGGGAACACAATCTAACTATCATACAATCCCGGAGACTACTGAAGGAGAGATTGCTGATTTGAGGCTTGACAATTCTTTAAAGAGCAGAGTGGAAGATAGAACAAATCAAACTTCCTTTTCTGAAGCCCTTAATGAAAGCCAACATGGAATTTGCAATAATGACAATGACTTAAAAGCTCTCAATGAGAGTATGCTCTTTAAGCCTGCTTTCTGTAATCCTGATTCTAAACTGAACTTGCCTAATGGTGGTATAGGAAGTTTGGGTTTAGAGACAAAAGACCATATGCAACAAAGAATCAATGACAAGTGTACACAAAATACTGAGAATTCTTTATTACCCTTAGTGCCAGTGAAGTCCAATGACAGTGGAGAACCCTTAGTTACTTTAGAAATCGGGGGAGTACACTATGAGGGATTACTCAACACAGGGGCAACTTGTTCCGTACTACAAGAACCACCTGAAGGATGTCAATTTCAAGGCAGTTTAAGAGTAAGAGGAGTTTCTGGGGTAGCACAACAAGTCCCAAAGCTAAAAGTTAAAATGTTAAAATTTGGACCTCTGACTCTTGAACACATCTTCCTATTGATGCCATCATGTCCTTCAAACCTCGTGGGAAGAGATCTTCTATGCAAATTGGCTGCAACCGTCCAATGTCAACTGGATGGACAAATTTATTTACACATACCTAAGAGATCTCTGAAACACCATCCCATTTTATTTTTAGACACATGTATTGAGGAACCATCCTACCAATCAACTGATAACATCTATGAGGTTCCAGATTATATTCCAGATTATGTGTGGGCTAAAAATTCAAATGAGGTGGGCAGGATATTATCAGTGGAACCAGTAAAGATAGAGGTGAAAGAAGGCTTACCTCCAAGAATTCCTCAGTTCAGACTTAGTCAAGAAGCGATAGAAGGAGTGAAACCCATCATAGAGAGTTTATTGGAGCAGGGCATATTAAAATATGAATTTTCGCAATACAATACACCAATCATGCCAATAAAGAAAGCAAACTTATCTCCTGATGGAAAGACTCAATGGCGTTTAGTTCAAGATCTAAGAGCAATACATGACCATGTGCAAAAGACCTATGCCGTGGTATCAAGTCCATCGCAAATCATTGCAGCAATTCCACCTGAAGCTGCTTGGTTTACTGTTCTGGACTTGAGCTCTGAGTACTTCTCTGTTCCCCTGCACAGAGACAGCCAGAAGCTGTTCGCTTTCTCCTGGGAGAGTAAATCTATCTTCTGGACGCGTTTGCCCCAGGGATTTGCAGATTCAGCTTCACTCTTTTGCCAAATTCTGCAGAGAGACCTTGAGTCGATAACATTCCTTGACAGCAAAATGGTACATTATTTTTGTAATGTTGATGACATCCTGCTAATGTCACCATCTGCTGAAGTCTGTTACACTGATAGTGTACACTTGATCAAAGAGCTAGGCAAAAGGGGCCATAAAATTTCCAAATCGAAACTTCAATTCATGAAGGAAAAAGTAAATTATTTAGGATTCATCCTAGAGAAAGGCTCCAGAAGAATTTCCAAAAAGAGAACACAAGATATACAAAATTTGAGTTTGCCTAAGACCAAAAAGCAACTCAGGGCAATCATAGGAATAACGAGCTTCTGTAGAAACTGAATTCCAGGTTATGCTTACATTGCAAGACCTCTGATAGAGCTAACCAAGAAGGAAGTTCCAGAACCGTTAAAGCTGAATAAAGAACATATCCATGCATTAGAGAAATTGAAATCACTTACTCTATCAGCTCCAGCCCTAGGTATCCCTGATCATGACAAACCATTCCTACTATATGTGCATGAAGACAAAGGGATAGCCTCCAGTGTTCTCACACAAACATTTGGAAATAGACTTAGACCAGTTGCTTACTACAGCTCTAAGTTAGATTCAGTGATTTGTGGTATGCCTAGTTGTTTAAAAGCCATAGCTGCTGTAGCCATCATGATTAGAAAATCTTCATCCTTGGTATTAGGGAGTGAACTGAAATTATTTTCCCAACACCAAGTGGAATCTACTTTAAGAAAAACCAACCTACAGGCATTCACTTCTCAGAAATTATCAAGATACCAAGCGATTCTGTTGGATAGTGAAAATATAACTTTTCGCTGGTGCAGAAACATAAATCCTGCAACTCTAATTCCAGATTTACCTCTGGAAGGAGAAAGTCTACACATCTGTGAAGATGCACTTAACATCATGCATAAAACAAGACCTGATTTAGACGATAAGCCAATGAAAGACCCTGATATTACCTTATTCACAGATGGATCATCATAAGTAGTAGACAATCAGAGATATACTGAAGCAGCCGTAGTGACAGCTTTGGGACTTCAAGAGGTAGGTGTGCACTTCTCTTCTGTTGGGTTAGGCAGATTCTTGGAGTCTTGAAGTTGACTCAGGTCTCAGTTTAGGACCTGAAGCAGTAGGATTAAGGCAGGTGATTTGTTTTTTTTTGTTTGTTTGTTTTGTTTTGTTTTAATAGAATTTTTTTTTATTTTTAGAAAAAATTTTCCATGGTTACATGGTTCATGTTTTTACTTTCCCCTTCACCCTCTCAAACTTCCCCTCCCCACAGCCAACATGCCTTTTTACTGGTTTTAACATGTGTCATCAATCAAGACTTATTTAAATATTATTTATAGTTGCATTGGTGTGGTTGTTTCGAGTCTACATTCCTAATCATGTCCTCATCAACCCAAGTGTTCAAGCAGTTGTTTTTCTTCTGTGTTTCATATGAAAAAAAAACACTACCCAAATTCAGAGGAAGAACTGAAGGAATGAAAACACACTTGGTGAACAAGTGTTCAAATCTCTAAATTAAGCATCTAAAGAACTTGTTATATACTAGGCTCAGTTATAAGGACTAGGGGAACAAAGAGTAAATTTATATTCCTTGCTGTTAAGGAACTTATAATTTAGTGGGGGAGATAAAAGTGAAATGTGTTATTTAAATAAGTTCTGGGGTTCCATTTAGAGGTATTTGGGGCTCATTTGACCCTTAAGATATGTAGATATATGACAAACTTCCTGTGGACATTTTTGGGGATTTTGGAAACTACATTTCCCATGATTACTCTTGTAAAAATGGAAGCAGACAGGAAGTGTGATGATGTAAGAGAATGATATAAGACTCCTGGGGTCATTGGAGGAAGGCTCTTTGCTACCTGAGCGAGCTCCCTGGTGGACGTAGGAAAGGTTAGGTAAAGTATGGAACATAATGGCTGAGATGGCAATTTGAAATCTTAGCCAGGCACGTGGTCTATTTTATTCTACCAACATGGGCCTAAATATTAGTTTTACTCAGAATATCAGCCTTTATCATTTTTAAAAATAACAGAAATGAATACATATAGGATTAATAGGAAGTCAACAAAGGAGGAAATATACTAGAATTAAGGGGGAATCAGAAAGTCTTCCTGCAGAAGACATAAATTTTGTTGACTCTTAAAGGAAGCCAGGGAAGTCAGTAGTGGGTAGGGATGAGAGGGAAAAAGCAACCAGATATACCAGAAGTCTCTTGCAATAATCCAAAAATGTGGTATTGAGAATTTGTAGCAAGGTGGTACTGGTATCAGAGGAGAGGGGATTATTCAAAACATGTTGCAAAGGTTGACAGTAGATTGTATATGAGTGATTAGAGATGGAAAGGAATCCAGGATGCTATCCAGGTTGTGATCTTGAGTGGACTAGGAGTGAAATATTGTACTCAATTATAATGAAGAACTAAAGAGGGGGAAACATTTTGGGGGAAAGTTAATGAATTCTGTTTTAAACATTTTGAGTTTAAGATGTCTACTGGACATTTAGTTCTTCATAAAAATCAGATACTGGTGAAAGACTGGAATTCAGCAGAAAGGTTAGGGAAGGATAAATAGTTTTGAGGATCATAAGCATAGAAATCATAATTATTTCATGGGGAGGATGAAATCATCAATAAAGTACTATTGAGAGGAAAGAGAAGAGGACAGAACCCTATTGGACACCTACAGTTAAAGGAAATAAATGAAACTGAAGGAAGATCCAACAAAGTAAACTAAGGAGTGGTCAGAGAGGGAGGAAGGGAATCAGGATAGAGTAATATCCTGAAAATTTATAGATAAAAGTGTATCCAGGAGAAGAGTATTTAACAGTCACAAAGGCCATTGAAAGGTCAAGGAGAATGAGAATTGAGACGAAGCCTTTGGATTTGGAAATTCTGAGATCACTAGTAACTTTGGAAAAAGCTGTTTTTTATAAAATGATGAGGTAAGAAATCAGATTAAAAAGGAAAGTGAGAGGAGAAAAAAGGAGGCATCTATTATAGTTGGGCTTGCCAAATATTTAGCCAAAAGAGTATCATATAATAGTATGATAATAATGACTGAAAGATCAAATGATGTCTTTTCTGGTCTCTTCAACTACAGGTGCCTTCCTCTCTAAGAATATCTTACTATTTTGTAATAATCTAGTTATTTACATGTAGCCTCACCTATTAGAAGGAGCTCCTTCACACTAGGGAAAATAATTTTGTTTTTCACAGGTACAGCATTTAGGAAAGTACCTTACACAAAGTAAGAGATTAATAAATGCTTGTTAACTGGCTGAAAAAGATATGTATTATAGATGGATGGCTAAGTGCTGCATTATTACATAATTACTGTGAGAAGTAGAGGAAGGCCTCCAAAAATCATAGAGGATGAAAAATCTGGAGATGAGTCACTTATAAGGTCAGAAAGAGGGGAAGTATATTCACACTAATGAGATCACAGATCTATTCAAACACTGAAGAATAAACAGTGCCACCCCAACCAAGAGTTTAATTTGGAGTAGCAAGGAGATAATAGAAGTATGAGAGGTGGAGAAAAAGTCACTCAATAGAATTGTTAAAAATAAACATTTCAGAGATTCAGTAAGGCAAGGAATGTACCTTGACAAAATATTTCTGGTGACTACTGTATTAAACAATCAAGCAGCCAATCAGAGGCTGACATGCTATCCTGGAAATATAGTCTGGAGAAACTATGATAGATTACCTTATATCTATTTTAAACATATACATTCTAAAAACATAGATTTTCATTAATATTATAGTAACAAATTAAAGAAAAAATATTGCCCAGGTTGGAAATGAAAAAAGAAAAAAGGCTGTAAATGATATGCATTTGCTTCAAATTTGTCACAATCAGAAAATATAGTAATTTTTATTAGGAAAATGTGTTTCATTAATCAAGATTCTAGTCCATAATAGTTGTTAGTTTCAAGGTGCAAGGGAAATAGTATAGTTTTTGACCCAGTAGAAAACATTAAGATACATTCTATTCATTTGAATCATAAATCATATATGTTTATATATATATATGTATATGTGAATATATGTATATATACATACATGTATGTATATAACACAAATGGAACCCACAGAGCCCTGCTGCTTCAATACTTTCATGTCTATTCAATCACTGCATGATAGATCTCACAACTCTCTTTTTAAAAAATCATTATTATAGTAGTGCTAGACATTTATATATGAAAGCAAGCCTGATATCAATCTACTCACCAGCATTATGCACACATAATGGAGCACACAGAAATGATTTATAGCAAGATGATATAATTCAATACAGAATTTCCAGGAACCCATAAATATAGACACTACCTTCCTCCACTTTTCATAGGGTAGGGAGTATCTGATGCTTTGCAATATTAATAAATAGCCAAAAAAAAGATAAAATTGTGGTGGCATGAAATTTAATTTATTATTTTTTTCAATCTTACATATGTTGAAAATCTCAAAATTAAGCATATGATATAATCCTCCCCAAATTTTACAACAAATTTAAGAATTTACAGACCAGTTTCTTTACAACTCTGTGAAGGAAGTTGTACATGTAATTATTACCACCATTTTTTGTTTTTACTGTTCATTCATTTCAGTAGTGTCTAACTTTTGGTGGCAATCACGGGATTTTTTTGGCAAAGATATTGGAGTACTTTGCTATTTCCTTTTCCAGTTCATTTTATAGATGAGGAAACTAAGGCAAGCAAAGTTCAGTAATGTTCCCAGAATCATACAGAGAGTAACTATGTGAAACCATATTTGACCTCAGAAAAGTGAGTCTTCCTGATTATAAGCCTAGTATTCTAGCCACTATATCACTTAGCTGCCCGGCCACCATTTTACAACTGGAGAAAATGGATTTGAGAGATTTTCAGTGATTTGCCCCTATGGTCATCTAGTTAGCAAGTAACAACACCAGCATTTGTGCCTATTTCTTATTTGTAGACCAATGACCCTTCAAAATGTACCACACATTATTGCCCCCTCTGGGTTATATATAGCATTGTTGTCTATTAAACTTAAAGGTCCCAGAGCCAAGACACTATTTCCTTTCAACTAACTTTCTAGAGTACAAAGAGTCTGACTTTACTATTCATTCTGCTTTCACCCCAAGGCAAGACTTAGGAGTGGACTAAGTTCAGTCTGAAAGAGGAGATAGCCTGATAAATTTCTGGGCAGCAGTGAGAAGTAAGAGCTTGAAGGTTCCTATTTTAGGGGGGAAGGAATAGGTAAATATGTAGAGGAAGAGGTATACATACACTAGGCAGGTCCTAAAGGCTGGGATCAATGTGGGTGGCTATACTGAGGAGTCAGAGGAAAAAAAAAAGTAATGTTCAGATGAGAAGCAAGAGTCAGTGTGGATTTTGATCAAAGGAGAAACCAGAAGGAAGCAAGATGTTGCTCAGGAAATCTCAAAGAGCAAAGACCAGTTTCCTTGTCCTTTATTCCTTTCCTTCATTTCCTGAAGCTGGATAAGTCCTTTCAGGCCCAAATTGCAGGAGGGGGGCCGCTTGCCAGGCTCCTGTCATATTAAATTGCAGTTTGATCATCTCCTACCAGCATTGCTTTCTAAAGATATCACACTAAACTAACACAGGTTGGGAGGGAGTTGAGCTTAACTCTAAATCATCCATTTCACTGGTGGATTGTGGTAAACAGAAAGGGCTGCTTTCCAGGAACAGAAGACTATTTTCATTTAGGTAGATTCCTAGTTTGGATGATGATACTGTTGCAAATCCTTAAACTATGTAGTATGAGCAGACAAGTAATGAATAACAACAATAATAATTACCATCTATATCAAGGATCAGCGAATTGTGGCCCTCCATTCAAATATGGTGCTCTTTTATTAGCCTGGGATCTATGAATAGTTTTCAGTGTAAAAATTTGACTTGGTTCACAGGCCCTAGTTTACTGATCCTTAACAATTAAGCCAATCTATTTTTATATTTTTATGTGTGTGTGTGTGTGAAAGTGTGAATCTTTGAGGCTTACAAACAACTTTAAATACATTATTTTTGTTCATATAATTCTATATCTTATGTGCTATTGTTAATTCCAGTTTTATATTTATAGCTGAGAAATTGAGTTGTGGAGAGGTTAGATGCCTCCTCAAGGTTAAACAACTACTCAATGCTAGAGCATGAGATTCAGATTCAGATATTTCTGACTTCATAGAATACTATATTTTCTCTCCACATGCTCCCTTCCTCCTCTTTTTTTCCCCTGAATACTCCCCCCATCCCAGCAGTTTAAAAAAAGTACATGTATGTATGTGGGTAGACATAAAGATAAATACATACACATTTTAATCATACTATTCACTAATACACATTGTTTTTTCTGAATGATTCTTGATGAAAAATACCCTCTTCCAACTGACTCTAGAGCCTGAGCATAGACTTATATAGAGAATATATAGGGGAAAATCACCACACAATGAGCCAAGAAAAAAATTATAACAAAAGGATCCTCTATACCCACAAAGTGCTCCACTAACTGTGGTTTTCTACCTCAACTCCCAAAGAATTTATGAATTTTTATACAAAATAGGAGATATAGGTTTCATAATCTTTTCCCTTTGCTTTCCTCTAATAATTTTATTATGTCATTTCTTCATGGTATATTCAGCATAAAATACACCATTCAAGAAGGCAATTAAGATACAAGTTCTATTTTAACATCCCAGATCAGTGATGGACAAACTTTTTAAAGAGGGGGCCAAAGGAAAAGAAATGCTCATCTGTCAGTCTGTTTCTAAGGCAACTCTTTCGAAGTTTCATTGTATTTTATCCTACTCATTGTCTTTACCAGATTAGCAATAATGTCCTGCAGCCGGATAAAACATTTTAGGGGGCTGCATCTGGCCCGCTGGCTGTAGTTTGCCCATCACTGTCCTAGGTGGTTTTAGAACTATTTTTTTTTACTTGTTAAATTGAAGATTTAATCTATTCGTCTCTGTTGTTCTCTTGGTAGTGGAATATGCCTATGGCCTTTCCCTCATAATTCTGTTGAACTTAAACTGAAACCCAGAGGACTTGATGACTGCCTATGTAGCATCTATCTTTTCTCTGTGATAGTGTTCAGCCATCAAGAAATACATCTGCAGTGTGTTATAAAGAAATAAGGTAGATCTTTGAATCTTTGGTTAAAAGGAGGGATAAAGGTGAGGTAGGTATTAGGAGGATGAATTAAAGGGATGGCTGAATGTAGGGAAGGAATGAATGAGGTGGTATATTGGATGTTAAGGGAATAGATGGGGGTATTCAGGAGAGGCAGCTTAAAATAGGATAGATACTGAGGCTAGAGACAGAGGATACTGGGGGAGATAGGCTGAACCCTTCAAGGAAAGGAAAGGTATCTCTATAGATACAAAGGAGTTGGACCAGTCAGAAATGTTTAAATCTGCCTTGAGGGCTTCCCTTGTTAGTTTCTCATGTCTCTTGAGGGAGGAGTCAAAGGGCTCCTCCCTGCCAATCAAACTGATGGCAGGAGGAAGTCTCAGGTAAAGACTTCCTGCCAAGATGGATCCCTGCAGTTCCCTCAAGAAATAAAAGAAAATGATTCCCTCCCTCTTCATCCCTTGCCTTAATTTTCAACACAATGATTCACCAGAGGGTTTGAATAGGTAACAAAGAGGATTTATTAATACCAGCGTTAATCAGAAGGAGAGAGGGGTTTAGGGTTTTGTAGCAGCCACTAGGGAGAAAGCTGCAGGAGGGGGAAATGTCACAGGAGGGTTAGACTGAGAGAGAGACTGCTCCCCCAGTCAGGAAGATTTAGCTGCCTTAAAGTAAAATATTTACTAGATCAATAAAATAAGGGATAGCTTGATTTAAAGATGTCCTACTTGCCTACAGAAAACCAAAGCCCACAATGCCTAGTCAACAAAAACAAATACCACTCTTCCTCCCAGAGCCCAAAGAGAAATTCAGGAAAGATAACAGGTGTATAATATGGAGAGGTCAGGAAGAGGTCCAGAGAAATCAGGTAGGTTCAAATTGTCAATAGACAAAAGCACAGTCCTATGCAAAGCCAAAAGCCAAGAGCAGAGCCTCATTTGCAACTTCAGCTCTCTTCAAGCCTCAGACTCCAACTGAACTTTTGTGAACATTCTAAGGTCTCTAACTTCCAGGATGTTTACAGTTGACTCCTGCAAGAGCAAAAGCCTCTGTTGCATCCTTACATTACAGTCTGCTCATTTGTCTTTTGAAAATTTGCACCTTGCAACATTTTCTGATTACTAAGAGCTAAAGGGTTACTACTCTTATTCTAAGCTAAAATTCTAACTATGCTCTTATCCCTATCTAAGTTTTGCAAAATAAGAAAAGGGTTACTTACTCCTAACCTATGCTAAGACTAATCTAAGCTAAAACTAAGATGGGTTATGGGAAAGGTATAGGAAAGAATGGGGATTTGAGTTTTGCAAAAATTTTTGAACAGAAAGGAAAAGTAGATTAGATGCAAACATTCACAAACAGTCTTAAAGCTAACTTTTGCTAACTAAAACAAAGTAATAAATTATATCTATGCACTTATCTAATTTCATGACGTAACAATAAAAGTATCAATTTAAGAAAATTTCTGCAATCTACGCTTCTAAATTCTAACTCAATTTCTAAAGTTAGTATATGAATATGTTAGTAAACTTATGCCTATGTTAGAAACATTAGTAAGAATAAGTAAGACTAATATTATTTGTAAGTCTTTTGGATAAACTATAGACTTCAGCTAAGTTAAATATTTACCAAAAAAAGTTTAGAAAATTCTGTCCCTGTTCTAACTTATCAGGCTAACTAAGCTGTCCCTGTGTATTAGTAAAACTTATTGCCAAGGGTCAGTAAGCAAAAGGGCTAGTAATAAAGTGTTACATACTTACTCCACCGGAATTCTTCTGCAAAATGTATGTACTCTGTGGACGGAGTCTAAAGTGTTGAATTCATTGACAATTCTGTTGGGTGTAAGTTATGTTCTTCAAATGAATGGGTCCAAAGCTACTCCGATGCTTCTCTGCACAGTGTGGCTTGTTGTCCTTTACACCAATTGTGTATTTGGTCACGGATGTATTTTGTAGTCCTCAGGTTTGCTGTCCTTGTGATGATATGCAAACTCAGCAACGCCTCACTTGTGTTGTTTGATGTTATCCTGTGCTTGTCAACTTGCACTGGAATTGATGTTCTGGTGTGTTGACTTGTGTTGTTTGATGTACCCTCTCTTGTCATCTTGCACTGGAACTGATGTTCTGGTGTGTTGATTTGTGTCAGGAACAAAGTTTAAGTGTCCATGAAATGTGATTAAACTTTTCTTCTTTTTTTTTTCTTTGCAGTTTAATAGAGATGATTAAAGGTAACAAGAGTTCATGATAAAGTCTTTGTGCTTTCATTTATTTGTCAATGTCAGTGTTTAGATCTTGGATTGATTGCAAATCAAATGTTGTGTCTTCTTCTGCCCTTGATTCTTTTTCATTGTCATAATGGTTTGTAGATGACGCTTTTAAGTTGTAATTGGGATTGGGATGATCATTTTAGTGTAATATCTGATTGTTTACTGGCTCTTGGTGTAATTCTGGTTCTGATTCATGCTCTGATTGTTGTTCTGATTGATGCTCTGGTTCTGTGGTCTCATATATAGGCTGTGGACTTTCTGTGGACTTATTTGACTGATTGGTTGGTGCTAGTTGATCTTTGTGCTGTATAATAACTGGGTCTTGTGGTTGTTGTTGGGACATGTCTTTTGCTGGCTTGACATGAGTGACATGAAACAAAAGATCCTTCCCTTTAACTTTTATTGCACTAGGAGTTGTTAAAATTATCAGAGATGGGCCTTGCCACTTGGGTTCTAACACAGACTTCCTAGTGAAGCTTCTGATATAAACATAATCTCCAGGTTGGAAGTTGTGTAGACTAAAATCAAAGGTACTCTTAGATGTATCAAGCCAATTTTATGAAGTTGGTTTAAGCATTGCTTGCGTAATTTAATGTACTCATAGAGTTTGTATTCCATGCCCAGATGTGATAGTTTGTGAATGCTTTGAGGTGACTTCCCATGGTAAGGTGGATGGCCATACAGCATTTTGAATGGTGATAAGTGTGTAATGCTGTTGGGTTGGCATCTCAGATGGAATAGTGCCAATGGTAAAGCATCAGGCCATTTCATATGAGATTCTGCATATATTTTGGCTACTAGAGTCTTCAAAGGTCTATTCACTCTGTGAATAGAATATTCACTCTGTCCACTAGACTGTCTTCTGTATATTGAGTGAAGATATTGTTTGACTCCTAAGGTCTCATAAGCTGTAGCTAAAATCTTATTTGTGAAATGGGATCCAGAATCTGAAGCAATATGTAAAGGAATAGAGAATCTGGGTATTAATTCTCTCAGTAAGACTTTCACAACAAACACTGAAGTATAACGTTTGACTGGGAAAGCTTCTGGCCACTTAGTTAATCTATCCACAATAACTAATGCATATCTGTAACCTTGACTCCTTGGCATAGTGAAGTAGTCAATTTTTAATCATTGAAATGGTGAATAGGCTTGTGGTTTGCCTCCCAACCTGTGAACTTCGGTAATTGTCTGGTTGAATTGCATACAAATTCTGCACCTCTGTGAAACTGTCATAGCAACTTCATATATGCCCCTTGCATTCCAATACCTAGTTATGGAATCTGCCATGCTCAGACTTCCATAATGCTCTTTTGATGTAATTCATTGCAAAAGGTGAAATATAGGGATCTAGGCAACATAGGTTTTCCATTGGCCCCCAGCCAAACTCCATTAGCTAAGTATGCACAATGATGTTTTTTCCAATCCTTCACTTCCTTTGGGGAGTATGAGTTTTTGAGATCATTTTTCTCCACCAAAGATAAGTTCAGAATTGTACTTGGTCCATACCTTGCTGCTGATTTGGCTGTGATATCTGCACATTTGTTCCCTGATTCCACTGGCCCTTGGATTTTAGTATGAGTCTTGCAATGATTGACTGACATTCAGGTTAGTAATTGGATTACATCCAACAACTGATTAATTAAATTCCCATATGCTATCTGTTTGCCATTTGATGTAATGAAGCCTCAATTTTTCCAGATTTCACCAGAATGATGACGATTGAGAGGGCATAACTCAAATCAGTAAAAATGATTGGTTTGTGATTTTTGGCAAGCTTTAGAGCATGTATCAATCTGAGTAGTCTTCCCCTTGAGCACTCATAGTAGATGGCAATGATGATTACCAAAGGATCTTGGAGGCTGTCAATACGGCTACTCCAGTATATCTCTGATTGTCTACTATGTATGATGATCCATCTGTGAATAATGTCAAATCAGGGTCTTTCATGGGCTTGTCGGATAATTCTGCCCTTGTTTTATGCATGATGTTATGTGCATCTTCACAGATATGTAGACATTTTCCCTCCAGAGGTAAATCTGGGATCAGAGTCTCAGGATTTATGTTTCTGCACTGGTGAAAAGTTATGTTTTCATTAGCCAAAAAGATTGCTTGGTATTGTGATAGTCTTTGGGAGGTGAACACTTATAGGGTGGTGTTTCTTAAAGTAGATTCCACCTGGTTTGGGGAAAATACTTTCAGTTCACCCCCTAATACCAAGGAACATGCTTTTCTAATCATGATGGCTACAGCAGCAATAGCTCTTTAACAGCTTGGCATACCACAGATTACAGAATCTAGTTTCAAGCTATAATAGGGAAATGGTCTTAGAGTATTCCCAAATGATTGTGTGAGAACACTAGAGGCTATCCCTTTATCCTCGTGGACCTAAAGCAGGAACAGTTTATCGTGATCAGGGATACCTAGGGCTGGTGCTAATAGAGTGAGTGATTTTAATTTCTCTATAGTGTGGTCATGGTCTTTTGATAGTTTTAATGGTTCTGGAACTTCCTTCCTGGTTAGCTCTATGAGAGGTTTTGCAATGAGAGCATAACCTGGAATCCAGTTTCTAAAGAAGCCCTTTACTCCTATAATTGCCCTGAGCTGCCTCTTGGTCTCAGGCAAACTCAAATTCTGTATATCTTGTGTTCTTTTGGGAAATCTTTCTGGAGCCTTTTTCTAGGATGAATCCTAAATAATTTACTTTTTTTCTTTACAAATTGAAGTTTTGTTTTAGAAATTTTATGGCCCCTTTTGCCTAGCTCTTTGATTAAGTGTACACTGTCAGTATAACAGACTTCAGCAGATGGTGACATTAGCAGGATGTCATCAACCTAATGTACCATTTTGCTGTCTTGGAAAGTGATCGACTCAAGGTCTCTCTGCAGGATTTGACAGAAGACCAAAGTGGAATCTAAAAAATCCCTGGGGCAAACGGGTCCATTGGATGGAGTTGCCTTCCCATGTGAAAACAAACACCTTCTGGCTGTCTCTGTACAGGGGAACAGAGAAGTACACAGAGCTCTAGTCAAGAACAGTAAACCAAGCAGCTTCAGGTGGTATGGCTTGTATGATTTGTGATGGCCTTGGTACCATGGCATAGGTCTATTGCACATGTTCATTAATTGCTCTGAGATCTTGTACTAAACGCCATTGAGTCTTCACATTAGGAAATAGTTTTGGCTTTCTTTACAGGCACGATTGGTGTGTTATATTGTGAGAAGCCATATCTTAGTATACCCTGCTGCAATAAATTTTCTATAATGGGTAAGTCTGAACTGAGGAATTATTGGAGATAAGCCTTCTTTTACCTCTATTTTTACTGGTTCCACTGATAAAATCCTGCAAACCTCATTAGAATTTTTAGCCCACATGTAATCAGGAATACTGTCAGGAACCTCATAGATATCATTTGATTGGTAAGTTGGTTCCTCACTACATGGGTCTAAAAATAAAATGGGATGGTGAGATCTCTTGGGTAGGTGGAGATAAATTTGTCCATCTGGTTGACATTGGATGGTGGCAGCCAATTTACATAAGAGATCTCGTCCCACAAGGTTTGAAGGATACCATGGCATCAATAAAAAGGTATGTTCAAGAGTTAGAGGGCCAAATTTTACCATTTTAACTTTTAACTTCTGGACTTGTTGGGCTATCCCAGAAGCTCCTCTTACTCTTAAACTACCTTGACATTGGCATCCTTCAGGTGCCTCATGTAAAATGGAACAAGTTGCACCAGTGTCCAGTAGTCCTTCATAGTGTACCTCCCCAATTTCTAAGGTAACTAGTGGTTCTTCACTGTCATTGGACTTCTCTGGTACTGTCTCTAGTGTGAAATTCTGAAAGTTAGGTAGCCATTGGTCCTCTGCTGGACTCTAGGCTGCTTTGAGAAGTTTTTTTTATTAAAAAAGGCAAGTTACTCATCACACTAATTTTCCAACTCCCAACAATTTTCCAAATTTAGCCTTCCCTTCCCTTCTTTTCTGGCCTCTCTTCATCATTTTCTTTTTATCTTCTTAAAGAAAGGCTAATTGCTTTGAACATGGCAAAGAGTTTCTAAATATTTGGGAAAATATGACCTGTACAATATTACTTTTTATCATGGCCCCCAAAAGAAAAAAAAAAGCATCTAAGAGATAATACTTCTCAGGCAACATCTTGTTGAGGAGAGATTTGATTTTATAATTCAATCACATCACAATCAAATGTTTGTCTATAACTTCCTTCATTTTTCCCACTAATCCAAGACTCCTTGACAGTCAAAGAACATGTTTTAAAAGTTGTTGTTCTGTCCCCTAATTTGGGAAATATAAGCAATGTTAATTAGCAAATGACCCAATTTTTGTGTTTGTCAGCATGAAGTTAGGTATTTTTGCACTGCTCTATTTAGGAGCACCTGCAGGGAAAGGACCAGGGGAAAGGCATCATTTCAATTCTTACCCATCTCTAAAGGTGGGGTGGGTAGGAGATAATTCCCTCTGAACTGTTTACTTAGCTTATATTCATGTAGAGTGAGGTTAAATTTAGCAGCAATTCAGGTTAATCACAAGTAATTATATTGTACATCTTCTCCCGTGCTTGTAAGCTTCTAAAGTGCCATGCTTGAAATTAACTTTGCTTATGGGTAAAGAGACTGTGCTCAATATTTTCCAGATACTTTGGGACATTCATTTGCAGAAAAGCAACAATTTAGGCACAAACCAGATGACTACTTGAAAATAACCACATCCTAAAATAATAGAGTTTCTCTGTCCTTTGGTCAGGACTTGTAGATATTTCCCCCGCTTGAGTCTCTCTTCCAGTGATTCACTCCCCATCATCATAACCACCTTGTCAAAAATAATCTTCTATTCACTGATGTAGGAAAATCAAATTTAAATGATAATCATGGGGTAGCCTTCATTCCTCACAGACTTTACATAATATATTGTCTTTTCTTAAAACAAATAAGAGGTTTTGTTTTAGTAAGGACAAGAGCATGGAAAGGGGAATTAGCATTCTAGGAATAACCTTGAAGCTACAGTTCCAAATACAAATGTAGACACTGGGGTAGATGTCTTATATCTTCTTGCTGTTTTTCTTAAACTTCATCTGTCATTATTATGTAATCTCTTTCAGTCCAGCCTGGTGTCTGGCACATAGTAGGTACTGAATAAATTCTAATTGAATGATTGAATGAATGCCTTACACCTAACTTAGTCCCATCGTTTGGACACTGTTCTGATCAAGGAAAAAGAAAAAAAATAAACAGTACTTTACTGTTTCCAAGATTCTTGGCTGGAAGAAAAAACTTTATTTAATCTGGAGTTCCGTATTCAAAAGTGTATAGTTTCTTAAAATACACAGGAGAACTCCTTTTCCTCTAATGGGAGAAATATCCCATCCCTTCAGTCTTAAAGGGTCACTTGACTCGTGGCATGGATCCTTTTTGCCAGACTGGCCATCTTAGACAGGATACAGTCTTGTAAGAGGCATTTTCTTTTCTCCCATGTATTCAGCTAACACTGGTAATGAGGCAATGTTATTTCAACCTGTCCAGCCCATGTGTTCCTCTTAATTAGCCCAGGGTCACTTCATTGTTCAGCAGCCTAAGACCATTCTCCTATTATGACAAGTAAAAAGGCAAGTTAGAAAATGACATGATCTTTGAACTGAACAGGCTGGCAGTTTTACTGTGGAAGGGATATACCAGTTTCCATATGGGCTTATTTCTTTCAAACCGTCATCCTTCTTTTCAGCAACTTCAATTTTACAATGTTAATGCTAGACAGTTCATATTTTTGTTTTATTTCCATCAAGCCCTGAGCAAAGGTTAATCTCTTTTGTGACCTTTGTGCATTGGAAAGTGAACACACTGAATATTAAATGAACAGAAATGATTAATAGTGGCTTTGCCTTTTAAAGAGAATTGCTATGATCAGAAAAAAAGTAGACTTCCTTTTTTTCTTCTTTCTTTTAATAACCCCTTTAATAGCAACGATTGGAAGAGAAAGGGTATTGGATATGCTGCATATTTTCATTCCTATTAAATAGGTGGTCAGCTAATTTATCTGGGATTCTGATTGGCTTTAGATAGTAATCTACATTGCAGTGTCTTATTTTAGTTTTGGAGGTCAGAAAGCTATATGGGATGTGGTTAGAATCATATTATAATCAAAGACTCCAAGCCTTTATGCTAACTGGATTCATTAGTCTTATAATTCAAAGTAATAAAGAATCATCTATTGCAATGGATAGTTCATTTATCAACCTAAAGGGCCAGGAACTGAAAGTCTAAAGTTCAGGGATGAGAGGGAGAAGAGAAGTTAAGAGCTATGAGAGTCTCAGCTTAAACTCATGACCCAGTTGCTAAATTGCTATCCTGATCAATGGCAGCTGTTTTCAAGTTGATTTGCTAAAGGTGAAATGATGGCAGTTGTCATGAATTTCCTAGCCTATAAGTGGTTATCAAGAAAAGAATGCTTTGGAATCTCTAGCAAACAGCACAAAGTATGTTAGCTGGACTCTCATTAGTTATTTTTCTCTCGATTTTTGTGGTTGGATATCAAACTTTCCATTTAGCCCTGGTCTCTTCTGTGCAAATACCTGGAATTCTTCAATTTTGTTGAATGCCCATACTTTCCCCTGGAAATATATAGTCAATTTTGATGGGTAGTTGATCCGTGGTTGCAGGCCCAGCTCTCTTGCCTTTCTGAATATCGTATTCCAAGCCTTGCGATCTTTCAGCATGGAGGCTGCCAGATCCTGTGTGATCCTGATTGGTGCTCTTTGATATTTGAATTGTTTCTTTCTGGCTTCTTGTAACATTTTTTCTTTTGCTTGGAAACTCTTGAATTTGGCAATTATATTTCTGGGTGTTTTCTTTTCTGGATCGAATGTCGCAGGTGTTCTATGAATCCTTTCAATGTCTATATTGCCCTCTTGTTGTAGGACTTCAGGGCAATTTTGCTGGATTATTTCTGTTAGTATGGAGTCCAGGTTTCTATTAATTTCTGGTTTTTCTGGAAGTCCAATTATTCTCAAATTGTCTCTTCTAGACCGGTTTTCTTGGCCTGTCACTCATTGAGATATTTCATATTTCCTTCTATTTTTTCAGTCTTTTGACTTTATTTTATTTGTTCTTGTTGTCTTGAGAGATCATTAGCTTCCAGTTGCTCAATTCTAGCCTTTAGGGATTGGTTTTCGGCTATAATCTTTCGGTTTTCGGCTATGATCTTTTGATTTTCGGCTGTAATCTTCTGGTATTCCTTTTCAATCTGGACATTTCTGGTGTTCAATTTGCTTATCATTTCATTTGGTTTCTGAGCCTCACTTTCCATTTGCAAGATTCTACCTTTTAAACAGTTATTTTCTTGCCAGATCTCTTCCATTTTCCTCAAAATCTCAGTTTTGAACTCTTCCATAGCTTGTGAGGAGTTTTCCTTATTTGAGGAGGGTCCGGATGCTTGTTTGTTCTCCTCCTCTGTTTGCTCGGTTGTCTGGATTTTCTCTGTGTAAAAGTTCTCGAGTGTTAAAGACTTCTTTTTCTTGTTGTTATTCTTTCTCTTCTGAGCTTCCTGAGACTGGGTAGCCAAAGTTAGCCCAGCAGCTTCTCAGGTTTATCCTCAAGCTCAGGGTCTGTCCGCGCGTGGTCTTTTGGCTCCTGAGGTCTGAGTTCTGGTTTTTTCCAAGGTCAAGCCCCCTGGTGAACCCCCTTGCTTGATCCTCTGCTGGAGGTTCCTTTACAAGTCTCAGGGCGCTGCTTCCACAGTCGTACACCCATCCACGCTGGTTCCCCACTCAGGGTTTCAGAGTTTTAGCTCCTGGCTGTGTCTGCCTCCACCCACGCCTCCACCCGTGCCTGTGCTCTGAGCTGGTGTTCTGCGCCCTACATCCACTCTGCTCCCGCGCTCAGATTTCGTGTGCGTTTTTTGGCTTACTGGGGTCCTAAATCTTGCTGCTCTCAGGAACAGGCCCCAGAGCTGCCAATGACTCGATGGGTGCCCCAAACTTGCTCTATTTTTTTTTAGTTGGCTTCGGCACTATAGATGTTGTGTGTGGAGGGGGTGGGGGTGGGGTGGTTGCTCAGCCCGCGATTTAGTGAGAGCTGTTTCACCCCTTTATAGCATGGAAATGCCTCGATTCCACGTACCTTCCAGGCTGTGCCCTGTTGTGGGGTTCCTCCGTTCGTCTGGACTTGTTTTTATGTCCCCTTGAGGAGTTTTGTGTGTTTTGGTCAGGAGAGGTTAAGAGCTGCTTCTTACTCTGCCGCCATCTTAACCTGGAACCTCATTAGTTATTTTTCAACCCAACATCCTAGCACTCCAGTCAGGTAAGTGAATATATCTGAAAGTTTCTTCTGTTACGGAATTAAAGACTCTCAGAAATAGAGGGGGTCTGAGAGGTCATTGAGTCTAACACATCTCTGAATAAGAAATATCCATATAATATACCTGTGAAGTGATCATCCAGCCTTTGCTTGTAGACCCCAGTGGGGGTGTACTTACTTCTTTTTATGGACCTCAATTTTGCTTGTTGATAAATCTCTAAGGGTTACAAAATATACATTGAGAGTGTAAATTTATTTCTTTAAATGCTACTCTCATTATTCCAAGCTCTGTCCCTCAGTATGTAGCAGAACTTCTCAAATACTCTTCCTCATGATAACTCTTCAGGCCACAGGATTAACGATTTAGAGATGTAAAGTACTTTTGAATCTTGAAACATGCTAGCACTGCCCTTTCTACCCTGTCTTCTCTCACCTATGCTAAATATCCTCCATTTCCTTTAACACAAATTCATATAACATGAAGATAAGACCCTCACCCATCCTGCTTACCCTGGTAATACTTTCCAGGTATTCCATGAAAAACATGATACCTAAGATAAAATTCAGTACATACTGCCTTATATGACATAGTGGAAGTGATTTCATTTTAGTTAGGAGGCATTAAATGAATTCCCAAATGTTTTCCTTTATCTGGGAATTTATAACAATTATTTTGGGCTGATGCAAGCCAATTTGAATTTTGGTTTGGCATTATGAATTTGTTCTTGAAACCTAATCAAAACAAATATGATAAATATATTGATTGTTTTTGTTGTTGTTGTTGTTGTTGTTGTTCTTGCATGTAGAAATTTAGTCTACTTCTTAGCTGGTTAGTATTTAATAAGTAACAATTATTTGTAGTAATAATGAATATTTTGATAAGTACACATTAAATTGCTGTCATATTAACACACAACTCATGTATCCAGAAAGATTTTACTTCAGGGCAATTACTTTTATGCCACGCAAATTTCCAATAAGTCTAATGTTAATTTTTCTAATAATTTTACTAAGATTATATTGAAGTCAAAGTTAATTAAAACATGACAATAAGGCATTAAAATGTTATAACTCTGGTTATAAATTAGAAAACATAGGTACACTATATTGAATAAGTCCTCTCAATTCTCCTAGCCCATAGTTTTGGGTTTCATAGAGCTCCAGGTCAATGTGTGGGCAAAGCTAGAGTTTTTCCAGTAGTAATATATGAGTATGAGAGGTCAGCTACCAAGAAAGCTGAGCATTCCAGAATGGACAATTTTGAATCATTGTGCTGGAGAAGACTTTTGAGATTCTCTTGGACAGAAAAGACATTAAATCAGTCAATGCTTAAAGAAATTATTTCAGACTATTCATAGGAAGGTCAAATACTAAAGGTAAATGTAAATACTTTAGCTATGTAATGATAAGACAGGACTCTTCTCAAAAGGCCTCAATGTTGGGAAAGAAAGGTGAAAACAGGACAGTAGAAGACAAAATGAATAGATAGTCTCATGGAAACAAGGGGCATGAATTAAACAGACCTTGAGAGAGAGTGGAGGATAGGAGGACCTGGCTTCTTGTGATCCATGGAGTCATGAAGAGTCAGACACAACTGAATTAATGAATAATGGTAAGAAACTGAAGCATGATTTTGTGTAAGGGCAATAAACTTCCTTCTTCAGTGTCACCTTCATAGGCTAGGAATATTCTGATTTCTCTTAGTAACTAATTTTGGTTCAGTCATCCTTGAATTATTCTAGACATGTTTATTTAATCTTTTTATACCTTTAGCCTCTGCTTTCCTTTGAGGTAACAAGTTCCACAAGTTTATTACTTGTTATGTGAAGTATAATTTCCTTAAACTTGTCTCAAATTTACATTTCTTAATGTTTAAATACTCTATTTTATTTATGTAATTATATTCTTTAGTATAATCATTTTTATGATTTTTATATTTTTATAGTTATATTAGCATATCACAAAATAGATGACTTATCTGGAAATATAAAAAATGAAAATAAAAATAAATTAGAGGGGATATTTCTATAGACATGTAAAAATTCTAATAACACTGATTCTTACTGAAATCCCATTTTCAATATATTCAACTATAGAATTTTGTCCATTTCTTCATGTCATTGGTTGTTGTGTATTCCTTCTAAAATTTCTCCAAATTAATTCAGTATATAACTTGCGTGTACATAGTTGTTGCTTGTGGTGCTACCCATTATTGTCAGAGCTCCTTGAAGTCAGGGAGAGTTTTTGTCATACTTTGTATGTATAATGCTTAGAACACTGTCAGGCACATAAAAAGCATTTAATATATTCTTTTTTTTGACATGATGTGCCTGATCTTTAAATGAGTTACTTATTTGTGAATGTTCCTCCATATCTGCATGTTATTTAATCTTTTATTATAGATTCCTGGATACCTGAACTTTCAAAAATATCTTTGAAAATTTAGAGATCTGAGAAAATACTAATGATCAACTGGAAGCAGTTCTATAGAATGGCAACATGATATTCTGAGATGAACTCTATATTTGCAGTCAGGACTGGAGATCATTCAAATTGTGATTTTGCTGTTTACTATCTTCATGCCTCTGGATGAGTCATTCAGGCTTTCTAGGTCTTGATATTCTAATTTTTAAAATTAGGCTTTTAGATTAGACAAAGTTTATTTCTAGCCCTGAATCCAATCACTATTTGGTTCAATGAATATTTGTTAAGCCTCTACCATGTGAAGGACACTACATGAAATTTACCATAAAAAGAGATAAAAGGCCATCTATATACCTAGCATAATGGGCATTAGGTAACAGTATGAATTCAAGACTGGGTTCCACATAACCATCATAAATGAGTGACAATAAGGGTTAGGCTAAGTCACATGATCCAGTTCTATGGGCAGAAAAGGAAGTAGTCAGAACATGATAACTCACTTCTAGAATTTAATGAATCTATGCTTACATCCTGTCAAAGAGTAGTGCATTTGAATGAAGGACTGAATAAACATATGAAAATAAATTATATCTCTTCATAAATAAAATATATGCATTTATAACCACAGGCTCCCCACTAATCCATTTGAATATTTAACCCCATCAAAGAACTTGTTAGATGAGATTTTCTCTTTTAGAGAAACTGGAAAGTTCAGTTGGATAGCCGGCAAAATTTTGCATGAAATAAAAGGCAATGATTGTTGTGTGGCAGTCAGAGCTCTAGTCTTACAGCTTGAAAACATTGGATTAAGCCCCATGTTAGACACTTCAGAGCAATTATAACCTTGCTCAAGTACCTTAAAGTCTCTGATCCTTATTATTCTCATGTGTAATTTTAGGGTAATAATATTTTGGCTGGAAGTCTCATGGGTTATTATATGTGTTTTATTAACCATTTGTTTTGCCTTTTATTCCTCCCCTCTCCTACACATATGTTTTGCTTACTTAAAAATTTAATGATCTAACTTTAATTATCATTTTGACAACTTGTCTAATGAAATGAACAATAGAATGCAATGTCGAAAGAATTATAAAAGATAAAGTACTATATTTAGTACTGAATATTTGATAGAAAATTTAGACAAATTTATTCATTTAAGAATTTTGGAAAGAATATCTATACCTTTTGATTTTTTAAAAAAAGATTACTTCATTACCCTGAAGTCTGATATAGCATAATTGGTCAAACTATAGCTGAAGTTAGCTTTGAATGAGTCTCATAGATGAAAATAAAGTTTAGAGACATGAAACAAATTGTCCAGGGTTACCTAGATATTAATTGAGGAGAAAGGCAGAAATCCAATTATGAATAGAAATATCAAAGATCTTTTGCTCCTAATAGGAGTTATAGAAATATCCTGGAAATAGAGTTCATACCTAACTGATCTCATCATCATTTTACCCCATTTCAATCCATTCTTCACACGGTATCAAGATAATCTCCCTAAAATACCACATTTTTATATCACTCTCTTAATAAGAAATAATCAGTGGCTCTTCATTATATATAAAACCAAGTCTAATCTCCTTAGGATAGCATCTAAAGGTCTTCATCTTCTGTTCTCCTACATCCTTTCTAACTTTTTCTTTTATATGTCTCAATGGGAGCCCTATGGAGTAGCCACAGTCATATACTAACTGTCCACATGATGCATTTTTGTCCATTTTCTTTGTTTACACTCTTTCCCCCTCCTATTCACTGTCTTCTAGTGTACCTATCCATAATAATCCATCCTCTTTATATATAAAAATTCAACTCAAGACACACTTCCCCTATGTCTATAATAATCACCATAATACATGATATCCTTGTCCATTCCTTAAGTTCTGTATTTAAAATAGACCTCTCATAGTTTTATAGGATTGTTTAAATTGGAGGGATAGAATATTAATTTTAAAGATGAAAGTAAAAGGCAGAGATGTAAAAAGACTTACTTTGTCTTATATAAGTAAGAAGAATCAAATCTAACCCCCAAACTTCTTTCTTTGTACTCCAAGTTCAATGTTCTGTTTGTTTGTTTTTACAATACACTAGGAATATACTGTTACCATTATACTTCTAAATCTCTATTATTGCCATATTTTTAATATTCAAAGTCTATATTGAAACATTTACCCAAGCATATGTAAGGATGGGATTTGTTCAAGGGGGATGGGACCAAAGCAGTGAGAAGAAGGCAGTTGGTGACAGTTACTGACAGTTGAGATACCAAAAGGAATTCTGGGAAGTTCTCCAGTGGAAGGGGAGAGAGGAGAGGTCTTCGGGTGGAGGACTGGGAGGAGAGAGAGGAGGAGGACATACTAGCTTGGATCCAGTCCTGAGGGCTTCCTGAGGATTTTCTAGTAGAAATTGAAATCCTGATTCCCTGGTCAAAGCCATTCCATTGCATCTCACCCATCAAGATTTCAACCATCAAGTCAGCTAAGTTTTTGGACTCCATTTTGGGAACAATTTCTTAGTCTCCTTCACCCATTACCCAACCTTGCTGTGAGACCCTTTTTCAGTCAAACCTTGCATTTATAGAAAAGGATAGAAATAGAAAAATAGAAGGAGAAGGAGCAAAGGGAGAAGCTTGGTTGAGGGAACCACTAGGGATCCCACACAAGTGATAGACCCCATAGCAATAGCAAAGATGGCACCTCAAATTCCCTCTGCCCTTCAGCCCTTTCCCCAATCCCTGAATTGCGAATAATAAAAGTCATTCATTAGTCAGATAGCATTTCAGAGTGCCTGAGATACAACAAGGCAGAGGGGAACCACAGCTTGGTCTGACTGTCTCCATCTTGAAGCCAGACCACCCACTGTGAATATAATTGACTGGGGGGAGGTTTGTGTGAACCCTGTCTTTATTCAGGATCAGACTGGGGTACCACATACTTTTCTTTTTACAAAACACCAGGAATATACTGTTACATTATACTTTTAAATCTCTAATATTGTCATATTTTTAATATTCAAAGTCTATATTGAAATATTTACCCTAGCATAACATTCATTTATTTATTCAACAAAAGTAGTCCTTCAAGAGAAAGTCATTAAACTATCTCACTTCTGCAACCATATATTCCTCTCTCAAATCAAAATGAAAAAGGACTCGGGCAGTCATTGACAGCTTCTCAAAGGAAACTAAATATAAACTGAGCCATGACAAATACCAGATGGCCAGAAATGGTATATACCTACAATTCTAGTTACCAGGAAGCTTGGGGGTAGTAGGTACTTGGAGTTCAGCAATTCTTAGCTGCAGTAGATTAAATCAAACATCCTTTGAAATTCAAGCATCAGTAGGGTGAGTACCTTCATTCACTAGGTTGCTTAAGCAGGGGCAAAAAAGTTTATTAAAGGAACACTTCAAGCTCCTTTGACAATTGCTATTGTGATGAAACCTGAGTAACTTCTGAATTTCTAGGCTGATGAAGATCTGGAAGAAAGATAGGCAGAAAAAAAAGAAAGACAGGAAACAAATATAAAAAAGAAAACTTTCCATTTAGATCTAAAACTGGATCCTAATATCATGTGTATAAAATGTATCCATCTGTTTCTAGTTGTGGGAGATTTCAGATCCCAAATTTTTATTAAGTTGTTTCAATCTTCTACAACTCTTTGTGATTCAGTTTGGAGTTCTCTTGTCAAAGGTACAGGAATGGTTGGCCATTTCTTTCTCCAACTCCTTTATAGATGAGCAAAGAGACTTGAATGACTTTCCCAAAGTCATTCAGAGAATAACTACCTCAGGTCAGATTTGAACCCAGATCTTTCTGACTCCATACCATGCACTCTTATCCATAGCACCACCTAGATGTCCTCTAATGTTTTAGAAAGATTTCTTTCATATAATCATTCGACAAATTACTGCTAATGCTTTCTCTACTTATGTCTTTCTCCAGATGGCATTGCAGTATAAATATGGAGCATTAACTTCTCCATTGAGAAAGATCCCCAGCAGTCAGTCATGACAGCTCTCCCATCTTCAGTAACTTTCTTTATTTCAGCATTCCAGTCAGGGCTACCGTGATCAATGGAGCCCTTAAAATAGAATGCAAAGGACTTCCCTCCCATCAACATTCCTGGCTAAAAGCCTAATCACTGTTTTTGCAGATAAATACTAAGGAGTAAAGGGACATTGAGGAAAGTTCTCTTACTTAGCATATTCTTATTATTTGAAAAATGCATTGTTCTGTTCTTTATTACAAAAAACATCTTTACTTATTCTCTCATCTTCTTTATGAGGAAACTAAGGTAAGTAGAGATATGTTCCTCTTTAAATCTGGGTCTTTTGATTCCCTTGTAACTGAGATCCCATTATTGTCATTATTAGATGAATGCCTACTACCAACTAATAACCGATATACTATGTTAATTATAGTAACATGCTACATACTAAATATTCTAATATAATAAATCCTGATATAATATATAAAACATAAGGAAAATAGAAATTCTATATTCAAACACCAACATGTTGAGGAGGCTCCTAATTCTATGGCCTTTCTTTTTAGTAGGTGCTGTACTGTATGAATTCTATTTCTAGCTTACTTTATACACATCAGAATCAAAATATATCTGGCATTTAGTGCCACTTGAAATGGCTTTAAAATATCAAAATTCTTTCTTGCATTATTTTGTTCATAACAATTTTCCTGCTGAGTCTAGATTTAATTTCTGTCAGTTTGACAAACATTCATTAAGCATATTCTGTTTGCATAAAAAGAGACAAAATTCAGGAGAAATGGAATGATATAAAAAATTTAAAATAATCATGACCCCTGCCCTCATTCAACTTGAAATCTAGTAGGTATATATGTCAAAACTTTCTAAGAAGATTTAAGTGAATGCCAGGAAATACATTTTGAATCACTGAATATTTTTAACCATTTGTGACCTTTGGACTATGGAGTCCTCCTAATTAAACAAGCAGAAACTTTGATTAAAATACCTTTTAACTTATGCAGTGTGTTGATTTTTTTTTGCATTTGTTTTTGCCTTTCAAAGAAGTCATTACATATGAAAACAAACTCAGAAGGTATCATTCTCTCTTAAGAACAATAGCTAAATAGGTATACAGGAGTATGTAGTATTCTTTTTAAATTTTTTAAAGTTATTAATTTATTTAATTAAATTAGAATATTTTTCCTTGTTACTTGATTCATGTTTTTCCCTCCCTTCCTCCTTTCCCCTTCCATAGCTGATGAGCAATTCCAATGAGTTATACATGTATCATTGCTCAAAACCTAGGAGTATGTAGCATTCTTTAGTATCTGCTTATTTATATGTACATATGTGTATCTGTGTATATTTTTATATGAAATAGTCATGTGGCTCACTGAATAAAACATACTTCTCGACATGGAATTAGGAAGACAGAAGTTTATATACAACTTCCAACACTTACTAGCTGTGCAATCTTGAAAAAGTCACTTAACCTCTTTTCCTTAATTCACTGGAGAAATAGCAAAACACTTCAATAGCAATTATATATATATATATATATATATATATATATATATATATATATATATATACACCCTCTTTAAATCATGTGTATAAAAGGGAATAAAAAAACAAGAAAACTTGTTAAATGATGACACAATCATCCAGGTCATAAAATTTAGTGAAACAATTGGTTTGAAAAAAAATCTATTCTACTAAAAAGGTATGTGTATAAGGGTGTAAGAGTTAAATGGTAGGAGTTTGACAAATGTGAGGAGAACAGTTTAATAAAACACTTAGTTTAATTTGAGGAGTACAGATAGAAAATATAAAGGAGGAAAGAGAAATTATTGTTCTAAAACCCTAGGTTTATACCTAAATTCCTAATACTAACTAAAATTTCTAAAACCCTACTTTTGAAGGTCTTCTGAGGACAGGTTCTTCTTGCTTGGCCAGAGCAGGCCAATCTAACCTACATTATCTAAAATTGATTCACTAATTACCTATCTTTCATTAATAAGTCAACAGCCACCACTCACATCATCTTGAAATAAGGTTTTATCCTCCAGCTGTCAGTAGTAAATTGTCAGTAGCCCCTTGCTTCAGAGACAGACCTCCTCCTCATTCATGATCCAAAGGCAAAAGATCTATGTTCCCATTGATTCCTTCCTTAACTCCCCCCTCATCTCCTTGGTAATGAAATCTTCAGCTCTGGCATGCAGATTCCTGTCAGATCTGCTCCACATAGAAATCCCCCTTTCTTGCCTCTTAAAGAGATAGAGGGAGAAGTTGAGAAAATCCCTTTAACAAGGGGAAATATTCATTTAAAACTATTGTAGAATTTTCATATTTTAGAAGTAAACTGAGATTGTTTTGTAGCACCAATCAACAGGCATTTATGAAATACATTTTTACTTAGGTAACACTGGAGATACAAAGTCAAAAATTATGGATTTCATTGGGATTGGGTAATGTGCAGTATGCTGAGTTTTTATTTTGGTTTACCTATATTTTATCTTCATTTTGATTTTGCTCTTAGAGCCACAGGAAAAAAAATCCCTACTCCTCACTAAGGCTAATGTTTCCACTGGTTCCAAGGATCTCATATTTCCCAACCTCTTATAGGATATCCTTCAGAACTTATCACTTCTTTCAAACCATTCCCTAGTCTGGAACAAAAAATCATCCTATGACTCCCACAGAAAATTAAGGCAAGAGTATAGCTATACATACATACATATATATATATATATACACAGACATATATATGAATATATGAATATATATAAATGTAGTTACACAAAATCTTAAGATTCCTACATATTACCATCTCTCTTTCAATTCTTCCACCTTTGAGATGCTCTCCCCACAAACAAAAATATATTCATATAGTATATAAAGTATATTTTCTCTCATATAGATCAAATGTTTAGTTTTGGAAACATATGTAGATTTTCATTTGAGTTACCCTGTATACTAGGGCATTCATTTCCAGAGGATATAAAACTATTCTAACAATTCCTTTCCTCCCATCTGAAAAAATATTCAGGGAGAAAATACATTTGCATGAATTGCCAGTTGCTGAGAAAAGAAGAGAGTCCGTATCTTCCTCATGGCAATCAGAGAGGGATCTCATTTCTGTTTGTGAGAAATAAATTGAACATGTGAATATGAGGCAAAAGATATTTTCTAAAATAATTTAAGACTTTATTTTGCTGAACAAATCATTTTCTTTAAAAACATATGCCTTTTTACATTCATACTCAGATACATGGTATGTTATAAATCTGAACCCTGAAAAATCTGTGGCAAATTATGCATTATCACATGATATTTTACATATGTGGAAGCTCTTTAACTTTTATTTGGTAATTTTAGCCACTCAAAGACAACTATAGAAAGATGTGTAATCTACATGTATTGAGGTAGGTAGAGTGCTTAGCTTAGAAGTCAATAAAACCTGACTTCAAATACTACCTCAGACACTAGCTGTGTGACCCTGGTAAAGTCACTTAATCTCTTTGCTTCAGTTTTCTTTTCTGTTTAGTGGACATATTAACAACATATACCTCCCAAGTTTATTGTGAGGAACAAAAGAGGTAATAATTTTAAAGTGCCTATCATATTAAATATATATATATATATATATGTGTGTGTGTGTGTGTGTGTGTGTGTGTGTGTGTGTGTGTGTGTGTGTTGTTTTTGTTGTTGTTGTTGTTGTTGTTGTTATCATTATTATTATTATTCCCTCTCTATTATTGGGTAGATATTCAATAGAGGTTTAAGCACATATCTACAGAAAACCTCCTATATTCCTAACAGGGATACTGATGAAAAAAACAGTTGTTCTACTCCACTAGACAGTCAGGTCAGACACAGCTGTACTTATTCTGTGAGCCCTAAAGACAGAATCATCTTCATTACAGAAAAGAAGACACCAAAGGCTGTCAAATGCAGAAGAGCAGAGAAATTAGCTCCAAGAAAAATTTTAAAAAGAAAAGAAATGCACTTTTATATTCCTTTTTAAGCATTTACCAAATATTAATGAAGATGGCCAAGGCAACATTCTTCTCAGTTACCCATTTGAAATAAGTGGAAACTAAGCATTTTGATATTAAAAGAGATTATAGCAGTTGATAAAAGTATCTCTTATATTAAGAAAAATATCTTTACACTTTTGGCTACTCTATTATATTTAGAGATCCAATCCAGATGGGCTGGAGTAAAAAATCATGAATTCCTCTGTTTAATGATTAGACTCAACTTCCTGATGTCTTTGATATCAAACTCAAATGTGCTCCTATTCCCAATCCCTCTTATATAGACATTGCTATGCTAGTATCACTACTGATACAGTTTTGCTTCCCTCATAGTATAATTGGCCTAAAGACAAAGAGGTAATCACTATATATATAGTGAGACTCATATTACAGAGTGGAATTCTAGCTGCAGAGAGGTTCAGACCAAAACTCAGAATTCTATAGGGCCATCCAAAAACTCTGAGAGAGGAACAGTTAAAGGTAGTTGGGTCCTGGGTTTAGAGTAGGCAGGTCACTCTGCTTGCTGGTTCTTGGGTCCTGGGTTGCTCTTGGGGCTTGAGGCTTGAATCTGAGCAAAGCCATTTTAGTTCCTAGCTGCCAACCTGCTTTATCTTGATTTGACATTCAATTTATATCACAGTTTACCTCTGTTTAGTTATTTAAATATAGAGGAAAAGTATTTCTAGGGATAGAGAGCAGTTTAGCTATTCAAGTTACCTCCCCATTGGGGGGAGGGGCTGCTTGGACATAACAGTTTTAGGGCTTCCCAGACCTTATCAATCCTTATTTCATCTTCCTTCCTTCCCATCCCCATGTATCATTAAACTTTTAATCAATTGGGAGCAGTGCCTGGTTATATTTAGGGATATACTCACAACCTCCTCAAGCTGAGTTCCTCCTGCTTTGTAGCTCAGAAGTAAAACATATCCTCTGTGTCTGTAAGCCTCAAGATATCAAGCTTCTCCTATACTCTGCTATTCAATCCTGTGTGGAAATAATTTAGAGAAAGTTATCATCTTTAGGAGTTTAGTCTTTCCTAGTTTCCTGACTGAGCCCAGAAGATAACAGATCAACCTCCATGTTGTAACTGATTTTATAACTGCGTGGTGGGAGAGAAGAAGTGAAGGAGCTCTCAGCAAGATATATATAATGTGTACAGGCACTGCTCTTACAAAAATTTTCTCTTTTAATCCTCAACCATTTGGGAAGTTAGTGCTACTGCCTAGAATTGAGTTAGTTTTCAAAGCAGTAGATGATTACTTGATTTTTTTTAACTCACCATCTCCAATAGTCTGGTGTGTATGTGTGTGTGCATACTAGTCTTTGTAAACTGTCAGATAGTATTTGAACTAGATTATCAATTTTGTTAACAGGTCCCATTTTGTCACAAGGAGGAAAAAGATTCAGGCTGGATAGTGAATTGTATATCTATTGCTCTAATTAGAAAATTAACATATTGCTACATCTTTGCATATGAAGATATAAGATGTTTTTGTTTTACCAGGTTTCAAGGACTCAAAGAGATTGCTCCAGGAAGTTCTGATAAATTTCTTCCAATTTTTGGTTGAACATATTTATTTTGCTTAAATCATTACATAATCATTATCTGTCTGTGTAAGATTTTGAGAGAAAGTATGTTATGATAGAAAGTGTGCTGTACCTGAAGTTCAAGATGTGGATTAAATGCTGACTTATTACTGCCTGTGTAACTTTTGCAAAGGCATTTAACCGCTCCAAGCCTCACCTTCTACATTTGGAACATAAGTAGTTTAAACAAGTTGAACTTTAAGGCCTCTTCTAACTCAAAATCTATTAACCTATTTTACCACCTGTCAATGTGGCACATACATGTAAACTAAAACTACACTATTTCAGATTACATTTGAGAAATATAAAGCCAATCTCAATTGATAGAAAGCCCAACAGTATTATATAATGTCACTTCAAGATGTTCAAAGAACTTCGTATATGTTATTTCATTTGATTGTCACAGGAACCACATACAATAAGTGCTATTATCACCTCCATTTTACAAATGAAAAGAATGAGGTAGAGAGATTAAGTGACTGGATCAGGGTCCCACAACTAATAAAGATGTGAGCCAGTATTGGCAGTTACAGTTTCCTGATTCTAAGACCAATGGTTTATTTAGTGAACTACCATGGTGCTTCTAAGATCTAAATTATATAGTACATTTTAAAGTTAAATTTTATTAACTTTGAGTAATAAATATGTTATTTGAGATTAAATATAACAATTCTTTCAGCTAACAAAGGCTTGCCAAATAAAAAGTGCTATAGAATTGCTTTAATGCCTAGACAAAATTAATTGGCAATTATCACATTGTTTATGTGGAAACAGCTGCATCACAAAGTATTAAAGAGTTTGCATTCTTAAGTATGCTAAGCATTCCCCTTGCCACAATGCTATGTTGTCAACAAGAAGAATTTTTTTTTATTTAGTGTATATAAATAATACATATAGACATTGCACAGATCTATGCAACTGTGTATACATGGGTGCATTTAAGGACCTCAATGCAGAAATCAAGATCCCATAAATAGATACATTTCTTACCAGGAATATCCTAGTTGAAAAGAAAACGAAATGACATCTTGTCATATTAACATTATTTTATATGAGGAATCCATTTTTTATTGACATGAATTTCTCCCTGTCCATTCATTTGCTTTTTTAGAATTGAAAATTATACACTTTGTTTTATTCTGGCTTTGCTCATAACGTGACTAGGAGAGCAGAACAAGCTATTAAGGTAAAGACTAAAGGAATAAGAACAAAAATTTGAGGGCAAAACCCTACGGTTTTGTTAACATTTCAACTGATGGAACCATTGTTGAATAAAAATCAGGTGCTTTCAAGTCTTCACTAAACAATTTAGAAGTAGTTTCCTATATTAACAATTTTTTCAGGCACTTAGTACAGTGCTTGGCACATTGAAGACATTTAAATGCTTATTGACTGTCTGACATATATAGCATCATGAAAATGTTTTAAAAAATCAGATGATGACTGTTTTTTCACCTTTTATTTGTAATCTTAGAAATACATGATAAATTGACCTTGTCAACCAGAGAAAAGTTGTCACATATCAAATTTGGTGGGCATTTTTATTGCATTTATAAGAAACAGGAGTAAAATGATAATGACAATAATAAAAAATTAAACGATCAATCAATAATCACATTAAAAATATTGAGATAGGTATAAACTGAACTTTATGAGAAAGTTAATCAAAATTATCCTATGTATTCCTGATTCTTGTGTGAGAAATCTAATTGAACAAATTATTTCAACATTAGAAATAATAATTAAAATTTGGAAAGTATTTGAGATTACTTAAAAACTTTTGTATGGCACAAAAGAAGTTGAAGTATTCTTAAAATTCTTCTCCTTCAGCCATGGAATGTATAATTTCTACATTTGTTAACTATACATTAGTTATACCAGTTTGGTCATATGGTCTATACTTGGCTAAGACCTCTATTCTATTTTTCTGATATATAAAATATTGCAAGTGAAAATCCTAGAATTGTAAAAAAAGATTCAATATAGTAGTGAAAAAATTAGTTTCTGATTTATTGGAGATATTTACATTTTATTCCAACGCATTGCACTGAATTCAAACCGCTTCAAAAAATGACTACTTCCATAGTTATTGACTACACCATTTACTAAACTTGTTCTCTATCTATAATTTGTAAAATAATCACACAATAATCTACAATTGCCAAAGCATAATCATGATCTAGTATCTTTTTGCTGTTACATAATGCTCAGGAGGTAATAAGAAAAATATTTCCTAATTTTATTATTTATTTTGGATTTAAATATTTTATTTTTTTAGAAAAAATTTCCATAGTTACATGATTCATGTTTTTAATTTCCCCTTCACCCCCTTAGCCCCCCCATATCCAACACACATTTCCACTGGTTTTAGCATGTGTGATCAATCAAGACTTATTTACATATTATTGATAGTTTCATTGGTGTGGTCATTTCGAGTCTATATCCCCAATCATGTCCACCTCAACCCATGTGATCAAGCAGTTGCTTTTCTTCTGTGTTTCTATTCCGGCAGGTCTTCCTCTGAATGTGGGTAGCATTCTTTTCCATAAGTCCCTCAGAATTGTTATGGATCATTGCATTGCTGCTAGTACAGAAGTCCATTACATTCTATTTTACCACAGTGTATTGGTCTCTGTGTACAATGTTCTTCTGGCTCTGCTCCTTTCACTCTGCATCAATTCCTGGAGGTCTTTCCAGTTCATATGGAATTCCTCCAGTTTATTATTCCTTTGAGCGCAATAGTAATCCATCACCAGCATATACCACAATTTGTTCAGCCATTCCCCAATTGAAGGGCATACCCTTGTTTTCCAGTTTTTTGCCACCACATAAAGTGCAGCTATAAATATTTTTGTACAAGTCTGTTTATGATCCAGCAATGCTGTGACTGGATCAAAGGGCAGGGACTCTTTTATCGCTCTTTGGGCAAAGTTCCAAATTGCCATCCAGAATGGTTGGATCAGTTCACAACTCCACCAGCAATGCATTAATGTCCCAATTTTGCTACATCCCCTTCAACATTCATTATTCTCCCCTTCTATCATTTTAGCCAATCTGCTAGGTGTGAGGTGGTATCTTAGAGTTGTTTTGATTTGCGTTTCTCTAATTGTTAGAGATTTAGAACACTTTCTCATGTGCTTAGTGATACTTTTGATTTCTTTATCTGAAAATCGCCTACTAGTGTCCCTTGCCCATTTATCAATTGGGGAATGGTTTGGTTTTTTATGTAATTGATTTAGCTCCTTGTATGTTTGAGCAATTAGACCTCTGTCAGAATTTTGTTATAAATATTTTTCCCAGTTTGTTGTTTCCCTTCCTATTTTTGTTTGCATTGTTTTTGTTTGTACAAAAAGTTTTTAATTTAATGTAATCAAAATTATTTATTTTACATTTTGTAATTTTTTCTAACTCTTGCTTGGTTTTAAAATATTTCCTTTCCCAGAGATCTGACAAGTATATTAACTGAAGAAGTAAATTAACTGAATCTACTAAATATAGGCTAGCAACACATTCCCCTGGGGGAGGGGGGATGTATATTGAATGGCTTAACTCTTATCTGAGCCTCTAACTAATCTTCCTTCTAGAACCTAAACAACTAAACTGAAGGTAGACAGTGATCTTGCTTGAAGGTCTATCTTGAGGATAACTATCAAAGTAAAGCAGCCCCTGGCTGTCAGAGACTGAATGCCTCAGCCCCTGAAGCTACACAGAGTGTGTGTGCCAAGAGCCAATAGTCAATACCCTTGCAAGAGGGGTGACCTGGCTTTTATACCAGGTCTCCAACTGCCCTTAACTGCCCTCTCCCTTGGAGTTCTGGGGGGCATTATGAAATTCTGTGATGCAGCTTGAACCCCTCTCAGAAACATGGATGTTACAGAAAGATTAGGCAATATAAGGATGGAGAAGAATTCCGAAGGACTTATTACAAAGCATGCTATCCACCTCCACAGAAAGAATTGTTGGAGAGAGTGTGTAGATTAAAACACTGTTTTTCACTTCAGTTTATTTGGATTTTTATTTGGAGATTTTGGTTTTATATGAGTTTTCTTTTACAACAATGAACAATATGGAAAATTGGATTTAGGAACAATAAGGAAAATCACATGGTAATACATATAAAACTAAATCAAATTCCTTACCATCTCAGGGAAGGAGTGCGTTATTGGAAATTTGGAGCTTTTGAACTACATTTCCCAAGAGCCCACTGGCTTCCTGTCATTACATGTTGATGTAGACAGGGGGATAAAATTGAGGGATCTGGCATGGCCAGGATCTCTTTCCTGCCTGTAGAGGCTTGGAGCAGGAAATAGCAGGTAGATTAACCATGGCACATGGTCCTATCTTCTTACTTATTTATTTCATTACTTCTAGTGATTACTAATAAATCTTATAAAAACCATAATATTTTAAAGTTATTATATATTCATTTTAATTTTTACAGGAGGAGGGGGACAATTTGGATCAAATAACTAGAAAACTTATATGGAAAATTTTTATTATTATATATAATTGGCAAATAAAATATCTTTACAAAAACATTAATTCCTTCAGTGATTTTTTGTGCTTCTTTTTCTATAGCCAATTCTGCCTTTCTAGAAGTTCTTTTAATCATTACATTTTATATATCTTTTCTCCATTTTGTAAATTTTGCTTTTCTAGGAGCTATCCTCTTCATTGAATTTTTGTGCCTCTTTTATCAATCTGTCTATTCCATTTTTAAGGTATCAATTAATGGTTCTTTAGTATGTTTGAGTCTCCTTTATTGAGATATTAACTGTTTTTTATTATTTTCCTGTATCATTCCCATTTCTTTTCCCAACTTTTCCCCTATTTCCTTTATTTGATTTTTAAAATCCTTTTTTTTAATTCCCCTATTGATTCTTTTTAGACTGGAGAGCAATTTCTATTTTTATTGGACATTTTGAATATAGCAGCACTGGTTTTGTTGTCATCCTCTGAGTTTATGTTTTGGTCTTTTCTTTCACCAAAATAACTTCTTAAGTGGGATTTCTTTTTCTGCTGTTTATCTTCTAGGCTTTTTTATTTTCTTTTAATATAGGAATCTTTTAAATTTGGGTTCTATACCTGTGGGTGAATGGATCACTGTTCCACTTCAGTTTATTCGTGCAGCTGCCTTCACAGCTAGCTCTGGGGATTTATATGCTTTCAATTCTTCCAAGGTGGCATGATGTAAGGAGAGGTATGTTTAATACTCTCCTGCCCTGGGCTCTGGTCTGTGAGTAACAAACACTGTTTTTCCCCTTGGAAATGTGATTAGAGTCCCTTGCTGCCCTGTGCACATCAGTGCTGACACTTGATAGTGATCCTCCTCACTCTGAGACCATACCTCCAGACTGCAACGTAGTTCTGTGTATGGGCAATGTTACAAGAATCTTGTACCAATGGGACCCTTGAAATCTTCTTCTAAGCCACCGCCTTGACTATCCCCACCCCTTTACTGTCTGTGGCTAAAAGCTCCAAAAGCTTTTGCTGCTACTTCAACTGTGCTCAAAGTCTTTTGCTGTTTTGGGACCTTCCCTGACTCATTGTGCTCTACTTCCCCTCAGTGTACCAGATCAGTAGGGGGGCCTTCTAACTTGTTTTGTGCTGGAAAATTACTTCACCTTGCCTTTTTGTGAGGTAGGCTGCTTTGGATTTCTAAGGTATTATATACCGTATTTTTTGGAGAGAAATTTGGTTGAGACAATATGAGGATCTGTACCTGCACCACCATGTTAGCTTCACCTCAAGCCTTTGTGATGCTGTTTGATGGGTTCCCTTGGCATAGATACTAGCAAAGTTTGCCATTTCATTCTCCAGTGAATTAAGGCAAACCGAGTTTAACTGACTTTCCCAGTCACACAATTAGTAAGTGGATGATGCCAAATTTGAAATCTTGTCTTCTTTTCTTTAGGCCCAATATTCTATCCACTGACACATATGTATGTAGGAGTGTTAGGATTCTAATATACTAAGTTGGAAGATATTTTGGGTGATCACAAGTGATTCGACTATGTCTCTATGCTAGGGCAGAGTTTTGAATTGCCAAAGCTTGGGAAATGTGAAAATGTATCATTTGGTGTAATTGATGGAGTATAAGGAATGGATTTAAGAGAAAGGGGTAGAAAGATACTTGGGACACTAAATTGGGAACAAAAAAATCCATTTCTATAGCTATCTTTAAAGATTATTGAGTTCAAACTCTAGATATTAATGTCCCCCATATAATAAGAGTATAATAAGAAACAGTCTAATCTAATTGCCATTACTTATTGATAAAATTATGAGTTCTTAATTTTTTCCATTTATGAAAAGGGCCCTGTGGTTAGGCCAGAGGAGAAGTGTCAATGTTCCATTAAAATATGAATGTAATAAATGGTAAATGTACTCTTTCTTCATAAGTTCTTTTAAATGACTCCTTACTTCTACATCTCTTATCCACCTTTCCATGAAAGTTAAGCTCAAAGATCACTTCCCACAGGAATCTTCCCCTAATGATTTACTTCTATGCCATATTTCCAGGAAGAAATGATTTTTTTTCTACATTGGACCTGAATTATAGCTCCTCTTTATAATTTATAATTCTATAATGGATAACTTGGAACAGTGGGGAAAAGCAGAATGAATCAAGTGCAAAGTTCTTAGATACATAGAGTTTCATTTGACTGGGTCAGTAGAAAAGAACAGAGAAATACTAATTGTATTGTAATTACTCATGTAGTTATCATTTCTCCTATTTGACTATAGATACCATAAGACAGAAACTAGGCCTAAGTTTCTTGACATTCACTTCCAAAGGAAAAACAATAACAATGACATTTTGATAGAATATATATATGTTTGATTGCTTTGAACTACTCTACCATATTGAAGTTTCTTCAGAGATTGAAAGTTTTTTCCCCCATTAATTTTTATTTCAACAATTCTTTATGGCAGAAATTCTTGCCATATAATGTCATATGTTGGAATAGATAATAGTATATGACTTGCTTTCAGTTGAAAGATAGGAATTGTGCTCACTGAAGATAGGGATAGGGACTGGACCTATGATTTCATTGACATAGGTCACGACTACCAGTACAGGTCACTCCTTCTTTAGGCCCAATATTCTATCCACTGACACATATGTATGTAGGAGTGTTAGGATTCTAATATACTAAGTTGGAAGATATATTGGGTGATCACAAGTGATTCAACTATGTCTCTATGTTAGGGCAGAGTTTTGAATTGCAAAAGCTTGGGAAATGTGAAAATGTATCATTTGGTGTAATTGATGGAGTATAAGGTGACATAGGTCACCTCTACCAGTACAGAGCTCTACTTAAGCTTTAGGGGAGTTCTTCAGATCATTGAGAGATTAAGTCAATCAATCAATCAAAAAACTTTTTTTTACAAGCCCACTATGTGCAAGGCACTCTGCTAAGCAATAAGGATATAAAAAAGAGGCAAAAAAGAGATGCTTTCCTTAATGAGATTACAACCTAATGGGTGAGAACACAAGAAAATAAATGTGTACAAACCATCTATATAAAGGAAAATTGAAAATAATTAAAAGAAGGGATCACAATTAAATTGATTGCAAAATACTTCCTATAAAGGAGGAGATTTCAAGTACCCCAGAGTGGTAAATAATCAGAGATGAGAAGGAACAGTATCCTAGTTATGGGGTCAGTCAGAAAAGAAATGATCAGAACTAAGAAATGGAGTGTCTTTTTGTTGTTGTCGTTCATGCAACAACTATGGAGGTTTGAAGAGTACATAGTGAAGAGTAAGGTGTAACAAGATTAGAAAGCTAAGAAGGACATATTTAAGGTCATGTAGCTTGGTTATGTCTGAGATGGATATGAAACTTCCTGGTTCTGAGACTGATTGTCTTCTTATGACAGATCATCATTCATTTAATTAGAAAATGTACAATATTATATTAATATGAATATCTGCTAATATCCCAGCCTTTTAACAAAGTCCTATATTGGAAAGTGTCTCTTAAAAAGTTTGGAAGCTAATGCATATATTTCTAAATTTATAAAACAAATTATATCTTATTGCTATTTTAAGTCTGTCTCACACACTTGGCAACAAAATAAATAATATAACTATTTCAGGTATTACTTTTGTTAAAGGGATTTTATTAATATTTCCCTCTGTCTCCTTAAGAGACAAAAGAGCAGGGTTTCTAAGTAGCTCAGAATTGACAGGAGTCAGTGAACCAGAGCTGAAGATTCCACTACCAGGGAGACCAGGAGAGGAAAAAGGAAGCAGCACTAACAGCTAGGGGTTTTTGCCTCTGGATCATTAGAGAGCAGGAGGTCTGTCTCAGAGGCAAGGGCAACTGGTAATTGGCTACTGACAATTGGGTGATAGAATACTGATTTAAGGTTTGAGTAGGTGGTGGCTGTCTAATTATTTAGGTAGTTAGGTAGTTAGTAAATCATTTATAGATAGTGTAGGTTAGAGCAGGCCTGGTATTTGCCAGGCAAGAAGAAACTGTCCTCAGAAGACAGAGGTAGGTTATTAGAAATTTTAGATAGTATTAAATCAAAAGGCAAGTGTAGTTTGGCTATGAAGACTAAAAAAACACACGCAGAATGTAAAAATATTAAATTTCATAATACTATCTAAAATTTCTAATAACCTACCTCTAACTGTCTTCTGATATCCTTTGGGAGAATAGTCTCCCCAGTGGATCTTTCAAATATAACTATCTTCTACTCATATAGTCAAAGCTGCTTATACTATTAATTATTTCTAATACAAAACTATACTAATATGAGAAATAGGGAGAAGTAAAGAGAGGAAGAAAGGAAGACTCAAATTACAAATAATTGCAGCTACAAAATTATAAATAATTACAGTTACAAATGACACAATCCTGACTATACATAAATAAGAACCTAAAAATATTAATCCAAATTCAACTTACAATTATTATGTACAAAACATATATAAAAGCATTATATAAATAATTTAAATACACAATAATATTATATAAATACATTTTCAAACAAATTAATCAATGGAATGTCTTTACATGACAACAAGATTCACAGAAACTCAGAAGGATCATTCCTTTCAAGTGCCTAGATGGCAGGAGGTCATTTGGATTGAAAAGGGTGATTATAATGCCTAGGTAAACTGGTATTCTGTTGCCCAACAACACAATCTGAGACAAAACTATTTGAAGAGCATTCTCTTTTGAAGATACTAATGTTTTTTTCAGGATTCAGTGCTGGTATTGTATACACTCAGCCCTGACTAAAGTTATTAGAGAAGATGTTTAAAAATTTTTCTCAGCAATATTATTTATCATTGTCATTGTTGTTGTTGCTACCATTAAGCATCAGGATCTCCAGAATTTCTGATAATACATTTTCATACATTGTAACCCAGCAACCTAATAAATCATACATTCTCAGGTTTCTTTCTCAAAATTATGATATATAGATAGATACATAGATAGATAAACAGATAGACAGATATATAGAGACATCAAAATAAAATTAATTCCTCTATATCATCTTCTCAATTTGTGTAATATAAAATGAAGAATTCAAATGAAATCTGAAATATCAGCAATAATTAATTGATGTATTTATCACAAGCCACTTTCTGCAGTGAAAAAAAATAACTAAGGTTGAGTTCAGAAAACACACCAGATTGATTGCCAGTTACAGAATAACATGTCAATCTGCCAAAAGGCAAGTGTGGTTTGGCTATCAAAACTAAAAAAAAAAAAATCAACAACACACACATACACAGAGAATGCAAAACATACTAAACTTTTCTACCGCATGTATAGTATTTAGTTTTTTGCTTAGTAACTGTATATTTTGATAAATTGATAAATGGGAATAATTAGCAGTAGTTTGGGGAGATTGACTAAACTAAGTATGGAAGAATGTAAGTAGCATATGATATTAGGGGAATTAAATTGATGATGACGAGGATAATATTTCCAATGATGATATTGCCCTTTGTTCATTATTTACTTCTTTCTTCACTATGCAAATTAAAATACTATCTGACCTTAAAAGCAAATATATGCTACTAGAAGGTCAAGTTAATGTTTCCATATTTGTTATCTGAAAGGACAAAAAGAAGGAAGATAGGAAAGTGGTAATTTCTGGGGATATAAATACAAGCAAAAAGAAAGACATTCCTTGCTCTTAGGGAGCATGTATTTTAATTGGAAAGAGAATATACAAAAAGAAATGGAATAATGAGAGGATGTAGGAAATGAAGGAATGATTTTGAAATTCAAATAAAGACAAGAACAGGATCAGAATGAATGCAAAGAAACCTAATTGTCTTCATAGAATAGAAGTTGGAGAACATTCCAATTGGAGAATGGAGTCAGGTCTTTTAAAGTCATAAATCATGATTGATAGATTCAGATGTAGCAAGCCCTCCCATTTAAAGAGGCCCTAGGTACTGAGGGAAGTTCTAGAATTACAAAGGAATGGAAGCATGATATAAAAATCAGAGAATATTAAGAATAAGATTTAAGAGTAGCTATAGCAAATTCATCATCTTGGTGCCCATGAGGCAATGAGTCCTTCTAATCATATCTATAGTGAACTTTAGACAATGGACATAGACTCTGTTATTAGACTCAGACCCATTCTTTCCAGTTTCATAGACCCTATCTGTGATTGATTTTTTTTTAGCAATGAGTTCCAGAACAAAGAACTTCACTGAAGGTGATGAAATTAATAATTATTAAGGGGAAAAACATATTTTTATCAGTATATATCCATAAGTCATATCTTTTTTGTCCATAACCTATAGACTGGATAACTTAAAAATTTGTAACTATACATTATATATAGTTCAAAAAGTTTCCCTTCCCATCAGCATTCATCTGCTTCATGAGTTAGGCAAGTCATTTAACTATTTTTGTCCTAATCCAAATCATCTTCAACTCATTAGATTCTATGGTCCTTTCCACCTCCAAAAATCTGTGAATCTATTATATAGTCTGTCTACTAAGTGAGTGAAAATGTCAAACATATAACACAATGACAATTTTCCCCATTTGACAGAAAACCATAATAAATAAATAAATAAATAAACAAATATATATATATATATATATATATATATATATATATATATATGGAGAGCTTCTTTCAATGAGACAAAAATGGATAATTATTAAGAGGTATTGCTTCAATGATTGATACAGGACTGGTGATCTTTGAATAAGTAAGTCATCTGATGTTGCTAGTAGTACCAATGAGGTCACTTATCTTACCTTCATTCTGAGGTTCATTTAAAAGTATAGAGAATTAAAAATTTTAACTACTGTTTGACCCATTTTACTTTAGAGATTGAATTGTTGGAGATAAAATTTTGGTTAACAATAACTTAAGTATCCCTACTTCACACCTCATTAGATTGTAAAGATAGGATTAATCTTCCTTTGTCTACTTTTAAATTAATCAACAAAAGTGAATATACACATACTTAACCCTAAAGTAAGAGAAACTGTTGCTAAAAGAGTTTACAGCTCCAAAAGGAAGAGACCCCTACTTAACCTTAAGTTGTTAGGGTCTGAAATCACAGACCCCAAGAATGGAGACAGGAGGCAATGCATGTTCACACAAGACACTTTATTACTAGAGTGCTAGGGCTGCTCCAAAGACATATATATATGTATATATATATATATACCTTTTGGGGATGCTTGCTCAAGCTGCTAATTCAGATAACAGGGTATCTGTGGTTAGGGTTGTGGTTCACTAACTGGGAAGTTTCAACCTTACAAAGTAGAGGGAAGTCTGTAACCCATGTGCTAAACTGGCTGACAACTCAGAAACATGTGAATCCTAGGAGGAGTGTTAATACGTTTAGAGATGACAAGTCAGTCCCACAGACACTGCCCCTGAGCAGGGCTGGGCAATTTGGAAACTGTAATTAGGGCAGGAACAGGAAAGCACAATAAAAGCCCTGAAATCCTTGGGCTGGGGCATTCTTGTGAAGTTGAGTCTCTGGGAGAGTGTCTCCTGGAGAGTGTCTCCTTGAGGTAGTCTTCAAGGGAACATCACTGGAGACTGCAGTGTGAATTGTCAACTTAGATTCTGAGTATTGGACTACTTCATTGGGTGAGTGAAAAGGACTGACTCTTTTCCTAGTATCCTAACAGAGTAGCTTTCATTTTGGAGGAGGCCCTGTAGTTACTCACTACTAACCCTCCTTGCTGAGGACTGTTTTTCTCTAAAACCTTTCACATTTCTGTACTTTATTGTTCCCCCTCTAATTTGGTAAATAAACTTCTGACTTGAGATATAATAACTTCAGCAACCTCATTATTTCATATAATTTAAGTCCACTAAATTTAACCTTTATAATACATTTCCACCAAATGTAGCACAGGTAACTATTAGTATAAATTATTTCAAGGTATTTCAAGCTGGTAAAATCATTCTTAAATGTATAAAATATTTCCCTTCTACTTGGTGAATCAATTTTTCTCAAGGCAAATTCTCAAACATTGAGATTTACATGGCATAATTGACAACATTGGAAATAATAATGAATTCATTAGTAAAGGTACTTTCAGATGAGGAAGTCATTCTCATCACATAACCAGTAATTAATAACTCATTTTATGTGTGTTAGGTTGAAGCATCACTATCCAAGAGGAGAAAAACTGACTTTTGTAGTTAATATCCAAATGGTATTCAATAGAAAAACCATGAATATTTATAGAAAGAAACAATAAAATTGGTCTTTTAGATAGTTGGAAATTAGTTTTCTCTTATTGTCCTCATTCTAAGTGCTTTTATATTTTTTTTTAAAAAAACCTCCTATATTTTCTTTTGATGCAATTACTTCATTATTTCTCAGAGAATAGTTTCTTTTTAAGAATTAATCTTCAATAAAAAGTTTTCCAAATATGATTGTTCTGGAGTGAGAAGAATGCACTTCTAGTCCACTGGGAACCTCTTCAAATTCAGTAGGCAAAGAACATCATCAAAAGTCCTTGAGACAGTAATCCAGGGGCTGTTGTATCCTGATAACTGTGCTTTTGAAGTACTCAGGCAAGAAGATATGCAAATGATTATGAGCTGCTTGGCAGAGGCTGAATTGCATTATAGGCAAAGATAAGCCTGAAGACTGAGGTTATATATGAGCCTGAATTAAATAAACTCTACTTATAGCCAAATCACTGACAACAGCAATATAGCACTGCAAAGCTGTCACAGAACTCTACAACTTAGGCAACAGACTCCCTAATGATGTTCTACCAACAAGGAAGTCTAGTTTAGTGGGAAGGATACTTGACATAGGCTCTCAAAATCTCTGATCTAATTTTGGATTGGCTTCTTGTTACCTGTGGGACCTAGGATAGGTGATCTAACCACTTTGAATCTTAATTTCTTCATCTCCAAATGAAAACAATAGTCGTTAGACCAGTGATGGGCAACCTTTTGAGCTTGGTGTGTCAAAATGTGCCCCAAAACCAAGCATAACTTGGGTGGTGTGTCACTTTGAGGAAAAAAAAAACAATTTCATGATATTTATAGTTTAACAAAAATGTAAAATTGTAATATATAACTGTATTTAATAAACCAAAATAGGTAAATTAATAAAGTTAGAATTGCAACCTATAGTGCACAGGGTGTCTACACTACACTACAGCAAATGTTTCATCCTTTGCATGAGGCCCCATACTTCTCTGTATCTTCATGTCATTGAAAATCGCTATGCGTGTCAATGCTGACACGTGTTATGGGTTTGTCCTCACTGCCTTAGAACTTATAATTTATTTAATTGTTGTAATGATTAATGGAGTAAATGTGAAAAAAACATGATAAATTATAAAGTGTGTATAAAGAAGTAATCTATTCTTTAACAATAAGGAAAGTTATCAAATATTTTATTTTTTTGGTGGCTACTAAATATAAATTTACATCAATGCCTCATTTAGACTCCAAAGTAATGACACATAGGTCTTTGCTATTGTTGTTGTTGTTGCTGCTGCTGCTGCTACTATTACTACAACAACAACTACAACCACTTTTACTACTGTTACTACTATTACTAATTGCTAGTAATATTACTACTACTACCATTATTATAGTACTAGAAACTAACATTTATGTGCTCCAAGTTTGCAAAGTATTTTACATATAGTAGATAACTATCTGAAAGGCAGTCAAGATCTATGTTAAAGTCTTGTCTCTCATGAATACTAGTTAAATGATCCTATGTAAGTCACATAATCTCTTATTTCTATAACCAACTGTCTAAAATTACAAATCATAGAGAAGTTTCCAAACTCAATTGAAAAATACATTTTAACATGAAAGGGAATAAAATGTAAGGAGACTAGAAAGGTTGGAGGGATCTAGGTTATGAAGAGCTTTGAATGCTAAACAGAGCATTTCGTTTTGTATTTGATCCTGTAGACAACAGGGAGTTTCTAGAGTTTATGATGTTTGCAGGCGACATAGTCAGAAATACATTTTTTAAAAATTACTTGGTGCCTGAGTAGAGGATAGATTGGAATAGTGAGAGATATGAAGCAAACATAACAAAAAATAGGCTATTGAAACAGTCAGAGCAATGAGATGATGATCTATACTAGTGGAGATAATGTGAATGAAATAAGAGGATATATTCAAAATATGTTGTAAATGTGAAATTAACATATATTAAAAACAGATTAGATGGGGAGAAGTGATAAGAGATGGTGATGACTCAAAAATATCTTCTAAGTTGAAAGTCTGAAAGATAGGGAGGATAGTTTTGCCCTCTATAGTAATATAGAAGGTAGGAGAAGTAGAAGCTTTAGGAAGAATAAAATGAGTTCTGTTCTGAGCTTGTTGAATTTAAGATGTCAACTGGAGATGAGAGATTAGAGGTCAGCAAAGAAGGAGGGGAAAGAAGTAGAATTAAGAATCATTACTTTGGAGATGGTAATTATTTCCATGGAGCTGATTAGATCTCCAAGTAAAATAGTATTGGTGGGAGAAGAAAAGAAGGCCCAGGTTAGAACTCTGGGAGACGCCTTGTTAGAGAGCATGATTTGGATGAAGACCCAGCAAAAGAGAAGAGTAGTCAGATTTCCAAGAGAAGAATCAAGTGACAGTAGTGTGCTATAAACCTGGAGAGAAAAAAGTATCAAGGAGGAAAGGATGATCAATAATATCAAAGACTGAAAAAGGTTCAAGGAGAATGAGGATTGAAAAATGTTCATTTGATTTGGCAGCTAAGAAATCACTGGCAAATTTCTAGAAGACATTATTGTTGGAATGAAAAGGTTAGAAACTGGATTGTAAGGGGTTAAAAAGAAAGTTAAAAAGAAAAAGTGGAAACAGCTTTTGAAGAAATTATATTCTAATCTCTATTATCCCAGATACCCAATATCAAAATGTTTTCACTCCTAATTCTCAGTCACCTACCTAATCATAACCAATAGGTTGGGATGCCTCATCATTTTCTGTATTTTTTTTGCCTGTATTATTGCCTGTATTTTTTTTCCTTTCCTTTAAATTCCCACTGCCATTTTATGACCCCTAAGGAACTTATTCATTAACAAAAAGAAATTAACAGAAAATAAACACACACAGAGAGAAAGATTATAATCTAAAATAAAAGTTAAGTAATTAAAAGTTGTTTGTTTTGAAATTATTGCTCCTAACTTTAAAAGTATATTTTGAAAAGTGCTCCAGGTTCTTTCCTAAAACTTTTCAATAACATTGTAAATAGTATTCCAATTCCACTTTCCATCCCATTCAATCCAACCTTCACACATTTTCTAGATTAATTTTCCTAATTCATGTATATGATGAAATCTTTCTATTGTCTACCAAATGACATCTAATCACTTAGCTTTCCTGCCATGCCCTTTACATTCAAATTTTAAATACATTTACAATCTTCTTTCATATCATTTCCTTTCATATACTCTAAGCTCCTATCAGACTAAATTCTATGAAAACAAATAATACTCCTTTCAAAAATCTTCTTTTTTATCCTCTTAGTTGCATAAAATAATAATAGCATTTAATATAACATTTTAAGAATCAGAAACTATTTGGTATACCTTTATTTCTTATGGTAAGTGCTCAGTAAGACTCAAGGAAGATAAATGACTTGTTCATGTGTAACAAAACTAGAAAGGGTTCATAGATGAGATTTGAACACTGATTCCTTCTAATTCTAAGATCAGTAATCTTTTCATTGTATGATCCTATGATTGCTTCATTGGAAATCTCAAAACATTTTGTTCATAGCATTCTTATGCTACTTACATGTGATTTATATTATAATTATTTATGTAGCAATCTAATTCCCTGCAATTGAATGTAAGCTCCTTGATGGAACGAATTGGTACCTCATTTACCATATTTATACCAGTAAAGCACAGCCATAATATACATGTTTCAATTTCAGTGTCACAATATTTACCCCTGGGAAAGGCTTCAAAAATCAACGATTCCAATTTGTTCATTTTATAGAAAAAGAAACTAAGACCCTGAAAATTTATGAGAATTGCCCAAGGTCAGATCAACAGAGATTTAGTATTTAAATTAAAGCCTTCTGTATCCAAATACAGTGCTTTTTTTCAATCACATGTTATGCCTTTTAGTTCCAATTTCTAAGGTGATAGGGATATAGCAACTAAAGGTTACTTCTAGGACTCTTATGATTATGTAATTTTAAGTACTCTTCTTTTATATTTATTCATGGAGCTTAATGAAAGAATTTCTCCCAGTTTCCAAGGTCTATTTAAAAAAAACATATAAATTCCCTATTGCACATTATATTTCTACTTACCTTCACTGAAAGGTAGTTTGGATGATATTTCTCTAAAGAGAGCTTAGGAATAGTACACTGAGGATACACAACCTATGTAAGCATGCTGTGCAATCTCAGATTCATATAAAGTAAGGGAATAAATCAAGCATTTAAAATATTCAGAACTATAGGCAGTGTTCATTCATCTGCACAACCTTAGAGCTGTAATTATGAAACAAGTGACCAGCTACCATACACACTAATCTTTAATCAACCTGTATTTGAAGCATGAAAAATCTCACTCCAGGAAGGTGATTAGTTAATTTAATGGCGAAAGGAAAGTCAAATGAAAATATGTTAAGAAGAATGATTTGGGATAGTCCTATTCATTATTGCTTCTCCAATTTACCCATTTATCTGAAGTAAGATGATAATTTTCCTAAAGACATGATTTACTAAATACATTAAATATTGGGTATCTAAGAGCTCAGTGCTCTGTTGGGAATCTCTAATTCCCAGAATCTTTTGTCTTTATAAAGACATCATTAAGTTTGTTTTCCAATTTAGTTAACTACACATTAGAGCATTTTTTCTAATATTACCTAAAAAAATCATTGAATACCCAAATTAATATAGTTGTATGTACTGTTTAGGCTCTCTATAGCATCATGTTAATTGACTGATGAAGGTAATTTATTTAATTCAGTTTTTAAATTTTAATTTTTTACTATTTAATTTTAATATATTTCCACATAAATTTACCAAAGTCATATGATGCATATTGTCTCCCTCTTTTCTTTACTTCTTGCCAAGCCTCTCACAGAACTGACAAACAATTCAATCTGGGTTATAGAGATATTATCATGCAAAATCTACTTCCATATTATTGTAAACAAATAATCTCATAGAAGCAAAACCCCAAAATACATACCAAAAAAAAAGTGCATTTCTATTCCAACAGTTCTTTCTTTGGAGGTGAATAGCATTCTTTTTCATAAGACTTCAGAATTGTCCTTGATAAATATATTGCTTTTAGTAGCAAAGTCCATCACATTTGATTGTTTGACAATATCGCAGTTGTGGTATCTAATAATCTCCTGGTTCTACTTATTCCACTCTGCATCAGTTCATGTAACTCTAGCTGTTTCTGAAATCATCCTGATCATCATTCCTTATAGCAATGTGGTATTCCATCACCATCATATACCACATTTTGATTAGCCATTCCCCAATTGAGGGACATCCCTTTCATTTCCAATTCTTTGCCATTACAAAAAGAGCAGCTATAAATATTTTTCTACAAACAGGTCCTCTCCCCTTTTTTTTATCTCTTTGAGAGACAGTTACAGTAGTGGTATTACTCGATCAAAAGGTATGCATGTTTTGGTAGTCTTTTAGGCAGAACTTCAAATTTGCCTCCAGAAAGGTTGGATCAGTTCACAACTCAACTATCAATCCATTAGCGTCCCAATTTTGCCACACCTTCTCCAATATTTATCATTTTCCTTTACTGTCATATTAGCCAATCTGATAGGCATGAGGTATTTTAATTTGCATTTCTCTAATCAAAGAGGATTTGGAACATTTTTGATATGATTATTGATAACTTTGATTTCTTCATCTGAAAACTACCTACTCATAACCTTTGACCATTTATCACTTTGGGAATGACTTGAATTCTTAGAAATGCAACGTACTTATTAATATATTTGATAAATGTGACCTTTATCAGATAAATTTGTCATAAAATATTTTCCCATTTGATTGATTTGCACAAAGCCTTTTTAAAAAAATTAATATTATCAAAATTTTTCATTTTTTATCTAGTAATGTTCTTTATATCTTGTTTGTTCATTTTTTCCTCCTCCAAAGATATGACAAGTGAATGTGTGAGATAATAATATAAACCTATTGTTTGCCAAATCATTTTCTAATTTTCCCAGCAATTGTCAAATAATGAGTTCTTATCCCCAAAACTTGGATTTTGGGGTTCATCAAACACTAGATTTTTGAGGTCATTTATTCCTAGACTAATCCACTGATCCATCCTTCTATTTCTTAGCCAGTACCAGATCATTTTGATGATGATGGCTTTATAGTACTAAACTGTACTAAATCTGGTACTTCTATGCCACCATTTTCCACATTTCTTTCATTAGTTCCCTTGAAATTCTTGATCTTTTTTCCTTTGAGAAGAATTTTTCATTATTTTTTCAAGTTCTACAAAATAGGTTTTTTTGGTAATTTGACTAATATGACAGTGAATAAGTAAATTAATTTAGGAAAGATTGTCATTTTTATTGTATCAGTTTGGCCTACCCAAGAGCAATTCATATTTTTTCAGTTGTTTTGATCTAATTTTACTCATTTGAAAAAGTGTTTTGTAATTGTGTTCATATTATTCCTATATTTGTCTTTGCAAATAGATTTCTATGTATTTTATATTGGAGAGTGATTTTATATGGAGTTTCTCTTTCACACTTTTGCTGCTGAGTTTTCTAGGAAATAAATAGAAATGCCTCATTTATGTGGGCTTATTTTATATCCTGTAACTGCTAATGTTTTTAATTATTTCATAGATTTTTAGTTGAATTTTTAGAATTTTCTAAGTATACTATCATATCCTCAAAGAGTTATAGTTTAGCTTCTTTATTACCTACTTTATTTCCTTCATTTTCTTTTTTTCCCTCTAATTGCTAGAGTTAGCATTTCTAGTACAATATTAAATAATAGTGGTGATAATGGGTATCCTTGCTTCTTTCCTGATCTTATTGGGAATTCACATGGATCTTGTATAAGCAAGTCACACAGGACATAGGGTAGGTGTCAGCCAAAACCCAGATATGAGTTATCAGAAGAGGATGAATTAAAGGTGATTTAGAAGAGGCCCTATGAATATTAAAACTAAAGGGTTTGTGTATAACGTCATCCAAATGAGAACCGATGGGAATAAAAAATTCAGGGACAACCTCCCTAAAAACACCTTCACCAGTCCTTGATGCTGTCAACCTGTCTCTGGTACACACTGCTTACCAGTAATGTGTGTTGGACTTGGCATAAAACTCTTGTATATTGTTCTCAGCCACTTAGGAAGGGAATATAGGGAGGGGATCAAACTACTTTTCATTGGAAGTTGAGTTGGCAAAGGGCATGTTTCCTCTAAATTGTAAATAGTTCCATTGTTTTGTTTGTTTGTTTGTTTTAAAAGGTAGGGTGGTAAAGGCAAGGTGGGTAATATAAACTTGATGCATGAGTAAATTGGTTTACATCTTTAGTATAGTCGTGTCTTTCTGGTTGACAGGACATTTTGTTGAAAGTAAGCACCTGCTTAAATGAAAACTTCCTTAAAATAGCTAAAATAGTTTTAGTTATACATTGACTAAATTACTGTAAAAGCTTGGGTATATTCTTGTGATTCAAAGAGTAATAGTTTGCAGATGATACTTACTGATGATTATAAATAAATACTACTTAATTTAAGGATAGACCCTTTTATTCCTATGTTTTCTAATGTTTTCAGTATGAATTTTAATCATATTTATTTTTGCTTTACCTTTGTCTGCGATCATAATTGATACTCCTCCTTTTTTCCATCTTATTTGAAGCCCAACAGGGTCTGTTCCATCTTTTTATCTTTACTCTTTATGTGTTTCCATGCCTCAAATATGTTTCTTGTAAACAACATTTGGTAGCATTCTGGTTTTAATCCACTCTACTATCCTCATCCATTTTGTGAGTGAGTTCACACCATTTGCATTTATAGTCATGACCACTATCTGTGAATTTCCCTGCATCTTGATTTCCTTTTTTAATCTTGCCCTTTTCACTTTAACTCTGTACTCCACACTAGTATTTTGCTTTAGTCACTCCCTGCTTTCCCCCTCCCTTATATTATACTCTTCCCAACTCCATCCTTCTTTTTTGCCTTCTCTTTCTATATAGGATCTTTTAATTACCCCCAAACAACTCTCTCCCTTATATTATTCCTGAGCCCAACACTCCCTTTCTTCTTCCCCTTCTTCTCTATAGGATAAGAAAGGATTCTATACCCAAATGAATTTGACTATCTATCTGTCTGTCTATCTATCTATATTTCTTCTAACTACTATGATAATGATACAATTTTTAAGAGTTACATATATCATATTTCCATTTAAGAATATAAACAATTTGATCTTATTGAAGCCCTTAATTTTTTTTTACTTTTTTAATATTTTCTATTTGGATATCAAGTTTTCTATGTAAATCTAGTCTTTTCATCAGGAATACTTGGAAATCTTCTATTTTATTAAATGACCATCCTTTTCCCTTAAAAATACAGTCAATTTTAATAGGTAAGTGATTCTTGGTTGTAAACACTGTTCCCTTGCCTTCCAGAATATCATGTTCCAAGACTTCCTATCCTTCAATGGGGAAGCTGCCAGATTCTGTCTAACCCAGACTGGGGCTTTGATGATATGTGAATTGTTTATTTCTGGCTGTTTACAGTATTTTCTCCATGTCCTGGGAGCTCGTTAACTTGGCTATAACATTCCTTGAAGTTGACAATTGAGAATTTATTGCAGGAGGTGGCCTGTGAATTCTTTCAATTTTTACTGTATCTTTTTGTTCTAGAACATCAAGGTAGTTTTCTTAAATAATTTATTTTAATGTGATGCCTAGGAATTTTATTTGGTCATAACTTTCAGGTAGTTCAATAATTCTTAAGTTGTCTCTCCTTTATGTATTTTCTAGGTCATTTGTTTTTTTAATGAGATATTTCATGTTTTCATTTTTTTTCACTCTATTGATTTCTTTTGATTGTTTCTTGATGTCTTATGAAGTAATTATCTTCTATTTGTCCAATTCCAGTTATGAAAGAATGAATTTCTTCCATGACCTTCTGATCCTTCTTTTCTATTTGATTCATTCCACTTTACATAGCACTCTTTTCTTCATTGAAGTTTTATCTTTTTTTGCAGTTGACCAATTTTACTTTTGAAGCCATTACTTTCATTTCTTTTTCTCATTTTTATTTGATCTGTTTTATTTGATTTTTGAATTTCTTTTTTAATTCTTCTAGAGCTTGAGACCAATTCTCATTTTTATTTGAAGTTTTGCATGTGGTTGCTTGGGTCTCTCCATCTCCCATTGATTCTCTGTATTACTCTTTGTCCTTATAGAAATTTTCAAGGGTTAAGTGTTTCTTTTGCTGTTTGCTCTTTTTCTGAGTTGTTTTGTTTGTTTTGGTTTTTTTTGGCTGTAGAAAGAGAATTCTGAAAGCTGCTCCTTCTCCCTCCTCTGCTTCTGTATTGAAGGCATCTGTACTGGAGCTATTTTCCCCTGAGATTAGATCTTCACCATAGCAGGAGGCCTGAAAGGACCAAGTGTTATGGACTTCAAGGCCTCATTGAGGGCTAGAATCAGGCTCTGGGTCTTTAAGGCATTGGTATGAGGTTCAGTCTGGTGCAATAGGGGAGGGTGGGGGTTCAACTGGCACTCCTTTGTGTGCAGTTTTGTTTCAGTCCCCCTTATCCCATGAAAAATCAACCCTTTCTGTGTTCATTTCAAGTTGTGTCCAGCCAGTAGGACTGCCCCCCAACTCCATGTTTCCTTTGTTTTTGTTTAAATAATTTTTTCATTTAATACACACAGTTTGGACAAATCATGCATCTCAAAACTCATTATGTTATTTCCCACCATTATGAGTCTGGCCCCACTGTTAACCTTTACTTGAAATATTATTCCTTATATAACACTGTAGCTATGAAGCTTACTCATCCTTCTGTTCCCAATTCACTATAGGTTCTCCCTGTAAGGAATTTTCATGACACTAAGCAGGAAATAATTTCTTCCTTCCTCTAAAGTTTTATAGGAATTTTATTATATTTTATTGCAGTTTAACATCCTATATTATGGACAAATGCATTTGTAAAAATATCATCTCTTTTAGTATTCTCTACACTTTTCCTAGGAAAGAAATAATTCTTAGATGACTCTATTTCTTTCAGTACAAATATGCTTCCTTTATTGTGTAGAGTAGGCAAAAAATAGTTATTTGGTGGTTGAATAAGGCAATTAATTCATGCACAATAAAGAGGAGTTGTATTTATATAATTTCTTAAGCTTTAAAAAAATTCCTTGAAAAATAGATTATAAATTCCCTTTCCATTATAAAACACAGAATTAAACATAAGTCTTTGAATCAGCTATAGTCAGAGTAAATCAGGTGTTTGCTGTCCTCATAAGAGTTAAGCTTTTAATAACCTATCCCAAGAGAGAAAACACAATGCTTAGGAAAAGATTCCTAGCTTACCCTCCACCCAAAGTTAATTAAATATTGTGGCATACTTAAGGGGACCACATCCTTTATGCACCTAAAGGAACCACACTCTTACTTGTGAATTCTCACACCTTCACCTTAATACTCTAGCCCTCATAACTTATCCAATAGCGTCATCTACTGACAAAAGCTAGAATTACAAGCAAACCATCTTCCAGGCTGTCAACTGCATAATTAAATTTGGGCAAATGTTGATTTTTTTCTGGTTCGTAATCCCACAGAACAAATTACAAGGAATATATCTTGCACTATATTTGGGCGTGATTATAATACTTGCAAGTGTAGTTGTTTATCTTTACCTCTCCCAGAGAGACTTGAGAAATACCCTAGATATACTACAGAAGCAAGTAAAAGTTTCATCACAGACTCTCCAAGCACAACAAACTTCCTGTCCAACCCAAATAAATGCCCCTTCTAATATAGAACAACCCAAGGAACCACAAGGTCAGTCTAATTATGACTCAAGATTGGACAGTATGGAGGAGAATATGGAACAAATGATGACTTCTATAAAAATCTTTGCAATGTTTTTAAAAAGAAGAAAATGAAAAACAAGAAAACTCCAGTGTAAGAGAGATGTATTTCTCCATACCTCATCATCATCAGAGTTTTTATCCCACTCTGACTCTGTTCCTCCCACTACTCCATGGGACCCTCCCCCAGTCACTGCTGCTGACTCAAACCCTCAAACAGGGAACCTAGAGGCAGAAACAGAAAATGATGCAGTCCAAATATTATTCCCTCTAAGTGAAGTACCTATCTTCAATTAAGATGGGAACTTGGTGTATATAAGACACCATATACCCTTCAACTCCCAAGATTTATCTGGATTCTATGAAAATATGCCTACTTTTGAGAAAGAAACAATCTTAATTGTAAAAAAAATTAGAGAATATATTCTGAACTTATGACCCCAGTTGGCAGGTTGTTGAAAATATATTAGATGAGTTTCTGACAACTGGTGAAAAAGATAGAATCATTTCTCTGGCTAATTAGAAGAAGGGTAAGGGAGGACTTAAATGGCCCCTCCAGGATCCAAAATGGAATTACAATTCTGTCCCAGATCACAACAAATCATGCAGTGGCAGAGATGCATTATTGTCAGCCATGAAAGTCTGAGCTGATATGCCTGACATCTGGTCCATCTGGTCAAAATTAGAGGAAACTAAACAATATACCAATGAAATCCTCTCCCTTTTTACGGACAGGCTGATTGAGTTGGGAGACATATATATGGACTTTGATTTGACCAGAGAATGGGATATTAGACAAGTACATAGTCAATTCATGGAGAATTCTTGCAAAGTAGTCAAAGACTACTTTAAAACTAACTGCCCAAACTGGGAATCTATGAATCTTGAGGAATTGAGGAGAGTAACTTCTTATGTTTTTAAGGGCCATGCACAAAGATGTGAAGAAAATAGTGACTCAGTAGAGGATTTAAAGGTAGAAGTTAAAATACTAAGAAAAAAATTGACAAGACAGGGAGAGACCATGGATCCTCTCCAAGAATCTAACTCTCAATCCCTTACCTGCCATTTCTGTGAGAAGAAGGGCCACATGATGATATACTGTAGAAATTTGTTAAGAGTAATCAGAAATAACACCCAGTTGAATAATAACTATAGAAATAATATTAGGAATAATAATAATAATGATTCCAGGAATCACAACTTTAGGAGTGATAAAAATCTTAGGAATAAAAATCAGGAAGATGATAAATTATATGAATTGATCCAACACCAATACATAAAAAGTGGAGCTCATACACACTATGCCAAGGGTGAGAATCTCCCTCAGCATAGGGGATCCCAGAAAAATCCCCAAGCTATAGATCTCAAGGAATTGAGGAGAGTAGTTGTATGTGTATTTAATAGTCACCAGAGGAAAAATGAAGATGAGCCCATTGTAGTCATAAATAAGTTTGAAAGCATTAACTGCTCTTATAATCACTGGTGGTCAGGAAGTCAGCTCAGCTGGAGTCTTCAGAGTAGTGGCTGGTCCAGCCTGGTGGACTCTCCACTTCCTACTGCTGCTGGTTTGAGCGTCACTGCTCCTGCCATCCCTCTCACCAACAGCCTACCTGAGATGAGCCAGTCACTCTGGATGGGGAAGAGAGCCAATATGCTCCCGGAGATCACCACAGCTTTGGGGTTCCTCTCCAACTTGATGAGGACCCAGGGCTGTGTAAGCAAACAGAGGCTACAAGTTTTCAGCAGGGCCCTTCACGAGGCACTCACAGAACACTATAAACACCACTGGTTCCCAGAAAAGCCATTGAAAGGTTCAGGCTACCCCTACATCCTAATCACAACAATATGGACCCCATCATCATCAAGGTAGCAAGGTAGATTGCACTCTGCCTACCTCAGCTGTACCACCTGCTGCTCAGCGAGTTGATCCTTTAGGTGGACCCCTATGAAGTATCCTACCGAATTGGGGAAGATGGATCAATTTGTGTCCTCTACAAGGCAGGACCTACACCATCTTCTTATGGACTTCTCATTCCATGACCTACACTGCGGGGACAAGGTGTACATAGCCTCCAGCACACTGAAGGAACTCAGCCATCCTGGGAAGGTCCATTTCAATTATTGTTAACCACTCCAACAGCTATAAAAATTGGAGAAAAGGACTCTTGGATTCATTGCTCACATGTAAAGAGAGCACCTTCTATTGAAACTGATTGACTGTATCCTATTATAAGCATTGGAGATAATAGTCCATAAAAAGTGGACACCATTTTGGGAAAACATTAAATTCCTGAATCTTTATTTGGCTATTACCTTTTACTTTTATAATATAATATTTTATTTTTTCCATTTTTTAATTTCTTATACTTAAAATACATATAATCAATATTAATTTTTGATTCTGCAGTAACATGTTTAAAATATATTTGCTATAATATTAATGCATATCCACAACGCCCTAGACTATGGCAACATGTCATTTATTGTTAAATATTATAAGACTATGATTAATGATTATATCTGATTCTAGAAGAAGGGAACAACAGAGCCATCATACAGTGCAAAAAGCACAAGGTCATGGAGAATAACCAGTCCCATTGGGATTAATGAGAAACTGCACAGTGCCATGGAGCACAAGGTCAAAAAAGTAAGATTGTTGCACTTCTATACCAATACTAAAGGAATTGAACCTAGTGTGAGACTCGAAGTTGTGATGCTTAACATATGTTAAGTTGTAAGACTCTTTGTAGTACACTACCAGCTGAGTACTGAAGGTTGGCCATCATCATTGAGGCTCCCCTCTCCCTGAGAATTAAGTGAAATCAGACCAGGGAATGACATTTCCCTTTTATATAAAAATCTAGTCCTTTTTTTCTCTTATGATATGTCAACTTGCTGTAGTCTTGGCTTCCAATGGGTAAGTGCAATATTACTGTATTTTGTTTTACCAATTTATGGCACAGAATTTATTTTAATTGGACCCTAATACAAAGGGCCTGTTATGAATTTATTCTTTTTTACTTAAAAATTTTATATATGTAGATTTTTGATATTTTGATTGTTATTTTGAATTTTTCTCTCTCCCAAAATTTAATTTTCTTATGTTTTTCATTTTTCTTTCCATAATTAACTCATACACCCCATAACGCAACAATGTATTCTGAGCTGATCTGGGTGTTTCCTTTTTAAACACTATATTCAGGGGGATTGTATTTTTGTAAAAATCCAAGCCTTAAAATTTCGTTCGAGAAAATTTTTTCAGAAAAATAAGTCTGTTAATGCTTTGAAATCAGAAATTAGACTATTTACCTGCAAAAACCTACATTGAATCAAGACAATCCAAAATTAACTTTGAGGTACAACTAAATGAACTTGAGAGGATTGAAATCAATTACTTGAATTATAAACTCTTATGCCAAAGGGGATTGCCCCCTAATTGGATTTTTGTCAATGTGCCTAGCAAAACATTGGTTTTGCTCTCTCTCTTTTTATCTCTTCTATTTACTTCTTATCTCTAACTATTGTAGTTAGAACTTTAGGGGTACAAGATGATTTTGTCAAATGATCACAGGAGGGATTGTGGTAATTGGATTAAGTCTACACTGCCCATCTTTAGATTTAATCACCAAAGGTGAGAGCACCTTCCAATTCTGGGCAGTCCTAACCCATGTGTGCTAGAGTGAGTAATGAATCAGAATTGAAGAACTGCCCCATTCATTTTCTATGAGAAAGTATCTATTGTGATTGGACACGCAGGCTAAGGGAAGGCACTGGAAGTGACATATGTGACCCCTTCCAAAGAGGAAGGGGAGTGAGGCTGCGACTGGTGTGGTGAAGGAGACCTGAGGGAACTTTGCTGGTTTGTGACTGAGACTGTTCCACATTGTGAGTTGTTGGTTCATGACCGAGATTGTTCCACATGGTGAGTTTAAAGACTGAATCTTCCTGAACTTCTATTGGGAAACTTCCTTTTATAGACTCTGTGAGTGGAGTTTGCTCCATTCACCTCTAGGACTCAGGCCCTTTAGCCCTAGGCTGAGGGTTAAGATATACCTGGACTAATCAGTGAGATCAATTCTTAATGTTTTTCTCTCTCTTCTCTCATGTAAATAAATTTGCATAAGAGACAATTTTGATTTGAGATTATTCTTAATTGAGGATTGATAATAGTTCAATCCTCTGGTGACCACCTTTTAATATATTAAGCACATAAAGCCCCTTTTTCCCCCTTTACACTATATAGGTAAAATCAGTATAATCCTTCAGGGGAAAAATGAGCAAAATTGAGAATATTTGAGCTTTCCTAATGAATAGACCAGAAATGTACAGGAAATCTGACATACAAACAGAAGTCTCAAGAGAAGCATTAGAAGGTAAATAAGAAAGAGAAATTGTAAAGTAATACAATAAGATTCAATATTTTATTCTTACATGAAAAATATTAATAGTCACTCAGGAATTTTATCAATATAAATGCAATTAGAAGTAATGCATAGACAGAATTGGGGTGTGAATTAACTATGAGAGTATCACAGTAAAAAAAATAAATTAAGAGATGAAAAAGAATTTCACTTGAAGAAGAGGGAAGGCAGAAATATAGTTTGGTGAATTATCTCAAATAAAAGAGGTGAGAAAAGAGGTATTACAGAGGGGAAGATGGAGGGCCCAATACTTTAACATTACTGTCATCAAGTTTAGCTCAAAAGAGTAATAATATATGCAGTTTGATATTTACCGAAAAGGGAAGTAAAAAAAGGACAGGAATAAGAGAAGGGCAGAGAGGATTGATAAAAGAGAAGACAAATTTTGGGAGACATTCAAACATAATTCACTTATGAGGAAGGACAGAAGAAAAGGAAAGACAATGAGAAGAATAAACAGGATAAAGTTAGGATAGAGAGAAATACATAATTATCAAAAAATAAATTTGAATGGGACAATCTTACTCATATAACAAAAGTGTATAACATAATGGATTTAAAAACATAGAGGCAAACAATATGCTGTCTACAACAACCACAATTGAAGCAAAGAGACACACACTGAATAAAGGTAAGAGGCTGGAGCAGAATCTTTTTTTTTTCAGTTGAAGTAAAAAACAAAAAACAAAAAACCAAGAGTAACAATTATGATCGCAAACAAGGGAAAGCAAAAATAGTTACAATTAAAATAGATAAGGAAGGAAATTATATATTGCTAAAATTTAACATAGATGTATAGTAATATAACCTACATATGCATATGTATATTATGTGTTTACATAGTTTATGTATAAATAATATTCTAAACATGTAACACACATGTATAGGTTTAATATCTTATGGAAAATATCATATGCATAGTAATATCGATACTAAGTTTATATGCACCAAATATTTTAGCATCCAAATTTTAAAAATAGGAAATGGTAAAAATATATTAGAAATAGACCTCAACATTCACTTCTAAGAAATAGATAAATGTAACACACACCCAAAAAGTTAAGTAGGTGAATGTAATTTCATAAAAGTTAGACATGATAGACTTCTGGGAAAACTGAATGGGAATGGAAAATAATATGCATTTTTCTCAACAAAGCTTGGGAGGGACCTACACGAAAATTAATAAGGGCATAAAAAGCTCAAAGATAAATAGAGAAGAACAGAAATATTAAGTCCATTTTCTTCAGATCATTGTGCAATAAAAATACATTCCATGAAGGGTCATTGAAAAAGAGTTGAAAATTAAATAGAAATTAGATAATTTAAATCTAAATGATTTAATTTTCAAAAAAAAGTAGTTCCAGAAAATCACAGTAACAATCAGTAATTTCAGTGAAGAGAATGTGAACAATTAAACAACATACCAGAAATATGGGAAACAGATAATGTAGTACTTGGGGAGGGGTTTCTATCTCTAAAAGTTTATATCAATAGAGATACATATAACAATGAATTGGGCATGCAACTAAAAAAGTTAGAAAAAGTAAAAATTTTAAAAATCTTTAATTAAACCCCATTAGTGATCTTGAAAAGTTATAGGTGAGATCAATAAAAGTGAAAGTACAAAAAATCATTGAACTAATAAATAAAGCAAAGAGCTTCTTTTATTTTTTTAAAAAAATAGAAAAAAAATTAGTTAATTTGATTCAAAAGGTCAGAGAGGAAACTCAAATTTCCAGTATCAGAAATAAATAGGATGAATTCCACATCAATTAAGAGGAAATTAAGGCAATAATTGGAGCTAGTTTACCCAGTGATAGGTTAATAGTTGATCATCTAAGCAAGATAGATGAATATATACAAAATGCCAACTCTTCAGATTAACAAAGGAAATAGAATACTTAAGCAATCCGATCAAAGAAAAATAAATTGAATAAGCCATCAATGAACTCCCTAAGAAAAAATCCCTAGGGCCAGATAGATTCACAAGTGAATTCTATGAAATATTTAAAGAATAATTAATTCCATCACTACATAAACTATTAGGAAAAATAGCTGAGAGAGAAACTCTACCAACCTTATTTTATGGCACAAATACATTGCTCATACCTAAACCAGGAACAGCAAGAAAATAAAAAGAAAAATATAGAGCAATGAATAATGAATGACAAGGAAAAAAATTTTAAATACAATACTAGCAATGCCATTACAGCAATGTTTCACAAGAATTACACACTATGACCAGGTAAGATTCATATCAGGAATGCAAGACTGATTCAATATCAAGAAAACTATCAGTATAATTGACCATCTTAATAAGAAAATGAAACCAAATCATATGAATATCTCACTAGATGCAGAAAAAGCTTTTGACAAAATATAATATAATACCCTACTATTAAAAACACTATTAATAAATGACACTTTCCTTAAAATAAATAGTAGGTATCTGAACCATCAGCAGGTATTGTCTGTAATGGGGATAAACAAGATGCCTTTCAGAAGGCGAAATGAAGATACTCATTATCACCACTATTATTCAATTTTGTTTTTTTTGTTTTTTTGTTTTTTTAAATTTTAAACCCTTAACTTCTCTGTATTGACTTATAGGTGGAAGATTGGTAAGGGTAGGCAATGGGGGTCAAGTGACTTGCCCAGGGTCACACAGCTGGGAAGTGTCTGAGGCCGGATTTGAACCTAGGACCTCCTGTCTCTAGGCTTGGCTCTCAATCCACTGAGCTACCCAGCTGCCCCCTATTATTCAATTTTGTACATGAAATGCTAGCTATAGAAATGAGAAGAAAAAGAAATGGAAGGAATTGGAATAGGCAAAGAAGAAATAAAATTATAAATATTCAAAGGTGATATGATGGTATATTTAAAAGATCTAAAGAGAATCAACATAAAAGTAGATGAAAAAATTAAGAACTTTAGCAAACTTACAGGATATAAAATAAACCTGCATATATCATCAATACTTCTATATGTAACCATCAAATTCCAGTAGAGATAGAAAAAAACCTATCTATTTAAATGAACAATAAACAATATAAATTACTTAGAAGTGCAGCAGCCAAGGAATAGGAACTGCAGAAAATCAATTAACTAAACATTGTTCATACAAATAAAGTCTGATCTAAACAATTGGAAAAATATTAATGTTTCATGAATAGGCCAAGCAAATATAATAAGAAGGACAATTGATACAAATCAAACTGCCCAAAATTATATTACAAAGTTCAAAAACAATTTTGAAAAATCATCTGAAAAAATAAAATATCAAGAATACCACGGGAATCAATGAAAAAATGTGAAGGAAGCTGATGTAGGGGTATCAGGTCTCAAATTGTATAACAAAGCAGTATTCTTCAAAAAATATGGTACTGGCTAAGAAATGAGATGGTAGATCAGTAGAATAGATTACATACAAAATATATAGTAATAAGTGACCACAATAATTTATTACTTGATGAATCACAAATTCCTATATTTTGGAAAAAACTCACTATATTTGACAAAATCTTTCAGGAAAATTAGAAAATATAATGGCAGATGTTGGGTATAGACCAATATATCATGCCAGATTTGAAGATAAGATCAAAATGGGTGCTTGATTTGTCATAAAGCGTGATACCATAAAAAATAACAGAATCCTGTAATAGATTATTTTTCTGATCAATGGATAAGGGAAGAATTTACAATGAAAAATAAGACAGAACTTCACAGTACATAAAATAATAATTTTGACATTAAATTAAAATCCTTAGTACAAGCAAAATCAATGCAACCAAAATTAGAAAGAAAACAGAAATCTGGTGGTAGAGAAATTTACAGCAAGTATTTCTGATAAAAGTTTCTTTGTTCAATTATGTAAAGAGATAATTCAAATTTATAAAAAAATGAGTCATTCTCCAATTAATACATGGTCAAAGGAAATTAATTTCAGAATCACTGCATGAGTCATTGCATATACCCTAATGAATTCTCTTGTGATATAGGAAATAACAAGCAGGAAATTTTCTAAGAAATCTGGAAAGACATGAATTAATGCAAAGTCAAGTGAGCAGAACCAAAGCATTGTACATAGTAGCAGCAGTATCTTTTGATAAACAACTATGAATGTCCTTGTTATTTTCGTCAATATAATTCCAGAGACTTATAAGGAAAAATGTGATCAGGATATAGATAAGGAACCAATGGAATTAGAAGGCAGATCAAAACATGCTAGATTAATGTCTATAAAATGTTTTGTAAAATCCGTATCAGACTTCTCACTGTCTATACAGTAGATACAGTAGATACAGAAAAGGAAAGTGTTCATAGGGAGGGATGGAAGGAGGAATAGTGGGAAGGGGAAAGAAATTTTTAACTTAATTTTTAAAAATTTAATGTTGAAATTTATTCTGCATGTAATTAAGGGAAAATATTTTTTAAGAAAAGAAAGAAATGTTTAGAATGGTTTCAGAAAAATCTGAGAAATCTATGAAATTACACTCACATCTATAAAGTTATATAAAATGATAAAAGGGCCAAATGACAAAAATTGGAGTTGATATGGGAAAATGGGGACTCTAATACACTGTTGGTAGAACTGCAAACTGATCTAGCCATTTTGGAGAGCAATCTGGAATTAGGTCCAAAGTGTTATAACACTTTCTATACTTTTTGTCCCAGAAATACTACCTTTCTTTTTCTTAAAGTGATGAGGGACAAAGGAAAAGAATTCACATATGGTAACTATTTATAGAAGCTCTTTTTTGGTAGTAAAATGAAAGGATGTCCATGAATTGGGATTGGCATATGATTTTGTTGGAATACTACTGAGCCATATGAAATGATGAATAGGTTAATTTTTTAATGTAGAAAGACCTACATGAAGTTATGAAAAATGTAATGAGCAGAACAAAAACAACATTATATGCAGCAACAGAAATACTGTTTGAAGAATGACTTGGTTATTCCCACTTTCAGAGGAAGAATTGATGAATAGAATTAAGCAACACATAGTTTTATATACATATATCTTTTTTTTTTTTAATTTTTTTAAACCCTTGTACTTCGGTGTATTGTCTCATAGGTGGAAGATTGGTAGGGTGGGCAATGGGGGTCAAGTGACTTGCCCAGGGTCACACAGATGGGAAGTGGCTGAGGCCAGGTTTGAACCTAGGACCTCCTGTCTCTAGGCCTGACTCTCACTCCACTGAGCTACCCAGCTGCCCCTACATATATCTTTATGTCAAATGATTCTTTCTCTAATGAGGGGAGGACAGGAAGGGAGGGAGTTATCTGAGTATTTTAATGTAACAAATAATAAAATAAATTAATAATTTTCAATTTGAAAAATAAAAGAAAAAATCAAGCAGTATTATATTACCTGAAATATAACCTTCTATATAGTCATAGCAAATTTAAAAAAAATGATTAACTGTAAGATATTTGACTATGCTGGTCAAGAATATGATCCATGGCAATTACAGAGGTCTCTTGATTAAAAAAAATGTTAATCAACCCACCAGAAAGAAGTGATGAACCCTGAATTCAGATCAAAGTATATTTTTTAGTTTATTTTTATTCTATTTTGTTTATATTGTTTTTTGCAAAGGACTAATATGGAGATTATAAATGACCTCCCATGTACAATCAAAATCAACATTCTTCAATTCTCAAGGAGGAGGGAGCAATTTCAGGGAAGGAGAGTGTTTGGAACATAAAATTTAAAAAAAAAATCCTTAAAAAATTGGAACCCAATGAAACAAATAGGGAAAATCCCCTCACTTTTGGCCATGTTATGACTATGTCATAAACCACTCACTCATTCAATAAGATCCTCTGGCTCCCTAACACCTCCAAAATCAAATATAAACTTTCCATTTGCTATGCAAAACCCTTTATCACATCCTATATTTGCTGTCTTCACACACTTGTTTCATCTAACCAACATTATACTCTACATTAAAGTTGCACTGACCTCCTAGTGCTTCCTTTGATAAGATTGCCTATTGCCTTTGGTCATTTTAATTGGCTGTGCCATGAACCAGGAATTATTTCTCTCCTTATGTCTGCCTCTGACTTTCTTCAGGTTATGACTCAAATCCTGTCTTCTTCAAGATTCCCAGTACTCCTCACTGATAATGATTTCCTTTGAGATTAGCTACTAGGATGGATAGATAGATAGATAGATAGATAGATAGATAGATAGATAGATAGATATTTTGTATGTATACATAATATATAAGAATAGTGAATAGTTTACTTGCTTTTTCCTCTATTACAGAATGTCTTGAGACAATAGATTTGGGGGGCTTTTGTAGCCCCAGTACTTGGCAAAGTTTCTGGTATATTATATGTATTTAATAAATGTTTATTGATGAGTCAAAACAAAAGCAAAAGCAAAAAAAAAACAGAGAATTTTGTGGCCAACTATTATAATATCTCTCTAAGTTTAGCTAGTCTATTACTCTGACAAAAGATGTAAATAAAAAGATTTCCAGTTCAGAACAGAAAGATTATTCAGACTAGTGAGACTATTCAAAATCTATATTCCATTGGCTATAACTATAAGAAAACCATGTCATCACCATATCATGACTATTAGTCAGAATATAATTTTGTGGAGGAAGTTGAAAAGACAGTAAATGAGATGTTTAGATAAAAAGACCCCCCTTTTATGATCACCATGCAATAAAAATTATATTCATTTAGGGAAATGAAAAAAAATCAATTGGAGATTAAATAATAACTTAATCTTAAAGTATGAGTAAAGATAAGTAATAAAAGTATTAAAGAAAATTATAATGAAGCAAAATAGTAAACTCTGGGGTACAGTGCAAGCATTAATTAGAAGCAAATTGATATCTCTAAATGATTATATGAATAGAATGGAGAAAGAACTGTTGATGCATAAGAATGATTTTTAAATCTCTTATTAAAGGCAAAATGAGTAAAATTAAATATAATAATGATGAATAAAATTTAGAGTTGATTTTTTGAAAAATAGATAACTTTTACATTAATATGATTTTTATAAAGAGATTAAACAAAATTATTAGCATGAAAATGGGAAGGGAGAATTTACCCCTAATGAAGATTGTCATAGAATTTATTAGTATTACTTATTTACTACCATCCCAATTAAATTATCAAATAGTTATTGAATTAGAATGAATAACAAAATTCTTTTTGGAAAAACAAAAAGTCAAGAATATTGGGGGAATTAAAAAAAAGATAAAGTAAGGAGATCTAGCATAATCAGATTTTGGGCTACATTATAAATCAGAAATTATCAAAACTATCTGCTCTTGGCTAAGTAAAGTAAAAAGTAATTTATTGGAACAGAACATACAACAAATAACTGTAAAAGATTATAGTAACTAACTGTGATTGACAAAAGAAGTTTATATGCAACATAGGGAGAACATAAGTACCTATATCAACATATAAAATAACAAAATAAAGACAAGTCTAAACAAATAAAAATTCGTGAAATGAGTGATATTTGGAGAGGGAAAAAGCACAAGGTTAGAACAGTTGTAAGAATAGAAGTTAAAAATTAGAGTGTTGAGAGGTGATAGTAAAGAATCAGAAAGGACCACTCAGTAAGTTATCTGTGGAAAAACAAACTCAGAGGGTGATGAGGCCAGGAGAAGTGTTGTTATTTGTGTTGTTACTATTGTTGGATTTTGTTTGATTGTTCTCCTTAGGGATTTGGTCATGTTTATAGGAAGTTGATAAAGTAATAGTACAGGAGAAGATACTGAACATGTAGAGAGAGAGTACCAAACTGTGGTGATGGTTAAACTACAGAAGAGGACAACAATAGGAAAGGAAAATGACAAAAACTGGAAAAATTGGTGTTCGAAAATAATAAGAGGACAACTTAATCCTCTAAGGTTGGAGAAATGGGAGTCAGTGGAGAAAGAAATATTTAATATGCAGAAAAGATAGGATTGATTAAATAAGAACCTGAAACAGTCTCAAAGAGATAAGACAAGAACAAAAAGAGAAGCCAACATTGGCAGAGATATTATTATATCTACTAGCTTATTGAAATATAAATATTTAAATATCTAATATATACTTATTTAAAACACTTTTTGGTTAGAATGTGTGTCCTTCTTGAGGGCATAGACTGTTTTTGCCTTTGTGTTCTCAGATCTTATCAGTGATAGAAATATTCAGCAACCATTGATACTGGCCTTCTTGATGCTCATCTAACACCACACTCTATCTCAATACCTTGTGTCTTATCACTATTTGTCCCCTATGCCTGGAATACTCCTCCTGTTCCTCACCTCCACCTTATAGCTTCTATCCAGACTCACCTCAAATTGTACCTTCTGCAAGAAGGTACTCTTTCCACTCTCTTGCTCTCATTTGTCACTCCTACTCCCAATGTGTTCCTTTTGAGATTACCTCCAATTTACCTTGAGTATGTGCACACAAAAAAATAATCTAAAATATGCATAAAATAGATAATATATACAGCCATATAATTGTTGGCATGTGGTCTCTTCCACCAGAATGTGAGCTCCTTTAGGACAAGTAAATTTTTTTCCTTTCTTTGTATCCTTAATACTTAGCATATAATGAGCCATTGCTAAATGCTCATGCACTGACTGTATTCTTGGCAATGCTGTAGAAAAGACTCATATATATATATATATATATATATATATATATATATATGTATGTATGTATGTATAAATGATCTTTTGAGTCTCTTAAACCATGAAATTCTAGGATTCAAGTAGTTTGTGGAATCCTAGTTTTAGACCCAAAGTTATTTTAAAGGCTATCTAGTCCAACCACTTCATTTTAAATACAAGGAAATTGAAGGTCAGAGAGTTTAAGTGATTAACCCAAGATTCCACAGATAGTAAATGACAGTTCTAGAGAGAGGATTTGAACAAAGGTCCTCAGCCCACAATCCAGTGTTTCTTGCAGGTTTTTAGGATATTAGTGAATGAATCACTGAAATAGTGGACAATAGAATAGAGTTAGAAGGCAAATGAAGCTAGACTAGTTGTGATAAATTTTAAGAATTTGAATTTCAAGGACCTGGCATTTACAATATACAATATGAATGACAAGCATGTTCAATAGGATTCAAGGAGTGTAAAAAGTGCAAATGGAAGAAGTTATTTTCACAGGGTTGAATTAATTTAAGAATTCAGAATTTTGGTACTAAAAAGTAGTCTAAGAACTTGCCTGCTGTCTAAGAACTAAACAGTCTCTCCATTGGGGATTACGTATATTCCAACAGCTTCATCACTTTTATAAGGTGAAATCTCAATGTTTGGTCTTTTTAAACACCTCCTGAAGAAAAAAAATTATGTATGACTCTGGTTACCTTCTCCCTCTTCACCATTATAGTGTCTGATATGGTAATTTTTCTATTTGGGTTTATTTTGGTCCTTGGGCAAATAGCAAATAAATATGTTAAATAGTTTTCAGCTTAGGCATCTAATGAATTTTTCGTCCCCATTTTTAATAACCTTGTCACATTGAAAGCAATGCTTGACTAGTTACAGGGTTCCATTATCCATAGTGCTTCATTCATTCTGTAATAGTAAGGTAGCCACTTTGGATGGTACATTAACTCTTTCAAGCCACTTGGGTACCATCTAGTGCATTACTGATGCAGTATATGGACCAATCTTCCTGGCAATATTTCAAATTCTTCCCTAGTGGTCCAAAGGAATTAATGTTCATCCCAAGTTCCTGGCTTGCCAATAGAGAATAACGGAGAGAATGCAGAAAATTTGCCTCACTTTTTCTAATTATTCAAGATGCCTTTCAAGTAGCCTCTATTACCTGTCACTTTTGTTCATTTTGATGTAGCCAACACATGATTTTGTAATCACGGTCTCAAACTAGTAGCCATTTAGCTAGATTGCATAGTGTTAATTCTGTATGTACCACCATAGTAAAAACAAGAAGATAAAGTCTGCAGATAGTGAATATTCAATTTAGAAAAGGTCATGCAACCTTTTCACTTAGGACAGATAATTTTAACAGATAATATAAAATAACGAGACAATATCCTAAAGACAATGGGATGATGGTCTGGTGAAGAAAAATATCTTAAGTTGATTGCTCCATCCAATGTAGTCTCAGTTGAAAAAACCCAAAATGACCATGATGCATAAATTCCCTCCCAATCTGTGAATTTCTGTTATATTCCCAAATTGGATTATGTTTAAACTAGTAAAATTGCTATTTCTCTTCAAATTTCAAGTAAAATGTAAATGCTGAGTATTCACAGAAAAAATACATGCTGATCACATATTTTGAGCATTAGAATACATTGTGATCAACTAAATTTGTATTAGTTTACAAACTTATAACTGGCTTGAACATATAGATTTTAATGTTTTTTATAACCTAAGATAAGAAAGTGCCCTAAATATCAGTTTTTGCTTTTACAGTTCCCATCATATATGTTGTGAGATGCTTTAAAAGTAATTTCATTTGCACATATGTTTTATTTACATGTTTGAAAACAGAATGCTACTTAACCTGACTTGGGCAGAATAAAAAATAAGCACTCATAGTAAAGAAAACTTTCAAATTATTTCCACTAACTTCTTCTCAATTGGAATCTCTCTCAGAAAGGGATATAAATGGAATTTCTATTAGCTCTCTTGCATGTCCCTCTCTTGACTCCTCAGGCAAAGCCATGAAAAAGAAGAAGAAAACTCCAAAATCTGCTAATATAAACATGAATTTGTGAATATTCATATACTGTTCTCAATAATTTCTGAGTCCTCAAAAAGTCAATAGTTTTTTCCATTAAAATTATTTCTGCATGAATATGGACTGATGTTGAACTGGGGATCAAAGCATCATGAATATATATGACCAAATATAAAGTCCTTATTTTTTAGATTACTTATATATTTGATGTATAGATATTTATATCTTTCAGTTGAAGAACAATCATAACAAGGCAAAGCTCACATCTAATTAATAAAACAATGGAAGCTAAATTAATCTTAATCTATAATCAATTAGTGAATCACTAAACTAGTCAATGGTCTGGAAAATTTCCTCTGTGGCACAGGTAGAAGCAAATATGAAAGCACATAGAGTTGAATAAGGCCAAATCATGAAATATCCAATAGCAAAAAATACATCCTGATGGAATGAAAATAAATTTAAGAACAACATATTTTTCCCCTAGAAAAAATTTGGAGAATTGAGAGAGTAAGAAATACCTGCAATACATCAATAAGTAAGTATAATATTCTGGCAGGACAACAAGGAAGGAAGGAAAGAAGGAAGGAAGAAGGAAAAAAGAAGAAAGGAAGGAAGGAAGGAA
>NC_058130.1:460831394-460920807 GCF_016433145.1 Gracilinanus agilis | reverse complement strand
TTTTTTTATTCATTAAGAATATTTTCAATGGTTTCATGATTCATGTTCTTTCCCTCCCCTCCTTCCACTCCCCGACCTGTTATGATTAAAAATAATGAGGGCCGAGATTAGAAGGGAGAATAGTATTTTAATAAAAGCCATGCTGATAGAGATAAATTGACCAAGAGCCTGTAAGAAACATATTCCAACATCACCTCAGCCATTTTACCTTCCTCTCTTTGCTCGCTCAGGTAGCTAAAGAGGAAGTTCAAAGTCACTTCCCCCCTATTAAAAACAGTCCCTCACCTTGAATACGTAATCCAAAACAGGAAACCCATTGGGGATCACAGGAAATGTAGTTCCAAGTATCCTAAGTGATTTTTAAATAACACATTACCCCCCTGAGATCCGTTGAAAAAGACTGGTCTTTTTCAGTGGATCTTAAACCAAAAGAAAAGAGGACAAAAGCTAGCTGCGTTGACAAAAAGCCAATTTTGGGGCAGTCTCCCACTGGCATAAGAGTGTCCATTCAAAATAAATGCATTCAATTCGATCAACCCCCATAGTTCAGATCAACTGAGCCCCAAAGTTCAAATTTGGGTCTTCATGATTCAGTCTCTTCAGGCATCTTTTTGGTGCCTCCACCAAACAGGTTCAGTCGTCTGGATTCTGGGGGGATGGTACAATTCTTATCCTGAAATTATTCTCAAAAAATTTAAACTTTACATTATAGATTACAAAACATACATTTTCTTCTAAGAATTATACATTACCCCCTGAGGTTACTTCTAAAGGAGTAAAAATTGACTTGCAATATAGATTATAATTCAGACATTATGATTATAAAAACTTAACACACACCCCTCTGAGGAAAATTTTAAATAAAAAATTACTCCCCTGAAAAGGTCAGCCAAGGATGCATGGTTAAGTGAATCACGGGGGTGCATGAAATCAATTGGCAAAAGAAATAATAAAAAAAAATAAAAAGAATAAAATTCAAAAAAAGGAGAAAAAATTAACTTGTGTATGAAATGTAAAATATGCAAAAAATGTAGGGGAAGTAAACAGGCCTTAGAATCAAGGCCCAATGAAAGCGATTTAAGCAGTTTGCTATAACCCATTCAGGGCCAAGACTTAAGGGAAATGTCTCTGATCTGATTTACTATTAGCTTCTCAGGGAAGTGAGCCAAATAAATAACCAATCTTAGGTGCTGACTTAGGAACTTAAGCTGAGGGGACCCACATCCTCTAAAGTTTTAGAAAAGACTGGGACTCCAGGACTCAAACCCTAATTTCTAAGCCCTAAAGTATTGGCATAGAACTCTGCAATCCATGCATATCTTTTAATCAAGTCTCTGACCATGTGCTTTTTTTTTAGCACTAATTAACGGCTCTATGTTCCCTTTTTCTTGGAATCAGAGAGGCATTTAATCACAGTCCCATATTCTCAGTCTCTGGCTCAGGTATTTGCATTAAGCTTATATTGCCATAGAATCAGAAAAAGGATAAATAATGATTATATATGTACTTCCAGTAAAAGATGAGAAAAAGGAAAAATCAATTGCTCTAATTAAAAAAATGTTTTAAAAATAAATAAATAAATAAATATATATATATATATATATAGCTTAGAACTAGAAGGGTTTTGTTACCCAAAAATGAGATTTTCTGTGAGAGAAAGTGGGTTTTACAAAATAGCAGATTCACAATGCACATTCAAATAGATTACCATATTTCTAATAACATTTTAAAACAATAAACAATGATGTTCAAAAAATCATGTACTTGTTATAACTTTTAAACATTGGCTGAGGGTTTCTCAATAAATTCTGTTACTGCTTCCATATAAAAATCTGATATTAAAAAAAAACCTTCTGGTCTAAATTATCCTCAAGAATTCTAGATCCCTCTGACAAAAGAGGCCAAAACATAGACTAATATCAAAAAAATATAAGACAACAATTCTTCACAATAAAATATATAAAGCTAATCCTTTAAGACAACAATTCTTTAAAATAAATACATAAAAACCTTATCATTTATACAGAAGGGTACTAGGCATCTAAAGTAAATTTTTAAAAGACCTCTCATAAAATTTCAATTTAAATCTCAAGGCAGGCATCAAACTCTCCAAGGTTGAACACAATTACCAAGATAGAATAAAAACTTAAAAAATATGTGCTCCTATAAATCCAGTATACATAAGGCAATTTACAACTTTAAAAAATGTGTAGGAAATATAATGTGAGTACCAGATTAACAAGCTGGTCAAAACCTCTTACCAGTTCTAATAAATTTTTTTCATTATTTGGGAGTCACAATAAAATCATAAACAGAATTAATCTAGTAGCCACAAATTTCATTAACTTAAAATGATTCAGTGCAACAGGAAAATCAACAAAATAAGCAAGATTAATTTACAAAACTAATTAGCAAAATGAAGTAATATACAGTCTCTTTAACAGTCATTCAGTTCTGAAGTTTTAAAAATAAGGGTTTTTTTTTAAGTTCAAAGTTCTAAGTAGGTACAGGGTGAATAGGCCATGCAGCCCAATTAAGGGTAAATGCTAGTTCAAGGCTCAGATCTTAGGTCCACGTGGGGTCAGGTCATGGGCTCAGGACTAGAGAAAAATTTAGGTCAGTTTTGTAGAAAATCCTATGTGTAGAGCTTGTGGGGGTGGAGGAGGTTCCTAAATTAGATCTTTAGAGAAACACGTGGAGGGCTAGAATGCCTTTCAGGTTAAGAGTCCCCTATAAGAGAGTAGAGAGAAAGGGGAATACTTCCCAAATTCTTTAGCAGCAGAACTCAAGCTGAACATCTTTGATGAAAGATCTCCCCCCCCCCAGGGGCAAATGTTTGTAGTTACTTTCTCTGCCCTTGGAAGACTTCTCAGTCTGTCCAATTGTTTGGATTAATCCTGTATTGATTGGATTAATCTTCCCTGAAGCTAAAACCTCAAAACCTCCAGGGCAGGGATAAACAAACAAACAAACAAAAAACCCAAAAAAGGTGGGGTGACAAGAAGGAGTGTTTTCTCTGAACTGAGTTCTCCAGCAGTGGGGTCCCCCTGCGCTATCCACTGTGTTTGATCTGTTTTTCTTTCCTCTTGAAGCCCTGTGTTCTTTATCTCAGTATGAGGAAGCCAAGTCAAGCCGTCTGCTCTCTGGGGTTTGGCTCTCTCTAAGCCACCATCTTCTGGGAATTTTTGCTGTTTCTCTGGTTTTCTCCTCCAGTCACCTCTCCAGTGCCTGTGTTTGACTCCCTGAGTCCTATGCCAGCAAGGCTCTCTCTCCTGACCAGTGCACCCACAGGCCCTGAGATTTCCTAGCCACTGGAGACTCTGCAGAGCACGTATCTAGATTTGATAGAGGAAGTTTCAGGTCCCCCACTAGTATAATTTTACTGTTTATTTCCTCCTTAAGCTCTAATAGTTTCTCCTTTAAAAATCTGGATGCTATACCATTTGGTGCATACATGTTTAGTACTTTTATTTCTTCATTGTTTATACTGCCTTTCATCAGGATGCAATTATCTTTTCTATCTCTTTTAATCAGATATATTTTTACTTTGGCTTTGGCAGATATGATTGAGACTCCTATCTTCTTTTTCTCAGTTAAAGCCCAATAGGTTTTGCTCTAGTCTTTCATTTTTACTCTTATTTTCACCCTATATGTGTCTATATGCCTTATGTGTGTTTCTTGTAGACAACAATATGGAAGGATTTTGATTTCTAAACCATTCTTCTATTTGTTTCCTTTTTTGGGTGCATTTATCCCATTGACATTCAGAGTTATGATTACCACTTGTGTGTTCCCCATCATTTTGATTTCCTCTCCTAGTCCTGTCCTTTCTTCTTTCACCATTTCCTTGTACACCAGTGTCTTGCTTTTAGTCTGTCCTCCTATTCCCCACATTTATTTTATTTTCCTTCCCACCCCCTCCCTTCTTATTCCACTTTTATTTTTCTTTTAGGTCTATTAAATTTTCTTACCTCTCCCTTTCCTTTCCTTCTGATATTTCCGACCCTTCTCCCCTCCTTGGTTTTCCCCTCTCAGATTCCCTTTAGGGTAAGATAAAATTCTGTACCCCAATGAATCTAGCTACTCTTCTGTCTCAGAGTTGATTCCACTGAGAGTAAGGTTTAAGTATTACCTATTACCACTCTCTTCTTCTCTTTTTTATAACAGTGTTCTTTCCCTTGCCCTCCCATGCACCATTTTATGTGGTATAAATTTTCCTATTTTCCTTCTTCCTTCAAGTTTCCCACTCCCCCTTTAAAAAATATATCATCTTAAATGACTTAGTACCCAAACCTCTGGCTTTAAATAATTCTTCTATCTACTATAATAGTGAAAACAGTTTTTGAGAGTTATAAATATCATTTTTCCATATGGGAATGTAAACAATTTGAACTTACTGAAGCCCTTAGCATTTTTCCCCTCCTCTTTGTTTACCTTTTTTATGATTCTGTTGAATTTTGTATTTGGTCTTCAAATTTTGCATTTAGTTCTGGTCTTTTCTTTAGGAATAATTCAAAGTCGTCTATTTTGTTAAATGTCCATACTTTCCCTGGAATTATATAGTTAGTTTTGATAGTTAGGTGATTGTTGGTTGTAGGCCCAATTCTCCTGCCTTTTTGAATATCATATTCCAAGCCTTGGGGTCTTTTAGTGTGGAGGCTGCCAGATCCTATGTTATCCTGACTGATGCTCCTTGATATCTGAATTATCTCTTTTTGGCTTCTTGCAATATTTTTTCCTTAGCTTGGAACCTCTTGAATTTGGCAATTAAACTCCTTGGAGTTTTCTTTTGAGGATTTAATGTAGAGGGTGATCTGTGGGCTCTTTCAATGTGTACTCTCCCCTCTTTTTCAAGAATATCAGGGAAATTTTCTTGGATGATTTATTATAGTATGATGTCATGGCCTCTATTTTTTTCCAGGTTTTCTGGTAGACCAATGATTATCACATTGTCTCTCCTAGATCAATTCTCCAGGTCCTTCATCTTCTAAATGAGATATTTCATGTTTCCTTCTATTTTGCCATTCTTTTGACTTTGCTTAATTAGTTCTTGCTGTCTTGTGAGATCATTAGCTTCTACTTGCCCAATTCTAGTCTTCAAAGACTGGTTTTCAGCTATGATCTTTTGATTTCCCTTATCAGTTTGGTTTATCCTGCTTTTCATGGCTTCAAGCAGCTCATTTCTGGTCTCTAGTTTATTTATTACTTCATGTCATTTCTGTGTTTCTTTTTCTAAGGGAGAGATTCTGTCTTTTAACCTGTTTTCTTTTTTAGATATTTCCCACTTTTTTTGACAAGATTCTTATATTTTTCTCATAATTTCTCACCAACATTTCAATATTGATGTATTCAAAACAGAATTAATTCCCACAACAGTGTGTGTGTGTGTGTGTGTGTGTGTGTGTGTGTGTGTGTGTGTGTGTGTGTGTTTGTCCTCTGGTGTATATAAGGTATTCAAGAAGATCTCTAGTCCCTATAGTGTGAGGGCTTCCATGTCCTTTTTCAGAGCTACTTTGCACCTTTGGTATCTACCTGTTGTCTAGCTATGGCCCGTGGCACCAAAAAGCTACAGCATGTGCAGTGGCCACACTCCAGTAAAACTTTCTCTATAAATATACTAAAGCAGTCTGAGAGTAAACAAGACCTCAATTCCATTTCTGTGTTAGTGGGATGTCTACACCAACATGTAAATATTCCCTCTGTGGAATAGGTGGATGTGAATATTTGTTTTTCCCAAACACATTATGAAGGAAGTAAAATCAGGGGTTCTGGAAATCTTAGAGCTTGTTCAGACATTGAAGATGCCAAGGTATCCTGAATAATACTTAGTTTTCTTGACTTTTATCTTGCTGATGTGAAAATGAGATTAAATCTACCCTGCCCATTCTCAAATCTAATCACCAAAAGTGTAAAGAACTTCACTTACCTCACAGATTGGGAGGTCTGTGACCCACATGTGCCAGAGTAAGTGAGGAACTAGAATTTACTGACTGCCTCCTGGACAGTCCAATGAAAAGCATCTGTTGTAATTGGCCATGTAAACTAGGAGAAAGGCACAGGAAGTGATGCAAAAGAAGCCTCTTTAAAACAGAGTTTAATGAGTTCAGCTCCACTTTTCTTGTTCATGTCTTGGACCTGAAGGACTTCTTGTTTGTGACTTGGACATGGAGGAGAGCTCAACCTGGGAGGCTGAGACCTTAGTGAGACTGTTCTTAAATCTTTCCTTTGGAATTTCATATGGTGAGTGTAAAGACTAAATCTTCCTGAACTGATCTTAAGGAACTTCCCTTTCAAAAGGGACCCTGTGACTGAAGCCTTTGCTTCTTTCACCTCCAGGGCCCTCTGGTTCTCCAGCCCTCAGGCCCTTGGGCCCTTTGGTCCTCAGGCTCTCTGGCCTTGGGATCAAGGCTTGGTTTTGTTCCACTTAGGACTAATTATATCTGCCTGGGTTAATCTAGGGGATTGGAACAAATTACCTAGTATATTAGGTTACTTATCCTACCTTATTCTCTTTCTGATTTTCTGATTTTCTCTTCCTTTCCTCATTTGTAAATAAACTTCCATAAAGGTCATCTTGACAAGTTTATTCTTTAATTGGGGACTGATAATTCTTCAATTCCCTGGTGACCAAACCTTTTAATATCCACCTAACCAAACCCCCTTTTTACCCCTTACACTGCTAGATTTTGATGACTATGAAAGAAAGTGAGCCAGATGATTTCACATAACAGTACCTCACTTAAATATAATCAAAAAATGAGTCAAAAGACATCACCAATACCATATTATCATTTTATATTTTACTTACTTATTTTGTTATTTTACTCCTACCTTAATATCCTATAGCAGTGGACAAGTTAGGGAGCAGCCCAAGACAATATAATGGAAATAGCAGTGATAACCCTGCACACAGGTGGTCCAAGGCATAGAGATGCCTTCTCACTGTACTAAAGCAACAGTAGTATTTGGCCATCTACTATGTCTGAGTAGCCTTTTTTAAAGATCTGCACTGCTCACCTAAAGGTGTCCTAAAAATTATCTATTTCACTTAACCTAACCTTAACCTGCTTACTATTCATTTGTGGATACTACTCTATTGTCAAAACACACATACTCAAAAAAATGTGGACAAAATCTTTTACAAAGATGATTCTACTTACCTTTGGCACTTGGAATGTGTACACACTTATGAAAACACAAAATCAAGTAGACCTGAAAGAAAAATAACTCATGCTGTGAGAGAAAACTGCAGATATTACATCTAAATAGCAACCTGAGTGAAACAAGGCTGGCAAATGAAGGCCAGTTTACTGCAGTCAGAGCTGCACGCTTGTTTTTCTAGAGAGGTTACTGTGGTCAGAAGTAAAATGAAGGTTGCATAGATTTCCCAATCAAATCTAATCTAGTCAACAAGCTTGTTCACTTCATAAAAGGAGCGAATGACAGGTTTATAACTGATTGTCACTTGCAAGAGAGTACTATACCACTCTCAACAATGCATATGCTTCAACCGTGAGGAATCATGAAGATGTTAAATAAAAATTTTATTAAGGTCTGGAGACCTTTATCATCAATGTGCCAAAGAAGGACATGCTTGTAATTCTGGGTGACTTTAATGCTAGAGTATCCAGAGACTACCAGTAATGACAAAGTATTTTTGTGAGAAAAGGTGTCAGAAATAGCAGCAGAAATGGTCATTAACTATTGCAAATATTTGCATCTTATGACATTCTTATAACCAACACTGCCTTCTGTTTCATCTAAATGTGATAACACTTTGTGGAATTACCCTTGCATCAAAGACTGGCACTTAAAGTATATTATTTTAAGGAGAAGAAACAGACAGGATGTGAGAGAGATTAAGGTGATGTATCAACCACAGTACTGGATCAAGCATAGACTTATTTTCTCCAATTTAAATATTCACATTCAACAAAAATAGTAGCCTATAGGCACAATGACTACAAGAAGATTTAGCGTCAACATATTAGAGGACATCTCTATGTGCAAACAATTGGATATTTATTGGCTAAAGACCAAATGTACCTCTTAACTACTCAGTGCTGATAGAGTCACATTGATCAGTGATATGGTCATGATCCTGGAAAAATGGACTGAATACTTTCATAGTATTTTTAACAGACCATCATCCATTAATGCTGAAGCCATTGACCATATCCCTCAGATTGAATTCAATTCTCAGTAGCCAAACTACCAAATAAAGAATAGATTTTGAATGCCATTAGGCTTCTCTTATGTAGCATTGAGCTTAGTGCTGATTCCATTCCAGCAAATATTTACAAAGCAGGGTGTCCACTGTACATGCAAACGCTGTCACAAATTTTCTAGTTTATATGGCAAGAGGAGGTCAAGTATGTCTTCATTATCCATCTCTATAGACCAGTGGTTCCCAAACTTTTTTGGCCTACCTCCTGTTATCAAAAAGGTGGGTAATATAACGCAGGTCTCAGATAATTTGGGTAGTGAGGATGGATAAAAGGTGATGAGGTGATTTGGAAGGGGAATGAAGGAGATAGTTGAGTGTAGGGAAGGATGAGGTGGTATATAGGAAGGTAAGTGAATGACAGGGAGTATACAAGAGGGCAACTTAAACAGGCTTATTCACCAAGGTTAGAGACAGAGGATACTGAGGAAATAGGGTGAAGTTTTTCAATCAGGGAAGGTATCTCTAAGGTAAAGGGGGATTGGGCCAGTCAGAAATGTTTTATATCTGGCTGGAGGGCTTCTCTTGTTAATTTCTAAGTCCCTTGAGGGAGGGGACAAAGAGGCTCCTCCCTGCCAGTGAAACTGATGGCTGCAGAAAGTCTCAGGTAGGTACTTCCTGCCAAGATGGATGCCTGTGGTTCCCTCAAGAAATAAAAGAAAATAATTCCTTCCCTCTTCAGCCCTTGCCTTAATATTTGATACAATGATTCACTAGAGGCTTTGAGTAGGTAACAAAGGGGATTTATTAATATCAGGCATAATCAGAAGGAGAATGGGGTTTAGGGTTTTGTAACAGCCGCTAGGGAGAAATCTGATGGTGATGGAAGGGTCATAGGAGGGGGTTAGACTGAGAGAGACTGCTCTCCCAGTCAGGAAGATTTGACTGCCTTAAAATAAAGTATTTATCAAATTACTAAATTGAGGTTAACTTGTTTAGGATGCCCTACTTGCCTACAGAACCTAAACTCACTATTTCCAATCACCAAGCCACCCTTCCTTCCAGGGCCCAAAAGGAATTTCAGGGGAAATAACAGGAATGTAAGGGAGAGGTCCAGAGAAATCAGATAGATCCAAATTTCCCAAAGACAAAATAAGAACTAGCCAATGCTGAAGCCAATAGGCTAAGGCCAAGTCCAAAAAGCAGAAGCTCCCAGGCAAAGTGAGAGCCAGAAGGCAAAATTCCTGTCAGTTGGACTTCAGCCCTATATATAGCTTCAGTCTCCAAATGACTTTTCTAGGTTATATGGCAAGAGGAAGTTATTCCCCAGGAAGTCAAGTATGTCTTCATTATCCATCTCTATGGACCAGTGGTTCCCAAACTTTTTTGGCCTACTGCCCCCTTTCTAGAAAAAAATATTACTTAGCCCCCTGGAAATTATTTTTTAAAAATTTTAATAGCAATTAACAGGAAAGATGAATGTACCTGTGGCCATCACCTCTTCCCTGGATCACTGCAGCACCCACCAGGGGGCAGTAGTGCCCACTTTGGGAATCACTGCTATATAGGAAAAAGCAATAGTTTGTCCTATTACCAATCACAGGGTCAGTGGTCTCTCTCTTCATCATTCTTAGCAAGATTCTTGCTAAAATATTCATTAGTACATTAATCTTTCACCTGGTAGATGATTACCTACTCAAGCAAGATTCAGGATGCCTTCTGAAAGGGCTGCAGAATGGTCAAAAAGTTGTTTGCTGCCACACAACAACAAAAGAAATGCCAGGAGATGAATAAAGATATCTACACATGTTCCTCAATCCAACCAAGGCCTTTAATACTGTCAATCATGAGGGTCTGTGAAAGATCATGGCAAAATCTGGTTATCAGCAGAAGTCCATCAATATTGTATGCCAACTCCATTATGATATACTTGTATATGTTTGGGATAATGGATGATGCTTTCATACTTTCCCAGTCACCAGTCCAGTGAAGCAGAGCTCTATGCATACTCCTATGCTTTTTTATGTGTTATTTTCAACAGTGTTATTAGATACCTTCAATTAGGATGAAAAGAGCATCAAGATCAACTACCACTCTGACAGTAAATCACTTAAGTTGAAAAAATTACAAGGAAGATTAAATTGGAGGAAGAGTTGGGATACACCTTTTTTATTTGCTGATGATTATGGACTTAATGGAGCTTCTGAGTCTGATTACCCTCAATATGAGTCATTTCTCTGATATTTCTACTAATTTTGGTCTGACAATCAATACTAAGAAAGCAGGGGTTCTCTAGCAGCCAGCACTGCTGTATTCATGTTTGGAGCCATTGGTTATAGCAAATGGAGTCATTTTGAATTCCATGGATAAATTCAGGTGCTGTGGCAGGATACTTTCCAGGGATGTCCACATTCATGATGAGGTTGATGGTTGCATTGTCAGAGCTACTTCAGTGTTTGGGAGGCTCTGAAGAAAAATGTGGGAGAAAAAAGGGATTAAACTGCCTACCAGACTGAAAGTCAAAAAGACATTGTGCTGACCTCATTGTTGTGTGCCTGTGAAGCTTGGAAAGCACACCATCAGACCACCAGAAAATTGAATCAATTCCATTTCAATTATCTTAGGAAGATTCTTAAGAAAGATAAGGTGCTGACACTGACATGTTTCTCTAGCTAAAATGCCATCCAGAGAGCATACTACCCATGGTCTGGTCATATTGTTCAAATGCCAAAACCGTGTTTGCTCAAAAAAGTATTTTATGGAGAATTCACACATGGCAAGCACTCAGCTATCCACCACAATAGAAGGAACTGATAAATTATAAATACAGATTGAAGCACACCATTTCTCATTTTATTTCCTTTGTAAATTTTTCTCCAGTACAAGAAATATATGTCTTCTTTCACAAGATGATGAACATAGAAATGGGAGGGGAGAGGAGTAGAAGAAAAGGGAAAATATGGATTGTATAATGTAAAAAATGATTATTAAATATTGTATGCATATATATAAAAATGTAAAAAAAATTCATGATCTAAGTGGGAAAATGACAAGGCAAACATTCACAATGAGGTAAGAAGAAACAATACAAGGACACTTTCTAAGTCTCTTTGAAGAACTTTGGTATTAGCTGTGAGACATAGGTGATGCTGACATATGTGAGATGCAGTAATTTAGAGACAGTGTAATCCCAAATAATCATATGGATATTTGTGCCCAGTCTATGGTAGAGTCTTCTGAATTCCTCTTGGTCCAATCAGTGAGTCATATGCAATATATATTAGCCCTGACATAAAGGTATCATTTTATTCCTTTATGAGTATAAAAGATAACCACTACCACCACAACCATGTATTCCCTCCTATATATTTTTTTCTTTTTTACATTAAAATTTCCAGATATCTCTCTCCTTTGCTCCCCTCTCTACTTTGGAGAATTCAACATTTGACAAAAAGATATATGTATATAACAAACTATATCTCATTTCTATATTTATTCTATTCCCCTAATTTAAATACTATCTTCCCAGTCATTGAAGTTTCACAATTTTGATTATATTAGTCTATACCTTCCCTTTCCAGTATACTTTTTTTTTAAATTTAGATTTTTTACATTAAAATACCTAGGTAAATCCCTGCCTCACATCTTCTCTTTCCTTCCATTAGAAAAGGCATTATTTGACAAAAAGATTTACGTATTTGCAAAGCTATGTCTTTCATGCTTATTTTCATACATTGGTTCTTTTTGTGGAGGTGGGCATAATGGAATCACTCTTCAAATAATGTTTCTGTTGCTCCATATGCTTGATTAGTTCTGATAGTTTCACTCTTCATAATTTCATGTGAGTCTTTCCATGTTCTTTTTTTTTTTAAGAAATTTACTTGCTTGTAATTTCAGGCATCACAGTAGTATTCAATCACAAATATCCAAATTCAGGAGATTACAATTTTGTCTCACAGAAGTCCCATATTTTCCACATCCATTGCAGTCACCTAAGTTTAGGCTTTAGTACCTTTATTATCCTGTCCATCTGTCTTCAATTTGTTCCCTTTCATAATTCCTAACAAGTTATCCTTTTCTAATATGCAACTATGATTTTATCATTCTTCCTCTTTAAAATGTTAAATGGTTTCCCATTGTTGTCCACATAAAATATAATCTCCTTATTCTGACATATAAGGGCCTCCACGGTTTTATTGTAGCTCATCTTTCTAATCTTGTTCTGTGATATTCTTATTCACAAAGTTTACAATATACAAAGCTAGAATGCCAAAATTGATAGTAGGTGATTTCACTGTCTATATATTGAAAATTATCACTAACTCCTTCTAATTCAGGTCCTGGGTAAAAGAAGAACAAATCATGTGGCTTGAAAGCACAGAGATTTAACATTTATTTGTAGACAAGCTTCTGTATTTTAACATGGCTTATATTAAAGTTAAATCAAGCAGCACTGTACTAGATCCTCTAGGATACAAAATATAGAATGAGGTAAAGGTCCTGCATCTCAAGGAATTTGTCATTGATTAAACATCCTTTCAATTAAACTCATCTTCATCAAAATAATAACTTTATAATAATCTTCTAGGGGTTTTACTACCACTTCCAACTCCCAGAACAAATATTACAAAGCAGTCCCACTATAATTGCTGGTCCACTTTGGTTCTGTTAATCAAGCTTCAAAGGACATTACCATCATTATGCTAAATAGTCAGGTAGTTGGGTAAATATCAGAATTAATAGTTATGATGAGAAAATAGCAGATATAAAATTAATGAATTTCATAGATTTCTATTAAAAACTAAAATTTCATACTTTGGGGCTTGGAATTTTCTTAGCATGAGGATAACATAAATATCTAGAAATTTTATGAAGAAAATAGGACAGGCATATATAATTTCTTAGAGAAAAATAATTGTTGGTTTTTTTTTGTAAAGTTTTCTAATCAATTATGTTTTAAATATTTAAATATTTAATTTTTTAGAAAACTTTTCCATGGTTACATGATTCATGTTTTCATTTTCCCCATCATGCCCCCGAGATTCCCCCATAACCAATGCCTATGTCCACTGGTTTTAACACGTGTAATCAATCAAGACTTATTTACATATCGTTGATAGTTACATTGGTGTAGTAGTTTCAAGTCTACATCCCCAACCATGTCCGCATCAACCCATGTGTTCAAGTGGTTGTTTTTCTTCTGTCTTTCCACTCCTGCAGTTCTTCCTCTGAATGTGGGTAACGTTCTTTTCCATAGATCCCTCAGAAATATCCTGGGTCATTGCATTGCTGCTAGTACAGAAGTTCATTACATTTGGTTTTACCACAGTGTATCAGTCTCTGTGTACAATGTTCTTCTGGCTCTGCTCCTTTCACTCTGCATCAATTCCTGGAGGTCTTTCCAGTTCACATGTAATTCCTCCAGTATATTATTCCTTTGAGCACAATAGCATTCCATCACCAGCATATACCATAATTTGTTCAGCCATTCCCCAACTGAAGGACATACCCACATTTTCCAGTTTTTTTTGCCACCACAAAAAGCTCAGCTATAAATATTTTTGTACAAGTCTTTTTATCTAAGATCTCTTTGGGGTACAAACCCAGCAATGCTATGGCTGGATCAAAGGGCATGCAGTCTTTTAGAGATCTTTGAGCATGCAGAATGGTTGGATCAGTTAACAACTCCACCAGCAATGCATTAATGTCCCAATTTTGCCACATCCCCTCCAACATTCATTACTCTTCCCTTCTATCATTTTACCCAATCTGCTAGGTGTGAGGTGGTACCTCAGAGTTGTTTTGATTTGCATTTCTCTAATTATTAGAGATTTAGAACACTTTCTCATTGCTTATTGATAGTTTTTATTTCTTTATCTTAAAATTGACTATTCACGTCCCTTGCCCATTTATCAATTGGGGAATGGTTTGATGTTTTTATATAATTGATTTAGCTCCTTATATATTTGAGTAATTAGACCTCTGTCAGAGTTTTTTTGTTATAAAGATTTTTTTCCCAGTTTTTTGTTTCCCTTCTGATTTTGGTTGCATTTTTTTGTACAAAACCTTTTTAATTTAATATAATCAAAATTATTTATTTTCCAATTTGTAATTTTTCTAACTCTTGCTTGGTTTTAAAATTTTCCCTTTCCCATAGATTTGACAAGTATACTATTCTGTGTTGACTTAATTTAGTTATAGTTTCCTTCTTTATATTTAAGTCATTCACCAATTCTGAATTTATCTTGGTGGAGTGTATGAGATATTGATCTAAACCTAATCTCTCCCATATTGTTTTCCAATTTTCCCAACAGTTTTTGTCAAATAGGGGATTTTTGTCCCAAAAGTTGGGCTCTTTGGGTTTATCATACACTGTCTTGCTGACATCACTTACCCCAAGTCTATTCCACTGATCCTCCCTTCTGTCTCTTAGCTAGTACCATATTGTTTTGATGACTGCTGCTTGATAGTATAGTTTAATATCTGGTACTGCTACACCACCTTCCTTCATGTTTTTTTTTTCATTATTTTCTTTGATATTCTTGATCTTTTGTTCTTCTAAATGAATATTGTTATAGTTTTTTCTAATTCAGTAAAAAAGTTTTTTGGTAGTTTTATAGGTATGCACTAAATACGTAAATTAATTTGGGTAGAATGGTCATTTTTGTTATGTTAGCTCATCCTACCCTTGAGCAGTCAATGTTTTTCCAATTGTTTAAATCTAGTTTTAATTGTTTTGAGAGTGTTTTGTAGTTGTGTTCATATAATTCCTGTGTTTGTTTTGGTAGATAGATTCCTAAGTATTTAAAAGCAATTATTTTTAAAAAGAATATATATGTATAGATGATAGAAAGGAATGGAGGGAGGAAGTTAGGAAGGAAAAAAGTAAGAAAAGAAGAGAAGAAGGGAGGGAGGAAAAAAGAAGGAAGGAAAGAAGGAAGGAAGAGAAGGAGGGAGGTAGGAAGAAGGAAGGAAGGAAGGAACAAACGAAGGAACGAAGGAAGCAAGGAGGGAGGAAGAAAGAAAATAGTCACTATCTTATGTTTTCCTGATCTTGCAATCAAAGGGGTTATTTAAAAAGTCTTCAAACCTTCATACAATCCATCCTTGACCATGTCTTCTTATGTTATGAGAGCTGATATCCATTTGCTTCTCTATTCTATTAATTTAAACTACTATTAACAAAAGTATTATTGAGCTATATTGAGCACTAATGGGATACTAGGACCATTTCTAGTTATATATAAATACTATAGAACTATATAGTTATAATCTCAGATTCAAATTGAATAAGTAATCATCTATGTATAAGTAGTCATCTGGGGGCAGCTGGGTAGCTCAGTGTATTGAGAGTCGGGCCTAGGGATGGGAGGTCCTAGTTTCAAATCCGGCCTCAGACACTTCCCAGCTGTGTGACCCTGGGCAAGTCACTTGACCCCCATTGCCCATCTTTACCACTCAACCACCTAGGAGCTGATACACAGAAGTTAAGGGTTTTTTAAAAAAAAAGACAGAAAAAAAACATAAGTAGTCATCTACATATTTTCCTCACAGACAGTAAATTCAACAGTAGAAATTTATTCCTTTGACATTATTCTGTATACAGATAGATCTATAGGACATAAAGTGTGAATTCTCTTATCAGTCATCTGTATCTTGGTGATAATTATTTGCAAATATCAATGTGACACCTATTGGTTTTGATAAAAGGAGAAATAATTAATATTATGAAGTTATTTGTAATTTGCTTTATAATATAAAGAGCAGGTATTCAAACCAACTTGAACCCTATTTTAATATAAGCACTGAGATCTTTTTCCAACTCTATAATTATATACATATATATATATACATATATATATATATCACTATAATGATTCTGCAATATAACTAGGATCTCTCTGGGTGGAAAATGCATCTATCAATAAAGAGTGGTGACTGTTTTGCCAAATCCTAGAGGTATGGTGTTATTATAGATAATACATATCAGAAGTGGAAAATGAATGCAGATCTACTTGACTCTGAATCCTGTCTTCTAATATCCATACAAATAAATTTAAAATTATGATCCTCAACATAAATGGATTCAATTCTCTACTCTAAAAAAGGGAAAGAATTAGTGTATTTTTAAAAATAATGACTCTTTCCTGCATATAGAAAAAAGCATTTAAAACAAATCAATGTGTGAACAGAGGAAACGTATAAGTATAAAACAAAATCTGCTACACTTCAGGTGATGAGAAAGAGCAGAAGTTGCAATTTTGATCTAAGATAAGGTATTAATGAAACCTGGCAATTTCAAAAGAGGCAAGAATGAAAATTATTTTATGTTCAAAGGTGCCACAGACAATTTTTTTTAAAATAGCAGAGTGAAATGTACATGCACTTGTGGCTAGATTTTTAAAAATAATCTGTTTGATCTGCAAAGCAATGGTAACATAACAATAACCAGCTATAATATTCTCAGAGTAGTTATTATTTTTAATATAACTTCATTTAAGTTTTTCAAAGTGAGAAAAATCCTTATTTATTGAGAAAAAAGTAAAATGCTAATAAAAATGAACATTTTATGATATGTTAGCATCAAATAATTTACATAAAATACTACTTTTCATAATTTCTGGAATTAAATGAGTCATGATTGTACAGGGCTGACTTTAAGGAAACTCATAATTATGCTTCTAGGTTAACAATAATATTGAATACAGTTCTATTTCCTTCTAAAAGGTATGACATTGGCATATTTGAAACTCTTTTCATTTGGGAATCTCATAGATTCTAACTTAATCAATCTGCAAAAACTTTCTTTACAAGTGGGAATGAAAATGGACTATGAAGAGTAGGTGAGAAAAACTTCTGACCTTGAAGAATTGTCCTGATTTTCAGACTTCAAATATTGTTGTGTAATGGAACTTCTTTGTAAAATGCAATATTTTCAGTAACATCTTAAAATCTCTTCCTTATAATGAGAAAAAAAATGGAGGAGGGAAACTGACACAAAAGTGATCTAAAAGCTATTCTGATATTTTTCTAGAGATGAAAAAAAAATAAAAATTGAGATCAGTTTTGTAATGTAACCTTTACAATTACTTTTCCTTTAAAGAGTGGCAAGATACAAGCATCAATTTTAACATATTATGATTGGGATAATAGACTTTGGCTTTGCAAGTTAAGCATAGTGCAATAAATAAGATAGAGATCATGGTTTCAAGGCCAGTTCACAAAAGAACCTTAAACTAAAGGATTTTTCACGAGTCAATCCCAATTACTTTTCCTTAATGATACTTGCCTTGACAACTTCATCCATTTCTCAGGTTAAGTGAAAATTATTTGCAAAATAATAAATAGCATCCTCCCAAGGTCATTCCCTCAGGTTTTAATATGTATTAAAGTGAATGATCAATCCATTATCATGTCTCTAAACACATAAAACACCAAATAAAAATACCTACTCCTGTATTCTGTCTTAGTTTATGAAATTCAAAACATCTGATAGCCAAGTCAAAGTTGGAGGCAATTATATTTCAATTAGTAGCTGACACAATTCCAACTGTTCCACTTACAAATCTTTGGCATATTACTTTACCCATCGTCCCAACCTTAGAGGAAAAAGATGTTGCTCATCCTTTTTTAATATTATTTAAAGGTGGTTTTGAATAAAATGCAAGTAGACATAAAATAATTTCAAAATACCTAATAGACTCTTCTGATTGCATGACAAAGTTAGATATGTTTATTATCTGAGGGTGGAATCTACTTTCTTACTAAACATACATGCACAGAATATGCATATGGAATTAATTTTATATTCTGCAGCAATAAGCAAAACACCTTAAGAGAATGGTTTTAATACTCCCTTTTAAAATGCACTCTGAAATTTCAGCTGAACAAATTGTAATTAATTTGAAACTAATTAAAATGGGAACTCCAAAACAAATGGCCTGGTAATCTGCAAAATTCCTATTAGGTTTTTGAAGACACAAAAAATTAAAAAGAATTTTCCTGGGAAAATAAGAAAATTATCACCGTTTTTAGGTCAATTATCTACAGAATTCTGAGCAATTGAGCTATGTGTATAATGAATCCAGGGTTCTTAAAAGTTTGTTGACAGAAAGGAGTTACTATGAATCTCCTTTGTTTCTATTATTATGACCATTAACCATATTTTTCAAATAACCACCTCTCCTTAGAAATGCACTAGAGGTTACCCAATAAAGTATCAACATTATGTCCTCTATATTACCATAGGTACATTATAAATGCTTATATGAAGAAAGTATAATAAATGGAATTAAAGTACTAATGAATGTCTTTATATCATATAATATAAAGGTACACGATTAAATTTGTTTTACTTTGCCTCTATCCAGGAAGCATAAACTAATTCCTTCTCAATCAATAAACAAATTAGATTTAAGACTTGAGAAAATAACAAGAATAATACAATTTTCAAAATTTTGAGGATCTTTGATGTGAAGTACATAAGTTTTTTTAGCAGATTACGTAACTGAAGGTCAGATTGAGCTCTGGAGGAGATTTCTTAAAGGTTAGATAACAATTTAAGATGAGGGCCAAAGACAGAAGGAAAAATCTCTGAAATCATAATCTTATGATCTTTTAAGTGAACTACACTGCCTCTCAAATAAGGGGAGCTCATAAAACATTAATGTCACATCTCTGTACAAATTAGGATTTTGCACTTTCAAAAACTCATGGGAATATCTACAGTTAATCTATTTCTATTCTGAAACAAATCTCTCATGAGTCTATGAATGTGAATCCAGGTGGGCTCAACAGCCCACTGCTAATCAAAAGGGTTAAGGTAAAGAAAATTACCTGAGATTTCAAGTCCTCTGATCACTTTTAAATAGTAAGACACTTTTTCCTACCTTCCTATGTAAGAGCTCCATTTATTAGATCTCTCTGGAAGGAATGTTTGTCTTAACCATTGGCAGATGTCCCCTGATGTTTTGTAACCTCTAGAAAATAGGAAATTTTCTATTAGAATAGAAACAAAGTTCAATAGGTTTAGAACAGAAATTTACTTTTGTGAGCAGCAATCTTTAAATCTATCCATAAATAAATGTCTAATTTTTGTAATATTCTCTAATTTTTAAATGAAAAGGAAAGCATTTCCCCACTTTTTCACAAGAAAGGACAAAATAAACAGTCATTGTCAGGAATATTGTGGAAATTATTAATAGTATAGGAATATATGTGTATCTATCTATGCATATATTTAAAACATATCGTGTAGTACAGAGAGAGGGGGTCAGAGCAGTTTTGCAGACTTTGGCCGAGTTCTGATGTCAGTTAAGAGTTTAGAATCTTGGAAGAAAGTTTCAGTTGGACCTGGGACCTCGTGGAGAGAGAACCAGGGCCAGCTGAGCTGCTTCTTCTCCTGCTTGAGATTGAAACTTAGCCTAGTTTTGGAGTATTTATTTGAGATTTGTTAATTTAGATAAACCCTTTGTATCTCCATACTCTACCTCATTTCCCTACCTTCCTTCCCTTATCTAAATGTCTGTGAGGAGTGAATAAGGAGAGTGAATCAGAGAGTAGTTCCAAATCTGTGAGGGTTTAGCTATACTCTTGCAGTACTTTATCTAGAGAGGTTTGATAGCCATCATCACTTTGAGAGCTGAGTTAAGGCAGGACCTTGCTCAAACACCATCTCTGCTTCCCTTCCCCCACCTGAGGTTTCTTTAAGCAACTGTTAGGGCTTCCTTTAATTCCTTTCACCTGACAATTTAACCTGAGAAGACAATAAACCCCTTTTGTGTTTAAAACAGACCTTTTAGTTACTTTGTCAGTTAATTAGTAAGAAAGGGAAGAAGAGGAATAGAATCAACATACTCTGGGCTTAAAGGGAAGCCGGGGTATCCATCTTGAAGGAAGGTGTAACTTCAAAACAAGTCCCTTCCTGTGAAATTAACTAAAGCCTGTAGTTAATTTCAATCAATCTATTTCCCCAGTTTGTCTTTAGTCTAAGTCCTAGTCTATAAACCCTCCTGCTCTTTGCCAGTTTAGATTAATTCTTCCTCTCCCTGGAGATCTTTGTTACTTCAGTGTTATACTCCCTGACTTCAGCCTCATATTATATCCTGAATCCCACTATTACATCCTACCTGCAACCCATATTGCCTATCTAGCAAGTCCCTGACAACAACCCTTCCAAATCCCCTTTAACCTAACACCTTTCCAGATTCACCCATAACAATAGTTAAGAAAAAATTGAAGGGAAATCTAAGAATATGACTACATTTATAATAATTATAAATATGAATAATTGTAAAACACTTGTTTAATGAGACTAAAGAATTCAATGAACCTGGAATAGGGTAGATTAACTATGCTCCTGCCAAAATCTATTTATGTGACCTTGGGTAAGTCATTCAACAATTCTAGATCTCTTTTCCTTTTGATAAAATGAGTTAAACTGGAGAGGGCTAATGAAATAGATGGTCCCTTCATCTTTAGCTTCATATGAACCTATGATATTAGGCGACATTTGCTTTGATACACTTAATTCTAAACCTCAATATTTTGTCATAGAAAACATCACTTTCCAGTTCAGTTTTGTCTTCTGCTTTTGTACAGAGAGTATATATATATATATATATATATATATATATATATATATATATATATATACACATATATATATATGATAATTGTACAAAGTGAATATATATAGTATATATATGTATATATGTGTATGTGTATATATATATATATATATACACACACTTATTTCTATATAAGTTTTTCCCTCCTTTTGCTTTAATGCAATTGGTAGAAAATTAGGATTATAGTTTAGGGTGAGAAATTGTAGTCTCAAAATAGAGAAGAAGAAAATAATAAATCATTATGAACATTGGAGAATGAAGACAAAGGTTTTAGTCATATTACTTTTAAGGTTACAGATTGGAAATTCCTTAAAGTCATTTTAAATTAACACTTGAACAAAGTATCTAATACAATTGTAATGTAGGTATGTATTATTAGTATTATTAACAANGTATATATATGTATATATGTGTATGTGTATATATATATATATATACACACACTTATTTCTATATAAGTTTTTCCCTCCTTTTGCTTTAATGCAATTGGTAGAAAATTAGGATTATAGTTTAGGGTGAGAAATTGTAGTCTCAAAATAGAGAAGAAGAAAATAATAAATCATTATGAACATTGGAGAATGAAGACAAAGGTTTTAGTCATATTACTTTTAAGGTTACAGATTGGAAATTCCTTAAAGTCATTTTAAATTAACACTTGAACAAAGTATCTAATACAATTGTAATGTAGGTATGTATTATTAGTATTATTAACAATTCCTAATATTTACAAAGCACTTTGAGATTTGCAAAGTGTTTTGCTTATATTAACTTACTGATCCTACATAAAGATAGTAGGGAGGAAGTTTACATAAGCAATCTCTTGTTTGTATTAGTGTAAGAATTCCTGTACTTTGATACTTTACAACTGTGTGAAGTGTACTAAGAATATAGACCTAGGTAGGAGTCTGTATATATAACACAGCTAAGAATGTAAACCTAGGATAATACTTGAGCAATAATTTTAAGTGTTCGTGTTACCATATTAATTGAGGTAGTATGTTTGGGAATCTATTTTATAATTTACTTTATAACAAACCAATTCATGTAAGAGATTACAGAGAACAGAAGGTCATACAGAAGCCAACATGACCAGAAAAGCTTGAAATATCATTGTGGGGGTTGGGAACTTCTCAGAAAGGTTGGGGGTTTAGAGACAAACATGAAACTATAAAAGAGCATGTATTTTGCAAGTTGGGGTTACACATTCAAATGGGGAATCTGTTTGTCTTGCATACCAAGGAGTACTTTACTTTGCTTAGTCTTCTTCCTTCAAAATGTTATAATTTCATAGCTGATAATCCATATTAACATTGTATCATTAATTAGAGTCAATAGAATTGAATTTTAAGCATGATTTGTACCATTAACAAATGAAGATTCCTTTTGACAAATTATTTCTGGGATCTAGTTCTTTTAGCTATATAAAGAAAACCAGGAAAAGAAATCTTCTAAAGTTCCTTCCACCCTAACCTTTCATGGTTCTGTGATTATAATAAAAACTCTACCTATTAACAGCGACAAATCAAAATTCTACACACTAGAGATATGATATTTGTCCGTTAACAAAGACAAAAAATGACTAGTCCGTATGTTTACATTTTCAACTTTATAAAAACATTTCTTAAAAACATCTGTAATTGTATTAAGGGTATACTAGATGAAAACATGAGATGAGATTAGACATGCATTTGATGACGGTTCTTATAGAAGATCACATTTTAACCATGATATAATTGTATGGCAAATCTATAGAATACAAGATGCCATTCTATCAATCTATCTGCCTCTCACTATATATATATACATACTCATATTTTCATACATATAAATACATGCCATTTTTGTAGTCAATAACAATATTAAACAAGTACATATTTATATTTATATATTCTTGTGTATATTTATAAAATATAGTTTGTATATATAAGCACTTATTTTTATTTATATATGTATATATATATATATATATAAATTTAAACAATGTTTATTGGCTATGTAAAATAATTTGAGTGAAGAAAAATATTCTTCTACATTAAAGTGCCCAGAGTTGTTTGATCCTGCAAAATTCTTGAGAGTTACAATCAGATAGCATGATATAAAAATGATACATATCTTAATATTTAGGCATTTTGTAAGAATGGACAGAAAACCCACAGGAGTAGAAGGACTGGGTGATATATAATATGCATGATCTATAATATACAATATAATATTCTTTTATACTTATTATAAAAAAAAACATTAGATTCAGGAACAACCAAAACAAAATACAAAATAAAGCAAAACAAACCAACAAATAAAAAATCCTTGTTTTCACTCCTTTTGACAAGTCTTCACAGGAACCTATGTGTACATTTGTTTGTATATACTGTGTATATATATGTATATATACATATTCATATATATATTGTTTATATATACAAAATATATACACACAAACATGAGTGTGCATATATATGCACAAGCATATATACTAAAATACACATATATACACAGAGAAAATCCACGCACATATATGTTGTCTTGCAAAAATTCACAATTAATGAAATTGCATAGATTAAAACTCAGTTCTCTGAGTTTCCATGATATTGCTTGTTCTATTTATATTATTTGTGTTTCTTCTTGATCATAAGATCATAAACTTATAGTTAGAACAACTATAGGGATCATTCATTTAAGACATTCATTTTACTAGTGGAAAGTTCTGCATAGAGGGAAAAGTGATTTGTCAAATAGATGCTTTGAAAATGTCATAGTTACAAACAAGTATAACTGGGTGGAAAGATGCAGAGCTTGATTGCAAATACAGGTCCTTTCATCATAAACACAGGCTACATCTTTTCAGCTATACAAACTGCGTAAAATCTGTTTAAATTTTTTTCCTGTTCACCATATATTTTTCATTTTTATATATTGCATTATATTATTGATTTGTAATAAATATGAAATAAATTATGATAAATTTATTTATTTAAAAGATACACATTCCTACACTAGTTATGTCCAAAAATTTGTCTCATTCTTCCCTCCCCCTCCCTCTAACTTCTCCACAAGAAGGGAGACTACATAATATAGATTGCACACATTATACTATAACATATTTTTCTTCTGCATGTAGTAAAACAAGGCACACATTGCTTATGCTACAAAAAATTCATAGAGAAATTAAAGTGAAGAATGGTACGTTTAATTCTGCATTCAGATTCTGTCTGTTCTTTTCATGGTACTGAAAATCCTTTTTCTTCATGAATTCCTTGGAGTTTTCCTGGATCCTTGCTTTGTTGATAATAGTTAAATCATTCACATTTGGTAATCAAACATACTTGTTGTTACTGTTGGTTACATGTTGATAATTTTTTAAAATTATTTTTAGTGGTGAATCTCATCCTTAAAGGATTATTTTCGACAATACATGCCATGAACAATTCAATGTTATGAGACCCTTTGAAAGATGCAACAACATACTGATGTTTTTCTGTTATACTTTCGTTTTATCAAATGAGACAATAGAGACATGTGTTCTCCAAAGTTGTTTGCTATGGTAATGAAACTATTAAGACAAGAAACCAACCTTATATAATTTAAAGAGATTCCTATACATAAGGGGGTCTTAATTTTTTATTGTTATTGTTTATTTCATGGATCCCTTTGGCTGGTTGGTGGATATTTATAGAGAGGTAAAAATAAGATTTTTAAATACATAAAAAAAGGTACAAAAGTTTGCAAGTTATTTTAAATTATTATCTCAATTTTTTGTAATGAACCCTTCCTTTAGATTTTAATGTCCTAGAGATATTCCAGTTTGATCACATTGTAAGAATTCTATCATACTAAGGTATATTTCTGATTTCGTTGACATGGATATTTCCTCCAAAGATAAATATAAATAATTCATCCACTCCTAACCATCCTTTGTGATTCTTATTCTACAAAAAGAGTTCACCCAACCTTCTGGAAACTTTCCTCTATATCTCTTGACCTCATAAGGATAACAACTAAGTATAAATTGTCCTTAAGTGATGTAGTTCTTGCCAACTTCTTGTCAATATTGCTGACTCTTGACATATATTCCCCTTGGATTCTCAATTCGGATTCTTTGGTGATCTTAGAATTTTGTGGCTCATAGCCATGTACCAACATTAGTTGAAGATTGTTTTTAAAAATTATCCTTTGTCTTGATATATTGCAGATATTCACAAATAAGATTCATTATCATTGAAATTAGTTTTCCTTAATCATACACTATATTCTAATGCATGATAAAGAAAATTCCCACCATAGTTTCCTGAAGATGTGGTCACTTGCTCTCTGTAGACCACTAAGGGGAAGTCACCAAACACCTTTAAAATTGCCCATTGACACTTAGTACAATTCTAATTTTTAGGGCATCTTAAAAGTTTCTTTTGCCTGCTATCAATCCTCTTTACAAATTCTACCAAATGCTCTCTTTTGTCTCCAATAGGACTAAAATAAATATCAAATTCCTCTTCAAAATAGGAACAAAATTCCATTCAAAATTTGAAGACAAATATCTTGCTCCTCCAGAGTCTTTTCTTCTCCAGATTAAATGTGCCCATTTCATTCAACTGTGACTCATATGAAAAGATCCTCCATCATTCCAATTATCCTTCATTATAAACTCTCTCTTGAACTGAGGTGATCAGAAGTGAATATAATACTTCATAAGACCTCTCATGATGATAGAGTGCTCAAGACTATTAGATCATTATTCTGGGAAATTATGAGCCTCTCAATGCAGACCAGCATTATATTAGGGATTTGTTTTATTTGCTGCTATATTTCACCATTGACTCTCATTGAGTTGAAATCTATTAATCCTCTCCCATACTTTTTTTTTAAATTTCAGAATAATTGACATTTATTGATAAATCTTCTACTTTATCATTGTGCAAATGATATTTTTGTACTTAACTTTTAATTCTTTAAAATAATTCCTAATGATTTTAAACTTATTAGAGTTACCCTAATGTCCTAGCCAGGAAAGAGCCTTTCAGATCCTGATTCTGTCATGTATTATCTCTCACTTCCAGCACTGAGACACTGGATTTGATGAGCATACCTTCTATGATTTTATCCAAAGCATTTAGAAAAAAAATTAAAAGGAACTAGCATGAGGTCAAAGTTCTCTGTACTACTCTAATGAAGACCATCTGCCATGTTGACATTGAGCCATAAACAGCTATATTATATAGCTATTAATTATTTAATACCAAAGTCAGTATAGAAATGAAAATGAGGGTCATCTAAAAGTCACTGGATATATTCATCGTAAGTTATATACTCATTTATTGCGGGGCAGGTGAATGGGCTCTATTGGTTGAGAGCCAGGCTTAAAAATGGGACATCCTACATTCAAATCTGGCCTTAGACACTTTCTAGTTATGTGACCCTGGGCAAGTCACTTAAACCCCATTGCCTAACCCTTATAACTCTTCTGCCTTGGAACCAATACACAGTATTGATTCTAAGATGGAAGGGAAGGGTTTAACAATTTTTTCAGTTATATTCTATTCATTCACCCATTCTGAATTTATCTTGTTATAGGGTGTAAGATATTGATTTAGACCTAATCTCTCCCGTATTGTTTTCCAATTTTACCAGCAGTTTTTGTCAAATAGTGGATTTTTGTCCCAAAAGCTAGGTTCTTTGGGTTTATTGTAGACTCTCTTGCTGAGGTTACTTACCCCTAGTCTATTCCACTGATCCTCCCTTCTGTCTCTTTGCCAGTATCATATTATGTTGATGACTAGTGATTTATATTACAGTTTAAGATGTGGTACTTCTAGGCCACGTTCCTTCATATTTTTTTCATTATTTTCCTTGATATTTTTTGTCTTTTCGTTCTTCCAAGTGAACATTGTTACAGTTTTTTCTAATTCAGTAAAAAGGTTTTTTGGTAGTTTGATAGGTATAGCACTAAATAAGTAAATTAATTTGGGTAGGATGTTCATTTGTATTATGTTAGCTCATCCTACCCATGAGCACTCAATGTTTTCCAATTGTTTAGATCTAGTTTTAATTCCGTGGACAGGATTTTGTAGCTGTGTTCGTATAATTCCTGTGTTTGTTTTGGCAGATAGATTCCTAAGTATTTTATATTATCTAAGGTGATTTTAAATGGAATTTCTCTCTCTAACTCTTCCTGCTGTGAAATGTTGGAAATATATAGAAATGCTGATGATTTATGTGCTTTTATTTTGTATCCTGCAATTTTGCTAAAGTTGTTGACTATTTCCACTAACTTTTTAGTTGATTCTCTAGGATTTTTTAAGCACACCATCATATCATCTGCAAAGAGTGATAGGTTGGTCTCCCTACTGCCTATTTTAATACCTTCAATTTCTTTTTCTTCTCTAAATGCTATTGCTACTGTTTCTAGTATGAAGTTAAATAATAGAGTTGACAGTGGGAATCTTTGTTTCACTCTTGATCTTATTTGCAATGATTTTAATTTATCCAAAGTGCAGATGTTGTTTATTGATGGTTTTAGTTATATGCCATTTATTGTTTTAGGAATGGCCCTTCTATTTCTATGCTTTCTATTGTGTTCGTTAGGAATGGGTGTTGAATTTTGTTGAAGGCTTTTTCAGCATCTATTGATATAATCATGTGATTTTTGTTGTTTTCATTGTTTATATGGTCAATTATGTGGATGGTTTTCCTAATATTGAACCATCCTTGCATTCCTGGTATAAATCCCATCTGACCATAATGAACACAATCATGATCACTTTCTGGAGTCTTTTTGCTAGTATTCTGTCTAAGGTTTTTGCATCTTTGTTCATTAAGGAGATTGGTCTATGGTTTTCTGTCTCTATTTTTGGTCTACTGGCTTTCAGATCAGTACTATATTTGTATCATAAAAGGAGTTTGGTAGAACTCCTTCTTTGCTTATTAAGTCAAATCATTTGTATAGTAATGTAATTAGTTGTTCTTTGAAGGTTTGATAGAATACACTTGTGAATCCATCTGATCCTGTGAATTTTTTCTTAGGGATTTCTTTGATGGCTTATTCAATTTCTTTTTCTGATATGGGATTATTAAATATTCTATTACTTCTACTGTGCAATTTATATTTTTAGTTAAGCACAGAATAATATCCTTGTCAGATCTCTGAGAAAAGAATGATTTTAAAACCAAGCAAGAATTTGAAAAAATTACAAAATATAAAATAAATAATTTTGACTACATTAAGCTAGTTTTTGTAGAGACAAAACCAATTCTACCAACATTAGAAGGGAAGCAACAAATTGGGAAATAAATCTTTATAACAAAAAATTCAGACAAAGGTCTAATTACTCAAATATACAAGGAGCTAAATCAATTGTACAAAAAATCAAGACATCCCCCAATAGTTAAATGGGCAAGGGACAGGAATAGGAAATTTTCAGATAAAGAAATCAAAACTATCAATAAGCACATGAGATAGTGTTCTAAATCTCTAATAATTAGAGAAATTGTAATGCAGGATTGATGCAAGATCTCTTGCATTTGTAAAATCACCCTAGGCAATCCTGGCAGTTAGGGGAATGGAACTATGACCCAGCAAGACCCTGCCTCAAGACCTGACTGTTGGAGCTGGGACTATACATATCCCTGGAGAACCAACCTGGGGGTTCTGATTTCCTTGAACTCACCCAGATATCCAGCTACCCCCTGGACTTCCCTTTGGGGCCTTGGGAGGTGGGATTGGTAGGTTGTCGAATGTGAGAAGGAATTAGTTAAGTTAGGCCAGCCAGGACACCCCTAAACCAAATCATTACCCTCTTTTGTCAAGCTGGTATACCACTGTACACCAGGGCAGTGGAATTTATCCCTGGCTGAGGGGCCAGTTCCCTCAGCCTGATCCTACCTTCAGAGGCCCTCTGCCAGCACTGGCCATTTACCCATAGCAATAGCTTCTCCAGACCCTCACCCATTTCCCTCAGTTTACCCTTGTGTTTTAAATAAACCCTTTGCCTGATTCTGAGAGTTACCATAGTTCATTTGTAACACCAACCATGGCTAAGGGGCTGAGGAGAAGGATGATAGGTACCAGTTGTCTCCAGAAAGGGTTAGACTAGGCATCCATTTTATTCAGGAAAAGAGACTGGTTCACTTCCTGTTGGTTTCTGGTTTCTCACCAGCAGGAAGAGACTCCTCATTCCCAAACTTAAAGAAGCCTACAGACAGCAGGGAGACTGACTGGACATCTCAGTTCAGGCCCACACATCCTGGCTGCCTCAAATCAACAAATACTGTATTTCTAGTCTCCCTGGCCCAGGGGGCTTACTGATACCACCAGCTCCCCTAATATCAGCCTGTCTAGCCCCTTATTACAAAATGCAAATCAAAACAACTCTGAGGTATCACCTCACACCTAGCAGATTGGCTAAAATGACAGCAGGACAGAATAATGAATGTTGGAGGGGATGTGGCAAAATTGGGACATTTATGCATTGCTGGTAGAGTTGTGAACTGGTTCAACCATTCTGGATGGCAATTTGGAACTATGCTCAAAGGGTTTTAAAGACTATCTGCCTTTTGATCTAGCCATATCACTCCTTGGATTATACCCCAAAGAGTATAGGAGTATATTTCCCCAAAGGAAAAAGACTTGTACCAAAATATTTATAGCCATGCTCTTTGTGGTGGCAAAAATTAGAAAATGAGGGTATGCCCCTCAGTTAGGGAATGGCTGAAAAAATTGTGGTATATGATGGTGATGGAATACTACTGTACTAAAATGAATAAAAAAACTGGAGGAATTCTATGTGAACTGGAATGACCTCCAGGAATTGATGCAGAATGAAAAAGCAGATCCAGAAGAACATTGTACACAGACACTGATACACTGTGATACAATCCAACATAACAGACTCCTCTACTAGCAGCAATGTAAGGAACCAGAACAAGGCTGAGGGACTTATGAGAAAGAATTATGTGAGGAGAAACATAGAAGAAAAACAACTGCTTGGATACATGGGCTGATGGTGATATTATTGGGGATGTAGACACCAAATGATAACTCTAGTCCAACTATCAATAATATGGAATTAGGTCTTAATCAAGGATACATGTAAAACTCAGTGGAATTGTTCGTTGGCTAAGGGAGGTTAGGGGGCTTGGAGGAGAAGGAAAGAACATGAAACATTTAACTATGGGAAAATATTCAAAATAAAAATTAAAAAAATATACTCTCATTTTTAAAATAATTAAACACAAGTAAAATACTTAATCATTATTCAGTCAAAGAAGTATAAGATAAGAATTTAGAAAAATGCATAAGTCTCTGGAACTACATTAATTAAAATCAATTAGGATAAAGACATTAAATAGAAAATCACTGATATTATTACTAGTAGCATTAATACTACTTTATAAAGTTACTACCTGTGATGAATATATGTGACATCAGAAAACATCATTTCTGGGGTGCATGATATGACATCTTCTTAGTTTTGACTGATTTCATTTTTTAATCTTTTTACTTTACTACATATAATTAAAGTAAAACATGTTCAATATTTTTTCTATTATGTAACACTTATTGTAATTATTTTCCATTTTTTGATTAACAAATTTTTTGTTTTTCAATTTCTTTTGCATTCTTTCAATTTAATTCACTGTTCTTTAAGATTATAATGTTTCCCTCCTAAAAATGTATTATAATGATTAAATGCCGTACAAAGTACATAGGTGAAAGATATAATAAAATACATTAGATCTTTTGCCACTAATCTGATATTACGTGAAGCTAGCCATTATCTTCAATGATTAAAGATTCAACACTAACAATTCTTGCAGGGCCACATCTTCCACTGAAGAGCTAAACCTTTCTTGAATACCTACACTAAAATCCAGAGGTTTTAAAGTATGTTGTCCAGCACTCCCTCATAGAAGAGTTCAAACAGTGGCACATGATAAGATATGGAAGGAATTCCAAATACCTTTGTGTATGTGTATGTGTCCCTGTAGAATACAGAAAAAATTTCAGATGAAGACTTAAACTTTGTTGGCAATTCTACATATGTTCAAGCAAAATATAGACATTTGTTTTAATATTTCAATGAAATTATTACCTCATTATTCTGGGTCATTAGTAATTTCTACTGAAAACACCAATATTTTCTTATTATAAGACAAAATAAATTAAAAAAAAGATGTGTAGAGGGAAAATGAGAAACTACAACAAAATTTACTCTTCATCAGATCAATTCCAATAGGATACAATCATGGTATCAAAAAAGTACAAACCAAATATTAGCATTACAAGTGCCTACTTTAATATTGTGTTAATATAAGAATACATTTCATAAACCATAAAGAACCATGTAAATTATTGTTTCCTGATATTTCTTGACTATTTAAGGGCTTTGAGGAGGTTGACTTCTGATGCTGACTTCAGTGATTACTTTGACTTCTGATTGATTGCTAATCTGGAACACTTGATGAACCGTATCATGTCAGGTAAAAGAAGTTGTTTCCAGCTGCTAAACTTCTTGGAAGCACCATCCAATATGATACAGATGTAATTTCCACGAGAAGTGGAACACAGCCCTTCTCTACCAAAACATAGTAGTGGTAACTAGTGCTCACAGCATAGATTCAACAATAACAATAAGATGAATCAGAGGAGAGGCCTCTAAAATATCAAGCTTAGATATTTGATTTTAGGCAATGAGCAATGCAGATGGAAAATGTGAAATGGATAAATAGAAGCTTTAGAAAAACTGCTTCATGTGCTAGTAGGGATGGGATAGAAACTTCCTAGCTGGCTATACTGCTATGATTAAGGCTAAACTCTGAATCCTGTTGAGATCTTTCTGCATAGGAATTCAGTAATCCCTTGTGCTTTTCATTGTTTTCTCTGTAGAAACAAGGCCTGTATTATGCTGGTCCTCTTTAATGTCTTCCATTTTGCCTATCTAACCTGGATGAGGATGATTAATGCTAGCATAGTTTACATTTTGTACTGGGAGATTTGGTTTGTCTAGATCGGAACATACACAAAACACATGACCTAGTAAAGAATCAAGAGTGGTACAAGTTTAATGCCCACTGTGGATTCCACTAAATGCTGCCTCTAGATTCATTGGAGTTTCATACATTTTTGAGAGTATAATTCCAGTCAACCACAAGTATATTAACCTTTGTGAAAGTCCCAACCAGGCTTTATTCTACTATGGATTTCTTTCTTCCTCTCTTCCTTTTATTTTTTCTAACTTCCTTTCTTCCTTCTTTTTCTTTCTTCCTTCTTCCCTTTCTTCTTTCCCCTCCCCCTCTCATATGACTGTCTTATGACTAGTCTTATTGTTATTGTTGGATGAATTTGGAGTCCCATTAGGACTGTTGGTTTGGATTCACTGGATAATTTTAAGGTTCAATACAGTATAGTAAATTAGGAAATTTATGTCTGGACCTCCAGTGCTGTTTGTGGAAAGGAAAATGAAAAAAAAAATTTTTCTACTACTTTAGTTAGATACATAGAGGGAATTATATAATTTTTTTTCATCTAGGATAGCTTACTTTCTTATCTCAGATTAAGGGGATACCTTAGTTGACTTCAGGTCTCTAATTCCTACAGGGAATTCCACATATTTAGGGAACTAAATTGAAATTAGGAAAACTGATAAAAGTTCGTGTTCTGACATTCTAGGGAATTCTACTTGGATTTTATACCAGGTACTTATCTGTTTCACAGTGGTGTAAGACAAACTCATTCATTGCATAATTTAGTCAGTTCAAATTCTCCTCAGTCTCTGGGGCTTCACTTACATATACCTTCATGCAACATGTGCCACCACGGTTTTTTGCCTCTCTAGAAAATGTATTTCTCCCCAAATTTGTACTGGGCTTTCATGTTGTCATGGTAATGAATGCAATTTTCTGCTTCCTTTACTTTCAAATTCCTTCCCTACAAGGATATAGAAGGGAAAAAAAGTTTCAATCACTTCTGTATATCATGTATAGATGCACTGTACTGTTAACAGGGCCAAGCCATCTCCTGTGATATGCTATTTGTGCCAGTTAGTTCATTGATTACATAATGCATACCCAAGCAGATTTATTTACACTATTAAAATAATTATTCTATCCACTAGATAGGACTCTAGCAGAGTAAAGGAAAAGTATCTTTATTCAACTGGATCTTTTAACACATACATTCATAGAAGGCACAGAAATAATTTCCATAAACAGTTTTGTCACAGGTTTTAGCTGCAAAAATAGAGGCTACAAGTCTTTCCACTTAAAGAGCACTTCTTTGATCATTCCCACTCATTATGACTCCTCATATGGGTATCTCTGTATTTTATCATCATCCAAACTTAAAATACTCTTAATATATTCAGGTCTTTCTATGTACCTTGCAGTCATATTTCTATATATTCTTCCCCCAAATTAAAGACTCTTTCTAATAATCCTTCATTTTTCATTTTCCCCATCACTTGACACAGTTCTTGGTATGTATTAAATGCTTCATAATTTTTTTAAATTATTTATTGTTCTAGAAATCCATAGTTCTCATTCAGGACTGAATGACTACTTTTTATTCTTACTAGTATTTCCATAGTTATATGCCATGTCCCTATTATGAAATTTTAATGTTCAGAAGTGAAGGGCCTCTAAACTATATTTGCTTTTAATACACTTCTAGACTGTAAGCAAAAAACTACTGTTTTAAAAATGTATATTTGTTTAAAATTAAAACATAATTCACAACTCATCTAAATTTGAATTTTGAAGGCTAAAAAACAAATATAATCATTGTAAATCTTAACTTAATCACATCACTTAGAAATTTCACTGTTTGCTTCACCTCAACTAAGGGCACCAGTTATTTATCCCAAGCAGAGCATGAGGTAAGTACCATACTTACCTATCAGCAAAAAAATACCTTTCTACTATATTTCAATCTTCATAACAGCATCCTAGTAATTTTAAAACTCAGGCAGACATCTCTTACCTTGGCATTTGTGCTACTCTGATTAGTGAATGCATTACGTGATCACAATGTTTTGGCCAGATTTGGGTCACATTCTATCTTAGCTATCTTCTTATCATCAGTCCTACCTCTGTACCACTTCCTCTTCAACTTTCTTCATAGCCCTAGATTTGAAAAAAAATATTGTCATTGCTATCAGGAAAGCAATTTCCATATGATTCCCTTCATCCATTTCATAAGTTCTCAAACTTCTATCGCAAGACACAACTATATGTTTTGTTTTTCCTCCTAAGAATACATACTCACTCAGGACAGTGCTGGTTGGATTGTATATTTGTATCTCTCATATTTAACACAGGGATCTACAATATAAAAATTTAATAAATTGTTATTTATTTATTCATTCACATATAATTGATCTTTAATACATGTATGTTGAATGAATAAAATTCATCATTGGGGAGAAATTAAAGATGCAAGAGTTAGTAAATATGGATGGTACAATGCATAACATTTTGGAGATGAAGTAGTTGAAATCAATCATGAAATCTAGACTTCTCAATGATACCATATTCTGCTTTTGGACTAATTTTATTTTCTTTATTGAAGTATCTGTAATTAAACAGGAAGAAAACATCAGTAAAGTCAAAGTAATAGAATGAGCCAAAAGCCACTAAAGGTAAAATTTGGCAGAAACTTAGAGAGTGCTTGAGAATTGGAGATATCTTGGAGTGGTGAGATTTTAGTCAATCTCTTACTTAATAATGACACATTTTAGAGACTTCCGGTTAAGATAGCAGCAGAGTAAGGAGCAGCTGCTCGATCTCTCCTGACTGAAGCATACAGGACTCCTCAAGGGGAAATAAAACCGAACCCAGACGAACGAAGGAACCCCACAACAGGGCGCAGTGTTGAAGGTACACAGAATCGGGACATCTCCATGCTATAAAAGGGTGAAACAGCTCTCACTAAACCGTGAGAGGAAGAAGCCCCTCCCTCACCCCCCACACCACACACCTCCCACAATGCCAAGGCCAAAGCACAAGAGTGAAAACAGGATTGGGGCAACCAGTTAATCACTGGCAGCCCCAGGGCTTATACCTGTGTGCTGCAAGTTGAGGGAACCCAAGTGGCTGGGAGGCGCCCACGGACTTTCCAGAGTATCTGCTCTGGTGAAGGCACTGCCTTGGGCTGGGACAAAGATCTCTAAAGACAGACTTTCCCAAGCACTTGAAGGCATCCCCTCAGGTGCGAATAAAGATCTCCAGCCCAGGGACTTTCCCTAGCTTCTGCATGGGTGAAGGCAGTGCCCTAGGCTTGAATAAAGATTTCCACCCCAGGCTTGGACTTCCAGTGAGGACCTGGTGCACACCAGAGTGTGGCTGTGGAAGCAGCCCCAAAGACTGCTGAAGGAGCCTCGGGCAGAGGGGCAGACCTGGATCTACCAGGAGGCCTGACCCCGAGGACAAGGAGACCGAGAGCCCCAGGAGCTTAGAAAGCTCAGGCATACCCTGAGTGTGAAGGCAAAGCAGAAAAGGGGTGGGGCTAACAATGGCAAGCCAAGAACTCTAGAGGAAGAAAAAGATTACCAAGAAAAACTCTGGAACACTCCACAACTTTTACACAGAGAAAATCCAGACAACAGAGGAGGACAAACAAGTAATCATATCCAGACCTTACCAAAAAAATGAAAGCTGGTCACAAGCTATTAAAGAATTCAAAAATGAGATGTTGATGAAGATGGAAGAGATCTGGCAAGAAAATAACAGCTTAAAAGGCAGAATTTTGTAATTGGAAAGTGAGGCTCAGAAATCAAATGAACTGATAAGCAAATTGAACACCAGAAATGACCAGATTGAAAAGGAAAACCAAAAGATTATAGCCTAAAACCAGTCCTTAAAGGCTACAATTGAAAAATTAGAACATAATGATCTCTCAAGACAAGAAGAACAAATAAAACAAAGCCAAAAGACTGATAAAATAGAAGGAAACATGAAATATCTTAATGGGAAAGTGACAGCCCCAGAAAACCAGTCAAAGAGACAATTTGAGAATCATTGGTGTTCCAGAAAAGGCAGAAATTAATTGAAACTTGGACTCCATACTTAAAGAAATTATTCAGCAAAATTAGTTCTACAACAAGAGGGCAATATAGACATTGAAAGGATCCATAGATAACCCTCTACACAGGACATAGAAAAGTCAACACCAAGGAATATAATAGCAAAATTTAAGAGCTTTCGAGTAAAAGAAAAAATCTTACAAGAAGCCAGAAAGAGACAATTCAGATATCAAGGGTCACCAATCAGCATCACACAGGATCTGGCAGCCTCCACGCTAAAAGACCACAAGGCTTGGAACACAATATTCAGAAAGGCAAGAGAGATGGGTCTTCAAACACAGATCAACTACCCATCGAAACTGACTATATACTTCCAGGGGAAAGTATGGGCATTCAACAAAATTGAAGAATTCCAAGTTTTTGCACAAAAGAGACCAGGACTAAATGGAAAGTTTGATACCCAACCACAAAAATCGAGAGAAACATGAAAAGGTAAATAAGAAACAGAGGGAAAAGAAAGAAAACTTATAATTTTTTAAATTGGACTCTTTAAGGGCTTAAATAAGACCTAATTATCTGTATTACTATGTGGAGAAATGCTATGTATAATTCTCTGTAGTGAACTCTCTTCACTATTATAATATACACTATTATAGCAACCAGAAAAATAATTCATAGGGTGAGGATAGGATACTAAATGTTCTAAGATGACATGGGGGGGTTGGGAAAGAGAGGGGGGAATAATAGGGAACACCAAGAAAAATCTGAGTAAATAAGAAAAATAGGATATTCTATTACACACAAAGAGGACATGGGAAGGGGAGGAGATAAATACTATTATAAAAAGGAGAGGAAGAGAGCATTAAGAGGGAATAATCAAACCTTACTCTCAGTATAATCAACCCGGAGAGGGAAGAGTAGCTTTATTATCCATTCGGATAAAAAAACTCTATCTAACACTACTGAGAAAGTCAAAAGGAACAAACTAAAGGGAACAGGGGAGTGGGGAGGTCAAAAAAGGGAGGGGAGAAGAAGGGGAGGGAATTCATTAGGCCTTTAAGAAACAAAAATAGGGGAATAACAAGGGAGGGGGCAGAAAGGGAAGTCAATCAAGGGAGGGGATAAGGGATACTGGCTCAAAGCAAACCACTGGTTTAAAAGAAAATAGTGAAAGAAGAAGGGGTGGGTCTAGGTGAGGATACAAAAATGTCAGTGAATGCACAACTGATAATTGTAACTCTGAATGTGAATGGGATGAACTCACTCATAAAATGGAAGCAAAAAGCAGAGTGGATCAGAAACCAAAATCCTACCATATGTTGTCTACAAGAAACACATATGAGGTGGGTAGACACACACAAGTTTAAGGTTAAGGGCTTGAGCAAAATCTTTTGGGCGTCAAATGCAGAAAAGAAGGCAGGAGTGGCTATTATGATCTCTGACAAAGCCAAAGTAAAAATAGATATGATTAAAAAAGACAGGGAAGGTAATTACATGCTGATTAAAGGCAGTATAAACAATGAGGAAATAACACTGCTCAATATGTATGCACCAAGTGGTATAGCATCCAAATTCATAAAGGAGAAAATGGCAGAGCTCAAGAAGGAAATAGATAGTAAAACCATAATAGTGGGAGATCTAAATATTCCTCTTTCAGATCTACATAAATCAAACCAAAAAATAAATAAGAAAGAGGTAAGAGAGGTGAATAAAGTCCTAGAAAAATAGATTTAATTGATATGTGGAGAAAAATAAATAGGGACAAAAAGGAATACACTTTCTTTTCAGCTGCACATGGTACATTCACAAAGATTGACCATGTAATAGGACATAGAATCATTGCAAACAAATGCAAAAGAGCAGATATAATAAATGTAACCTTCTCAGATCATAATGTAATAAAAATTATAATTAGTAAGGGCACCTGGACAGGCAAATCAAAAAACAATTGGAAATTAAACAATATGATTCTCCAAAACCAATTTGTCAAAGAAATCATAGAAACAATCAAGAAATTCATTGAAGAGAATGACAATGATGAGACATCCTACCAAATTCTGTGGGATGCAGCCAAGGCAGTCTGACTCAGGGGGAAATTTATATCCTTGAATGCATATATTAACAAATTAAGGAGGGCAGAGATTAATGAATTGGGTATGCAACTCAAAAATTAGAAAGCAAACAAATTAAAAACCCTCAGATGAAAACTAAATTAGAAATACTAAAAATTAAGGGAGAAATTAATAAAATCGAAAGTAAAAGAACTATTGAATTAATAAATAAGACTAGAAGCTGGTATTTTGAAAAAACAGATAAAATAGACAAAGTACTGGTAAATCTAATAAGAAAAAAGAAAGAAGAAACCCAAATTCACAGTATTAAAGATGAAAAGGGAGACCTCACCTCTAATGAAGGGGAAATTAAGGCAATTATTAAAAACTATTTCGCCCAATTATATGGCAACAAATATAACAATTTAAGAGATATGGATGAATATCTACAGAAATTAAATTGCCCAGATTAACAGCAGAAGAAATAGAATACCTAAGTAATCTCATATCAGAAATAGAAATTGAACAAGCCATCAAAGTACTCCCTAAGAAAAATCACCAGGACCTGATGGATAAACAAGTGAATTCTATCAGATATTCAAAGAGCAACTAATCCCAATACTATACAAATTATTTGGTATGATAAGCAAAGAAGGAGTCCTACCAAATTCCTTTTATGACACAAATATGCTACTGATTCCAAAGCCAGGTAGACCAAGAACAGAGAAAGAAAACTACAGACCAATCTCCCTAATGAACATAAATGCAAAGATCTTAAATAGAATACTAGCAAAGAGACTCCAGCAAGTAATTAAGAAGATCATCCACCATGATCAGGTGGGATTTATACCAGAAATTCAAGGATGGTTCAACATTAGGAAAACCATCCACATAATTGACCATATCAACAGTCTAACAAACAAAAATCACATGATTATCTCAATAGATGCTGAAAAAGCCTTTGACAAAATACAGCATCCATTCCTATTGAAAACCCTGAAAAGTATAGGAATAGAGGGACCTTTCCTAAAAATAATAAACAGTATATACTTAAAACCATCAACAAACATCATATGCAGTGGGGATAAATTAGAAGCCTTCCCAATAAGATCAGGAGTAAAACAAGGATGCCCATTATCACCTCTATTATTCAACATAGTACTAGAAACACTAGCAATAGCAGTTAGAGAAGAAAAAGAAATTGAAGGTATCAAAATAGGCAATGAGGAGACTAAGCTATCACTCTTTGCAGATGATATGATGATCTACTTAAAAAAATCCTAGAGAATCAACTAAGAAGCTGGTAGAAATAATGAACAACTTTAGCAAAGTTGCAGGATACAAAATAAATGCACATAAATCATCAGCATTTCTATATATTTCCAACATATCACACCAGCATGAAGTAGAGAGAGAAACACCATTTAAAATCACCCTAGACAATATAAAATACTTGGGAATCTATCTACCAAAACAAACACAGCAATTAACTGAAAACAACTACAAAACACTTTCCAAAAAAATAAAACTGGATCTGAACAATTGGAAAACCATTAATTGTTCATGGGTAGGATGAGCTAACATAATAAAAATGAACATTCTACCCAAATGAATTTACCTATTTAGCACCATACCTATCAAATTACCAAAAAACTTCTTTACTGAATTAGGAAAAACTATAACAAATTTCATTTGGAATAACAAAAGTTCAAGAATATCAAGGGAAATAATGAAAAAAAATGTGAAGGAAGGGGACCTTGTAGTACCAGATATTAAACTATAGTATAAAGCAGCAGTCATCAAAACAATATGGTACTGGCTAAGAGATAGAAGGGAGGATCAGTGGAATAGACTTGGGGTTAATGAGGTCAGCAAGATAGTGTACGATAAACTCAACAGCCCGACTTTTGGGACATGAATCTACTATTTGACAAAAACTGCTGAGAAATTTGGAAAACAATATGGGAGAGATTAGGTTTACATCAACATCTCACACCCTACACCAAGATAAATTCAGAATGGGTGAATGACCTGAATATAAAGAGGGAAACTATAAATAAGTTAAGTGAACACAAAATGGTATACCTGTCAGATCTCTGGGAAAGGAAAGGTTTTAAAACCAAGCAAGAGTTAGAGAAAATTACAAAATATAAATTAAATGGTTTTGATTATATTAAGCTAAAAAGCTTTTCTACAAACAAAAATAATGTACTCAAAATCAGAAGGGAAACAACAAATTGGGAAAAAATCTTTATAACAAAAAACTCTTACAGGGGTCTAATCATTCAAATATACAAGGAGTTAAATCAATTGTATAAAAAATCAAGCCATTACCCAATTGAAAAATGGGCAAGAGACATGAATAGGCAATTCTCAGGTAAAGAAATCAAAAATATCAATAAGCACATAAGAAAGTGTTCTAAATCTCTAATAATTAGAGAAATGCAAATCAAAAGAATTCTGAGGTATCACCTCACACCTAGCAGATTGGCTAAAATAAAAGAAGGGGTGAGTAATGAATGCTGGAGGGGATGTGGCAAAATTGGGACATTAATGCATTGCTGGTGGAGCTGTGAAGTGATCCAACCATTCTGGCTGGCAATTTGGAACTATGCTCAAAGGGCTATAAAAGACTGCCTGCCCTTTGATCCAGCCATACCATTGTTGGGTTTGTACCCCAAAGAGATCATAGATAAACAGACTTGTACGAAAGTATTTATAGCTGCACTTTTTGTAGTAGCCAAGAACTGGAAAAGGAGGGCATGTCCTTCAATTGGGGAATGGCTGAACAAATTATGGTATATGCTGGTGATGGAAACTATTGTGCTAAAAGAAATAATAAACTGGAGGAGTTCCAGGTGAACTGGAAAGACCTCCAGGAACTGATGCAGAGTGAAAGGAGTAGAGCCAGAAGAACATTGTACACAGAGACTGATATACTGTGGTAAAATTGAATGTAATGGACTTCTGTACCAGCAACAATGCAATGACACAAGACAGCTCTGAGGGATTTATGGGAAAGAACGCTACCCACATTCAGAGGAAGATCTGCAGAAGCGGAAACATAGAAAATAAACAATTGCTTGAACACATGGGCTGAGGCGGACATGATTGGTGATGTGTACTCGAAACTACCACACCAATGCAACTAACAACAATATGAAAATAGGCCCTGAACAAGGACACATGTAACAACCAGTGGAAATGTGTATCGGCTATGGGTGGGGGGAGAGAGGGGGGTGAAGAGGAAAGTAGGGGCATAAAGTATGTAAACAGGTTAAAAATGAATATTAATAAATGTTTAATAATAAAAAAGAAAAAACAAAAAAATAAAAATAAAAAAAATAAAAAAAAATAATGACACATTTTAAAACCATTTTTGTTTTTTTAACCTAGTAAAAAGAAACAAGAAAAATAAATCTAGAGGAAATGTTCTTTGATTCTCTACTTCAGATTTTTTTCTCTATATTGCATAATTTGCTTTTGATTTTTTCTTGAACTGACAACAGAGAAGAAATTTTTTGTAGGCAAAGAAATTGATATCCAAATACAACTGGGAAGTGTGTAAATTGATATCGTGCGGTTTATTAATTTTAACATTGACTTAGATTTGTTTTGTTTTCCTTTTTGTGGTGATTGATCAAACTATAAATCGTCAACATATTTTAAGGTGCATCTTTTATCTTACCTTTTTAGGGGTTTTCTTGGTAACTGAGTTCATACTGGTAAATGTAAAATATTCTCTAACATTTCAAATAGTGAATAGTTATATGTGATTTGGAGTATTTTATATGTTTTACAAATATTATGGGAACGGTCATAGTCATTTTAAAGTATTCAGTATTCCATTCAATCAATATTTATGGAGCACCTAGTTTTAACAAGGTCCTCTATTCAGTGCTGAAAAATATTATCAAAATAAGTGCATGCCTTAATCAAGCCCAATAAACCATAACCTCCTCGAGTTAAGAATGTTATCTCAATAGTGTTTGTATATCCCTTATAACTTATTTTTTGCATATTAGGGATACTTTATAAATAAATGTTTGTGAAAATTTTTTCTTGAGTAAATTAGTGAGTAAATGGATAGCATAGTATTTGATATTAAGGAGCACATTTTAAATGAGGGAAAGAAATAAATAGATAAAAGTAAACCTAAGTAGAACATAAAAATGATAAAAGGAAAAAGAGAATATTGTATGTCATAGAAGAGAAAGAGTGGAAAGGAGTGAGGGAGAAGGAGAAGAAGAGGAAGAGGTAAAGGAACATGGAGAAGGAGGATACCAAGAGGTCAAGAAGTTTATCCAAAAAGGTTGCATTGTATAATGAATAAGTCACTAGACTTGGAGTGAGGAAGTCATGGGTATGTATCTTACTTAGAAGCTGTCTGATGTCAGAGAAGTCATTTTTCTCTCTGCTTATTCCTTCATATGGTAAATGAAGGGGCTGTGCTCAAAAATTTTAATTCCCTTTTATCTTTAAATACATGATCCTACAATTCTATAGTCATAGAGGCAGGTAGTAAATCCCAGTGGTGGGATTTGAATGCCGGGATTCCTGACTCCATATCAAATTAATGCTTTATTTTATCAGTAGCTGTTAAAGTGGGACATTGAAAATGAGTTTACTAAAAGGCAAGAAGACTTTTTGGAAAAAGTTTGATAAAGGTTAAATTCTACAACTTATAAGGATGACAAGCAATATGTGTTGTCAAAGACATTTTTTATCCATATAGTAGTCCACTGACCATTACCACTGGACTTTTTCTTATTTGAATAATAATTTCCCTTTCTGCAAAGAAAATATGATTGATTAGTTTGCCAATTACTTAATTTATTGAAATTTTTTCATCACAATATGATTTCTTAGCTCTAAATGGTATGATATGGACTGTTCTGAATGGATCCAAAATGCCCATACTTGTATACCAACAAAAACTTGAAAATTGTAGAACAGACTATAATCATACTACTGACAGTAATATATGTATGTATATGTATTTGCATGTGTTTGCATATAATTTGTATGTATGTGACTGAAGGCAGAGAGAGAGAGAGAGAGAGAGAGAGAGAGATTCCCCCCTGAGAAGTTTTCAGAAAAGTCTAAAATTAGACATTTTTGGAAACTCACAGAAGGAACCTTAGACGTCCTGGAAATAGTAGTTACCAAGTCCTTTGGAGCATCATTCAAATTAAGATTGCCTAGGCACCTGGGGACTCTGAAACCTGTATAGTCTGCCCTGCTATGTCACAGTGGACTCTAAAGATTCAATATTGTGAAACTCAAACTTCTAGGGATACTTAACCCTGGATGAAGGGGTCAGCACAGGAAACCAAAAATCCAAGGATGAGACTAACTATGGTAAAGCAATCCACCAGTGCTTAACATATTACCTGAAATATATCAAACACTTAAATCTTTGACTATTAACTATCTGGTCCAAACAAATAGGCAAAAATGTACAATCTGGACCAAAGCCACAATTAAGAAACTAATACTATGGGGATGAAGTAAACACGGAAGATACTGACACATATAAAAAATGAAATTAGTATATGTCTAAAGATCCTCCCAAAGAAGGAGACAATGACTTTATAACATTGTTAAGCAGAGACTAAAAGGGGGACGTGAACTTTAAAAAATATTATATGTATCTAGGGTAAAAAGATACTGTATATATATATATATTTAATTTCTTCTCTTTGGTGGTGAATTCCTCCTTTCTTTTTTTGATACCAATAATTTGGAATTTTCCTTTTCTATTCTATTAACCAACAGTTCATCATTTTGTTTTGTTTTCATAAAACTAGGTCTTTATTAGTTCAGTGGTTTTCTTTGAGTTTTATTCATCTCCTCTTTGATTTTCAGGATTTCCAAATTGGTATTTAATTGGGAATTTTTAGTTTATTCTTTGTTAATGTTTTTTTTTTCATTTATGCCATGCCCATTTCATTGATTGAAACCTTCTCTACTTAATTGGTGTAAATATTTAGTGACATACATTTTCCCTTAAATATTTCTTTGACTGCATACCATAAATTTCTGTAGGCTGTCTCATTTTTGTCATTATCTTTAATGACATTATGGATTGCCTCTTTGATTTGTTTTTTTCACCCTCTCTATCTTTAGGTTTCGTTTATTCAGTTTCCAATTAATTTTTGTCTGTTTCCATGCTTTTTTACATAATGTAATTTAATTGTATTATGATCTGAAATGAATATATTTAAGATTTCCACTTTTTTTGCATTTGATTATGAAATTTTATGTCCTAATATATGGCCAGTTTTGGTATAGATCCATTTACTTTTTAGTCCATATTAAAAGGAAAATAAGAGAGAAAAAAAAAACAGTGCACCCAATGAAAACATGAAAAAAATCAGTACTTATATTGTTGTACTCCCACAAACCAGTATATCTTCAAAGTAATGGGCTTGTTTGCTCTTCTTTCCTCTTCCTTGGAACAAAACATGTTCATTAAAATTTTGAAAAATTCATTTTAGAATGTTTATGGTTATTGGTTTTTACATTTTCATGATTACAGTCACTGTATATTTCTCTTACCTTCTGGAACTTTGTATTCTTTCTTTGAAAGAAGTCCCCAAAGAAAGAATACACAATTCCAAGAGAAGAGAAATAATCTTTCAACTAGGAACAACCTACCCTACAAAGCTGAGCCTAATCTTATCTGAGGAAAAAATAGATCATGAATGGAATAGAGTACTCTGCACTATTTCTGAAAAAATCCAAAGTTGAATAGAGACTTAAAATAAATACATATGAGTCAACTGAAAGCCAGAAAAGTAAGTTTATTCTAACAATTGGAAGGGATGGTATGAAACAGACATGAGATGTGGAAGGAAAAATGTATATCAAACTCAAGAGGAATAACAGTAAAAAAGTAGGATCTAAGGAGTGTATTTATCATTTCCAAAATAATTGAATAAATTTTGATATATGAACACAAAGGAATATTATTGTAATAATAATAAGTATGACTATATATATAATTTCTTAGAATTCTGATAATTAAAATCAATTCATTATGAAATGATAAGAATCAACAAAGCACTTTTTATGAGGACAAAAATGTAAAAAAAATAACTGAGACTTAGAAAATTCTGATCAATTCAATGACCAATTATATTTCCATGTCTTTTCATGCTTTACTTTGACAGAGAGGCGATAGATTCTAAGAACAGTAACAGATAAATACTTTTTCAAGATGACTATGGTAAAGATTTGTTTGCTTGAATATGCTTATTTATTAAATGTTCTTTTATTTTTCATTTGAATTTAGGATTTGGATGAAAGGACATTAGAAATGCCTCCTGTTCTGGAGTGTGATGCTGGAGCACTCTGAAGAGACCTAGATTGTAAGTCCCATAGCTCATGTCTGAGACCCAAAGAAGGTCTTGCAAGAAAGTTTATATCCGTATCATGGAGTGCCAGAAGAGAAATGATGTTATATTTTTTAAAGTTCCTCTTTAGCTTGTGTTCTTTTCCTGAGCAAGAGAACTTATTTTTATAGTGGAGAGTTATATTGGGAGGAAGACTATATGGACAGAATGGACATTAGAAGAGACATTATCACAAAAATTAATGTTACTTCAATAAATTTTGAATGATCTTAGTGGCCAGATCAAGGGGGGGAAAATCACACGAAAGTAGCTGAACTAGCCGAGAAACTAAAAAGAAAATGATATTTATACTTACATCTTAAGAGGGCTAATCTTCAGACTCTCTATTGGCATCAGTGGAGTAAAAGGCTCCAAATTGGGAGCATTTTGTTTTAGGAAGAACACAATATCCCATTGGTGTTTTATATCAAAATCAAGTTGGAAGTTACATTAAAAATTACAGAGAGATATTACATAATAAAGATGCAATTCTTCCACTAAGTTCAAAATTCAGAACAGCTGTTTCAAAAAAGCAAAACACATCTGCATATTGTATAAATCCAATGAAATATATAAATTTAATGGAATATATTAATATTTGTTATATTATCTATTTGGTACTAGGGAGAATTCTTAATTAACTGGAAATTTCACCAAACCATATTTAAAAACATTATTAACTTTTTAAAAGAATGATGAACATTGTTTTTACTTTTAATTTGTCATATCATCAAACATTTAGGAGGGCAAAAGATAAATTTTGTAAGATGAACCAAATTAAATTATATGGTTAATTGGGGTGGGAGGAAGGAATAGGGATATTAATTGGGAAAATCATGGGAACTTTAAAAAAAATTCACAGCTGAGAATAGAGATGAATTCAAAGTGACATATACCAAACAGTCAGTATCTAGAATAACATTTGAAACATATGTTTGGAAGGAAGCTGGTGGCATGATGCACATATTTATGTTTTCATTTGTGGGTTTTTTTTGTGGTTTGCTTTCTTTATAGATAAGCTCTCTTTTTCGTGCTTAAGTTCAGAATTACCTAACAATAATGGTAATAACAATATTCCTTAAATTGCCATCAATGCTCCACTCTCCCTGGTTTAAGGTGTTTACAAAAGGTAAATACTAGTGCTTAAGTCATTCTAAATAGTATTGAAATTGTGATACTCCACCATATATTTTAGCAACATTTTTATAGTTCAGTCAAATAATCATCAGAGAGCAAAATATTTCCAATTAAAACTCAAAAATCCCTAGAGGTTTAGAGGAGAAGTGCAAAATTATTTTTCTCGACCTGGTCTAGACTGAACTCAGACCAAGACCTAGCCTCTTTGCTGGTCTGGGCCACAGCCTTCATCCCCAATGCTTCCATCCTCTCCATTAGTCTTCAGACATGGCCCAGCTTTCTCTGTAATGGTCTGAGATTTTAAACTTCTTTTTTCATCTACAACCCTCTATTACCTCTATTCGTCTTCTTGTTTTTCTCCTTATTCCTATAATAATCAATGACCTCTTAGAAAAATGTTTGCTCCTTCCTTCTATCTTCTATTTCCCATTGCCACAAAACCCACTCCTGCCCCAATCCGAACCTACCCATTCCTTCTAATTCCTTTTAGAATTCTGACTTTATAGAGCAAATATCTCTTGAAGCTATCCATATCTCCTTTTCCTTTTCTTAATTTAAGACCTTACCATTTACTTGATTGGGGAAAAAAAACAAAATTGAAAACAAAACAAAACAAAACCTGAATCCATCCAACACAAGCTCCATCTCCTTTCATTCTCTGTTTTTCAAAACCCACTTGACATCATTCCTCACTCTTTACTTGTTCTTAGTAGTCTCTGAAAATGAAGTGGAACTCCTCTTTGTCAAGGCTAACTATTTTGCATACTTGATTTCAACCCTCCTGCCTCAACCGTTTCTTTTACCTTAGCTGCTGCTTTCAAATATGCACATATTTTCACCATCTTTAGACAGCCTCCATCTCATTCTGTCATACCCTTAAATTTAGGATAAAATATCTCCTCTCTGCCAAATTCCTTGAAAAAGTTATTCAAAGTCATTGACTCCATTACCTGTAACCTCAGTCATTCCTCAATCTTTTGTAATCTGGCTTTGGCCTCATTACTTAGTTAAAACTGTTCTTTCCAAAGTTATCAATGATCTTTTAATGTCTAAGTATAATTGTTTTTTTTTCCCTGTGCTATTCTTTCTTAACTAACCTGCTGCATTTGGCCCTGCTGACCACTGTCTCTTTCTGGATAGAGTTTTTCCATTGTGGATTTGCAAGATGATGCTCTCTTTGTTTACCTTTTATTGCCAGACCATTCCTTTTCATTGTCCTTTGCTGCCTCATTTATAATAAATGCCCTAAACAATGAATGTTTCAGAAGATCTAATTTTTGGTACTTTATCCACTCCCTGTTCTATTCTTTATTGATAATTTTTTCATCTGCCATGAATTTAACTCTCCTCTCTATATAAATACCTTTCCAAACATAGTCCCAATATTTGCTCAAGCTTCCAGTGCCTATTATTAACTTCTTATTGAATATCTTAAACTGGATGTTCCAGAGACATCTTAAAGTAAACTCATATGCCCCCAAAATTGAATTCATTATCTTTCTATTTAAAACACTCCTCTTAAAGTTCTTTATTTTTGTTCAATGGCATTATTACCTTTACAGTACCTAAGGTTTATAATCTCAAAAAATTCTTACTCATTCCTCACATATCTAATCCTATTGTTTTCTACCTTTCCTATTTGGCTAATTTCTACTCTCTTAACTATGATTTTTGTTTGGATACTTATCATCTTTTGTCTAGATGATTATGACAGAATCCTTAATTGATCTCCATAAAACATAGATCCATTATATTCAAACATTGCAGAAAAAGTGACATTTCTTAAACACAGATCACTCTTCTTTGCCAATATAAGAGTGTAGGGAGATCCACTTGTCTCTAAGAACTAGTGTAAGTATAACCCATACATTTTGATTCATTGAATCAGCATTATTATTTTTATTACTCATAAGACTTGATCTTTGGCTCATTATTTAAGATATATCTTACTTATCTGCATTTAGTTCTATAACTTTTTCATACTTCCTTTATTTTTTTATTATGTGATGCTTTGTAAAGGGTACTATTTATTTATTTATATATTAGGAATTTATGCTTCATAGTAAGATGTGTTTTATCAGAAAACCTAGCACATTTCAAGTATGAATAAAAACACTGTAAGATTAATAATCTTTTTGGTCCATATGTCTCTCAAATTTAGTTTTGTTTTCCTAAAATTTTGACTATGTAATTATTTCTTATCTATATTCTTTAAGCACCAATTGAGAAATACCAACATCTATTATTACTAGTGGTGAATATTTATTATTTAGTCATTTTTTACTTTCAGCTAACTTCTTTCTTTAAGTACCTACTTATTATAACATTTGCTGAATGTCCATTTTATATCCAATCTAATTCATTTCAACTTAGTAATCATTAACTTTGCACCAAAAGTGTGCCAGGCACTTAGGCTAGATGTTAGAAAAAATAAATATAAAGATATTTTAAGAAATTTACAAGAACACTAAAGGTTCTGATTTCTAGAAGCTATTCATATTCACAACCCTTTCTTATAATTTTTTTTTCCTGCATAGAAAAGTTTTAAATAAGTTGATTGCTTTTACATGATATTTTACTGAGAAAGACAATGTACATTTTTGCTGGGTATTTGTATTCATCATTTTTTTTCAATTTATAACACTATACCTACTCTTTCTGAACAACTCAGATCTTCCTTCACCTGTCATTTCCCAGCTACACAGCCAATGGCCCAGGCATTTTGTGTATCTTAATTCTCTCCAGTCTATAGGTCATCAGTCTCAGTGTATATATTTTCTTTCACTAGCTAAGCAGAGGACACAATTAAAAAAGCATATTCTTACTAAATCCAATAATATAATATTAATAATAATAAATAAAAATAAAATAATAAATAATAAATATTTATTACAAATAAATTTATCATATAATTATATTATTACATTATATAATATGATTAACATATTATTAAAATTATAATAAAATTAATTTAAAATAATAATAATAAAAAGAAAATAATATTTCTACTATAAATCAAGTTATTTCACTACACTTACATATTCTATCTATAGAAATAGTAAATCACTGAGGTTTCAATCATGGGATAGCTGCAAGTGAGGCCCAGCAGGTTCATCTATAGTTATGTATCTCCAGGAAAACATGTAAGCAGAACACATCATGAAGGAGCAACTTATACTTCAAATATTGCAGAACTGCTCCTTCGGTTGATGTCATCTAACTTCTCTGGTATTAGAAGCTATAGCACATTAATCCCTGTTGTTAGATATCATCTTGTACTGGGGCAATGTTTCAATTACTCCCTGGAAGGATAATGGATGTCCCCACTAGTTCCCCAACTAAGATTTCATCTACTTCCATTTGTCTTCAACTGTCTATCAATCTTGGTATTTAGTAAACGAATTCCTTAAATTATCAGAAAAATCACTGCAATTTGAAAAATGCATAAATTCAGGAATGAAAAAGCATGGTTAGATGTCTTCAATATTATATAATACCTTGTTGAATATTCAGAAGGAATTTTGTGGTTAGAAAGCCTCTACCAAAGAAGATGGGTCCCCTTCCTCCAAGTAGCCAATATAACAATTTCAACAATCTACAGGAGAGTTTTATGATTAATACATCTTTTCCCTATAGTAAAGGGCACTGATTTTATATGTGCATGGGTATATATACTTTGTGCAGCTTATTTCTCTCTAGTCTATAGGTCATCAGCCTCTGTGTATGTATTTACTTTTGTGTATCTTATATGTATGATATACAAATATATGTATATATGCATATGTACCAATGTGTTTATGAGTACATGCAAAATCCAAATATACTATATTAAAAACTTGAATGTTAATATTTTGCTATATGCATTTAATGAAATTCTCTTTCAAAACAACTGAATTTTCATGAACAAATAGATGGCTAGATAAAACAAATAGATATATGTATATACATATAGGTATACAAAATATATGTGTGCATACATTTATATGTAATTTCTACCTATCTATTTTCCTCTCTTTCTTATTCTTAGTTTTTTTTTACACAAACATATAAATACCATTAAATTTTGGTATCTAAAATTTTGGATTACTGAAAGAATTAGGAAAAATACTTTTATTTTTGTAATAAATAAATTCTCAAATTAAAAAAAAACACAACATTTATTGTGTATTACTATATGCCTATCACTGTGCTTAAATTCTGAAGATACAAATCCAAACATGAAGACAGTTCTTTCCGTAAATATTATATTCTAATAGAGGAAGATAGCACATATAAAGAAAAGGTTGACAGGGAGGTAGTTTTTGGTTTGAAATATATAAAGGGTAGCAAGCTGGATACTATACGTAGGCTAGTAGATTGATAGCTGCAATATTGTATTGGCAATATTGATATGATTTTATTTGTAGAACTGAGGGGAGTGTTGACATAGAGAATATATGTGTGACAACCAAGAAAGAGATTGATGAGAAAACGGCTTTTAGCTCCTCAGCAGAGTGAACCATATGAGGCATTCAACAATTAGAAATAGAGAGAAGACAAAATTGCAGAGATGAGAGAGGTAAATCTCCAGGCCTTCGTCTGCAGTCTCCATAGCAAGGAGATTTAAGAAAAGTTTGCCAGAGAGTTTGAATTAGTTGAGACTTTATGACTGTGTTAGTTAAAAATCACCTGGGGTTCTATTTGGAAGGATTGAACCTCAATATAGTGTTTGACAAACTTCTGTGGACCTGTGGGGGTCCTTAAAACTACATTTCCCATGGTCCAACGGGTTTCATGGGTTTCCGGTTTTGGATGACGTATTCAAGGTGAGGGACTGTTTGAAATTAGGGGGAAGTGACTTGGAACTTCCTCTTTAGTTACTGGAGTTCGAGGAGAGAGGAAGGTAAATGGCTGAGGTGAGGTTGGAATAGGGTTTTCTTACAGGCGCGTGGTCAGTTTATCTCTATCAGCATGGCTTTTATTAAAATACTATTCTTCCTTTTGATCTCGGCCCTCATCATTTTTAATAATAACATGACAAAGGATTTCTCATTTTTGATAATTAATGTCCAACCTCTAGAAAAATGTCTTGGGCTTAAAAGTTGTAAACAAAGTTTTTTTTTGGCAGTTAAATATTTAATTTAGAAGCCCCAAATCATTTTATTATTAATAATATGTGTTTAAAATATTAATACTAACTTTAAATGTATGTATATACTTTCTAAAGGATTCCTCTGCAAGCAAATATTTCCAATTCAAGACTATTGTGTTATAAATTTTACAGAAACATATCTAACAAGTCAATGCTTATTAAGGAGAAACAATTCATTTAAAAACATATCTGCCTTTTTTCATTTTCCTAAGAACCTTTGTCTCTCCATTGGTATGTGAAAATTTATATATCTCATTAGTATCAGAATTTGTACTACTTTCTAATATCTTGGGCTTTGATTAGCTGACCATTCCACCTTTACCTCTTAAATTGAAAATGTTGTTAAAATGGAGCATATATATGGTCAAAGGCTAAAACAGAGTAGTGCAAAGGTCATGAGACTGCTTTTAATGCGCTTTTAAAGAACTGACTCTTTTTTTGCCATCATTGCAAGTTAAACAGAAAAAGGATGTCCTCAATTCATTCTTTAACAACCCTATCATTTTTGCCTATCTTTTAAGCTATCACAGTAAATTAAAGATCAAATGAAACATTACTGTTTAGAACCTGGCCTTTTTGTTTAAAATGAATGTTAAAGCTCTTTCTGTATAAATATATGTCATAAAAAATTAAACTACATAATGTCAAAATTAAGATACTGGTCAATTTGTACACAAAACCCAAAATGCACTTTAAAAAAAAAAGAGCAAAATTTTATTTTGGTACTTAAAACGTTATATTTTCCAGACTTTTAAAATCATCAATAAGCACTGAAAGATTTATATTATGAACGAAGATTTATTCAGGATGTCGGGTTTTAAAATCCCTTGCAGAAATAAATTGAGGAGGGAATTTTGGGGGTTCTTTTCATATCAGCCTTTCTTAGATCCCCAGATTCTTTGGGCTATTCCACCCCACCACACTAGGTAGTCAATACTTAGCCACAAAGCTTAGCCTAAATGCTTATCTGATATTTTAGATTCTTCTTCTTTAAATGTGTCCTCTGCTTAACTAGTAAAAGAAAACATACATAGAGGCTACTGACCTATAGGCTGGAGAGAATTAAGATATTACAAAGTGTCTGGATAATGGGCTGAGTCACTGGGAATGATAGGTGAAGGAAAACACAGGATGTGCAGAAAGAGGAGCTAAAATGTTATAAATTGAAAAAAAAACAAATTGAATACAAATACCCAGCAAAAATACACATTTTTCTCAGTAAAATATATGTAAAACAATAAAATCCTTCAAAACTTTACTATATTTGAGATTATCTGAATTAAATCTAGTTGTGTTGATAGCATGATTGTTCTGTAAACTTTAATTCACAGAGGGAAAAAATTGAGAAGAAACAAAGAAGTTGGAGGTAAAGGATAAAGGGGGAGGAGGAAAAGGAAAAAAAAGCTTAAGGAAAATAATGAGCCAGAAGAAGCCTCCAAAATAATCTGATCCAACAACTGTACAGTAAAAATGAGGTATTTTATGGTCAAAAGTTTTAGTTACTTTCGTAAGGTAATATGTTTGAGAGTGGAAATTTCTGTCTTGATGTCCTGCCTCCAGATTCAGTGCTTCTTCCATTACAGCACACTGCTTTGCATTTTATATTAGATATCACACATAAACAAATTTAGATATGTATAGGTTTATATAAAATATTATATATACATATAAATATATGTGTATTTATAGCTATTTCCCAATACCTTATTCTTGTGGTATGACTAATTACAGATTGCTATGTAGATATGAACTTTTAATCTTTTGTTTGGATATGGATCAAGGCTCCTTCCATTGAGTTAACTGGAGTAAAATGTATAGAAATTGTGTGAAAATCATCTTGCTTATAGTTTTTTTAATGTTACAATAGTATTTCATCAAAATAATTTACAACAATATGATTAGCCATTCTCCAAATGATGAGCTTAACCTTGATTTCTAAAAATTTTCTACTACAAAAGGAGCTACTATTAATACCTTGTACTTTTATTTGATCTCATTGTAGTTTTTTGAGTCAAAAGAAAGCAATTATTTTCCTCTTAGTCAGATTTCCATAATGGTCAGACCAGTTTACAGCTCCACTGTAGTGCATAAGTCTCTATTTTTCACATCCTCTACATCATTTATCATTTTCCTTTCCTTTACACATGTTAGCCAATCTCACATATATAAAGTGGTATCTCAAACTTGTTTTCACTTTAATTTATCTATTCAGCATTAATTTATAGCATTTCCGCTGTAACTACTCATAGCTTTGATTCCTGTTAAAATCCTTTTTTTGTTATTTTGTTATTTTCAATTGTTTCTGATTCTTGGTGATCCTTTTTGGGGTTTTCTTGGCAAGGATATTGGAGTGATTTGCCATTTCTTTCATCAGATAATTTTGTTAATAAGGAGACTAAGGCAAACAGAGTTTAGTGGCTTCTTGAGAATCACACAACTAATAAGAGTCTGAGGCCAGATTTGAACTTAGTCTTTCTGACTCCAGGCCTAACATTATAATACGTCGATTGCTTAGCTTCTCCCCTTAAGAAATCAAAGTTTATAAATTGACAGATCCTAGCCTTGAATAATGAAAATCTCATTAATTAATTTGTTGTTGTTGAATCATTTCAGTTATGTCTGACTCTTCATGACTCCATTTAGGTTTTTTTTGGCAAAGATCCTGGACAAGTCAACATTTCCTTCTCTGTGTTCATTTTATAGATGAGAAAACTGAAGCATACAAAAATTAAATGACTTACCTGAGGTCATACAAATAGTAAGTGTCTGAAGCCAGATATGAACTTAGGAAGATGACTGTTCCTGATTCCAGTCCTGGCACTCTATTTACCACATCACTTACTTCTCTTGTCATATTCTTTGACCTTTACACATTTGGGAAATAGCGCTAATTTTTATAAATTAGATTTAATTTCCTAAACTACTCCTTTTCAGATATTTGTACCTAAAGATAAAAAATCCTACTGGTAGACTTGCAAATACATATCTCCAATTTCCAAGTTATCAGGATAAATGAAGTATTGCTTAAAAGAAAAAAAAAAGAAAAAGAACTTTCATAGAAAAATAAAGTGAATAAAAGTATCTGAAGAATCAAATAATTTTGACTTCTATTAGGATATTTGATGATGGAATGATATTACATAGCAAATAAAGGAAGAAGGATAGTTGAAATATAGGAACTGTTCTTTCTCCCCTTTTCTCTTTGTTTCCTTAGGACATGATAAAATACTTTATCCAAAGCAGGCACTTAATAGTTACTTACTGAGTTGAACTAGACTGCATAAAGTAGATTAACAATTAGTATGGACTAGTGATAATATAGTAACAAAATTTAGTCCCAAACAATCATCCAGATTGCATGAAATTAGAATCATGACTGGAATATGACTCTGAAGGATAAAGCTCAACAAATGAAACAAAATAAAAGATGGTAGAGTTTAGCATTATACATTAAGAAGCTTAGTTCCTATAAGAAAATTCAAGATCAAGGGCGCAAAAAAGCATGAAGGATATCATTCAAATAGAGATCTATGAAGGCAGAAAAATAATACATTCATTAGAGAGGTTTCAATACATCAGAAAACAAACATGATATATAAGTTATAAAGGTATTCACTAATTTGTACTTTTATTTAAATTGTCTCTGATTTAAAAAAGGGAGCTAAACATCAATTGAATTGCCTTCATGAAAATCCCATCACACAAATAATTAGGGTGAAACTAATGAAAAGAAATATTCTATGACTGATTCTCACAAAGAGAAAACTAGTATTGGGTTTGAAATGAAAAAAACTTTGAGAAGTTGCCATTCCATCAGAGAAAGAAAGGAAAGTAGGAAAAGACTATCAAACACAATACATTGTATGAGTTCATATTTCAAAAGGTTCAGAAGAAAGGTTGAATTTCTAGAAGGAAAATTTTACAAAGTTGGTCAAAAACATATAGTAAAATCTCAAGGATAAAGTTCAGCCGTCAAAAAGAATCAATTCCAAATTAGGAAAAATAGACATTGTCTAAAGGGACTTATTATATAGGTGTATTAGAAACTCATAAATTAATTTTTAAAAGACAGATAGAGGAGATGGAATCAAAGGCAAATAAAAGCATATGAATACAAAATTTTGGCAGACTCTTTTGACAATGTGACCACAAATGCAAATGTCAAAATAAATATAAATTTTCCAAGGAATGTTAAGAATAATGCAAAAGGTTATGTTTGATTATATTGAGAACAGAATATGGCCAAACTAAAGGTAATTTTATTTGTAATAATAGATAGCATAACACTTCAAAATGGAGATAAAAACAGAGTTGATCATATGGAATATTGTTGGACAAATACTAAAATGCTACCAGAATTCCTATCATCTCTGAAATGGAGGAAGACCATGAGTATGTTAGGCATATCCTTGATAAAAATTCTGTGAAAGAATATGAATGAGAATCACATAAGATGGTTAGAGTTAATATCTATATTTATGAAGTCACATGTATATTTGATTACTTACACAACTGAGTCAATGTGGAAAGAGGACTCCAGCAAACTTTTAGATAGCATAATTATTAGTTCAGATGTACTCATGATGAATAAGCTCATACTGAATGAAAGAATCAATACCCAAAAAGGAACTTGATTGAGCATTCAACTGACACTAGTAAGATCCATTTGATAGATATGAAAACATTGCCTTGCATTTTGGTTCAAAAGATCAACTCCACAATTCTAAGAGTGGAAGACATAAGCAAATGGCAGTTACACTAAAAGAGTTTGTTTGGTTTTGGTGCACTACAAACTCTTTGCTACAAAACTGTGATTAATATAAGGAAGTGAATGGAATTTTATACTACTCTATATACTAGAGAATAATACTTTTCAGATCAAATAAATTGATCCCAGATCGCACATGGAGTACTATGTTCAGTTGGGGTACAGCATCAAACACACACACACACACACACACACACACACACACACACACACACAGTTTCAAATAGTAGAACAGGCCCCAATAATATCAGAGCCATCAGCTAGGAATTTCAAAGCATTTAGTCTCCTCCCCAGCATGAGAAAAGCAAACTTTTCTCCTCCATAAATACTAGATGTCCTTCCAAGAAAATTACTGATGCAGGAGTTCTGTTAAAAGAACATACAATTTTCTATACAAAACTGGCTCATACATTGACATGTTGAACCACCTGTGACTTATTATCCTATAGAAAAAACTGCTTAGTCACTAAGGCAATCTGCATCCATTGTTTCCATCTTGGAAATCATTACTAACCATTTTTCCTACAAAAGGCTTACCTAATCCCTCAGCTTACATCATTTTCCCTATAAAGTATGTACCCCAAATCATTAAACTTTGGTACTACCCAGCAAGAGGATGTCTGCATGTCTGATCTGTCAGTCTGGTGGTTTGACCCTCCTGTAATCCCAGAGTCATTTTTCTCATCCTGGTCCAGTGACCCATTAGTAATTCATTGAGCAGAACTTCACACACACACACACACACACACACACACACACACACATCCACCCCACATTATATAGCAAATAACTATAAATCAAATAGACATCCATTGATTCATAACACATAACTATAATGGATATAGCTTTTCTTTAAAAAATGATGGCTGTGGTGAATTTGAAGAAGAGTAATAAGACTTACATGAACTGATGCAGAATGGATAAGCAGAACAAGCAAAATGGAATACACAATCTATATATCAATGGAAATGGAAAAGGACATCATGAATGAAAACCAAAACTGAAACCTTTGTTTTAGAAGAAGAGTTGTGAAAGTCACTTGATCCTTTGCAGAGGTGTGGACTATAGAAAAGAAATATTGTTTATATTGTCTGACAAATTTATTCATTTTGTAAACTTTATTGAACTACTTGGTTTCTCTTTTTTATTCACTGCTAAAAGTAGTAACTCTTTTGGTAGAAGTTGAGGAGCTTTATATTAGCAAAAGAAAGTTATGTAAAAACAAATAAGTGTATGTGTGTACATGCATATACATACCCGCAGCTACACCAAAAATCTTTGTGTATATATTCACACATATATACCTATATACAATAATATGCATGTATATAAACAAAAATATTTGTTTTACATCACCATCATTTGCATAAGTAGCCCTCTTGATCTCTATATTCACGAACATATGCAAACAGTCCATATATATGCATAAAAATACCTACACATAGGGATGTATATATGCATACATGTATATATTCAGGTACCCTAAACACATTTGCCATTCCCTAATCAGTAAGTGGCTAATTGGTTTATAGTTATTTAACGTCATGACCCTCCTTCTAAAAAAAGTATTGCTACTATACATATATTGGGCTTTTTTTAAAATTTGGCTTCCTCATGATGTGTTTAGAAATAGAATCTCTGGATCCAAAGGGATAGAAATGTTCATCTCCTTTTCAGTGGAACTTCAAATTACTTTCTAGAATGTTTGGACCAATTCAAAACCCCATTGATAGTACTTGAGTTGGCATCATATTTAAGGAAAGACATCTAACAAGTGAGAGAGTGATGGGAAACATAAATAGTGAAGGACATTTTGCTTCAGGTTAAATGAAGTTCATTTGGAGGAACTAAAGATGTTTAATCTGGTGAAGATTTCTGTATTAGATAGATAAGAGGCATTTTCAAATGCGAAAAGGATTGTCACATTAACTTATTCTACTTGGCTCAACAAGGATTTTAAGCACCTATTATTTGCCAGTGGGAGTAGAATGAATGAATGGATATTACAAGGATTTAAATTTAATTTACCTAATGTAAGGAGAAACTGCCATCATTTTGAGCTATACAAAAGTGAGATGATCCATCTTCAAAGATAATGGGATTATTTTACTGAAAATTTTCCATGAAAGGATTTATGAACCCTTGTCAGGGATAAGGACAGAATTTTTCTTTAGATACAGGTTAGATTAAAAAGTCTCAATTCTAAATCAACCATGAGATTCTCAATGATTCTATGATAACCAATAGTTGAAAAGTGTTCTTTTAAAGACTTTATTAATGTTATTAAAATATTGCACAAATTCTCTAATTGATTCTTTCTTAGCATTTCGTTTTCTTTTTATCAAAATAGTTTGTTTTGACATAACACTTACTTACAAAAATTGTAAAATTCTCTGGAAAACATGAAATTCCTGAAAATAATTAATAGGTTATTACATGAAAATCATGTTTTTAACTTTAGTCATTTGTTATCTATTGTCTGCTCCACTTGATAACAGTTTAGATGCTAATTCTTATAGACTTCATTAACATTTTATTATTCTTTGTGAATATATGTATTTTAGTTTTACTACTTCAATTGTATAATTTATATTTCTTTTCATGTATTTCTGACTTAAAATATTCATTATTTTCATAAAACAATAATGTTCCATTTGAGTCATTTTACATAATTGGGTCAGACATTTCAAACTGTCATTGGATACCACTAATTCTATAGTGTAATTTGATTAGTGTCATGAGTTTTTTGCTTGGTGTTTTGGCATAGTATGATAATTAACATTGAATATCAGAGTGATTATTTCACTGTTGTTCAATCATTTCAGTGTTTGTAACTCTTTGTAACCCCATTTGGGTTTTCTTGGCAAAGACATTGGAGTGGGCTGTCATTTCCTTCTCCAGCTCATTTTATCAATGAGGAAATTGAGGAAAATAGGGTTAAACAACTTGCCCAAGATTACACATCTGTTGTAATTATGGTTGTCCCTCATTTTTGAAGATCAATGAAGTCCTTATGAATAATGTCTTGACTTCCTTGTGAATTGGATTTTTGTCAAGCAGGTTGTATAAAAGCAAGCAGTCTTACCATTTCTTTCAGCATCTTTGAAGTCCAGTGGGAAGGAAAAAGTCAGAATGCTCATGATACAGTGGATGACCTTGGCAAATTGCAAGTCTGACCAAGCTCTAAGCCTTCCACAGTGCTTGCTTCTACCAACTTCATGGACTTTGCAACAAATTGTCCTCATCCACCCATTCCACCAGAAGAAGTCTTCATATGGTTGGATGGACACCCTCCTAATTTACCAACAAGTTTGTTGAATGTTGGTTATCCTCAGTCTGATTTAGTCTTTATGACAAGATGGCTTTTCCTGTGGGTGGCCACTATACATTATACAGCTTCATACAACCATAGGGGAGCATTGGATGAATGGCAAGCATCAGACTTGGATGGGAAGCCCTGAAAATGGCTTGGCAAATCTTCTCACCAGAAATCTTAGTTCTCATGGAACATACCAGTAAATGTAATAAGAGTAAAGGATAACAACAGATAAATTACCCTTATGCTACATTGAGATCACATATAATATTCAGAGAACTAGAAAAAGTTTCAAGCGCACTGTGGAATCCTGTGGAAGATTTATGGCATGGGAAGAATACAAGTCACTTAGGAAGGAAAAGATTATGAATGCATTATAACATGCACATCTGGAATAGATAACTATTGTGATGTTCTCATATACCAAAAGCAAACTCACCATATCTAAAAAGAAAATCATTTCTCCCTAAACCCAGTCATACTAATGTACTTATTGGTAAAGTGTATGGATGGGGAAAAAAGAACAGATGTAAAATATATGGAATTAAAAATTTTAGGACTTCATAACCAATTGACTATGGAGTTGAGGGAAAATGAGTCAAATATAAGTCCAGTGCTTAAACACAGAAAGTTGTGGTTTTGTTAAGAATAATAGAGATTGCTTAGTTCATCCTTGGCTACCAAAATTGCATTATAGAACTGAATGTAGTTCTGACCATATTACTCCTTTATATTCCAAGCCCTAAAAGTAATGTGTCAAAAAATGAGGGTGGGGGAGAATGATTTCATGTGCAAAATACTTTAATTAAACTTTATATGAATTGACATTATGATGAATTTTAACTAAGTACCACTCCTGTCATCATATTTGCTTTAAAGTACTATGTTATTTTCCATAAACATTTTGCTATTTGACATTGTCTTCCTTGATATGGTATTAGATAGGATGATCATTTTGGTTGGGTTTTGACTTTTTTCTTTGTAACTTGTTTATATGTCAATCTTTCTATTTTTCTTTAAATTCATTGTTTTATAGAATAATAATATTTCATTACATTTCATGTGCAAGTGTAATAATTAGCCATTCTTCAATATGTGATCAGTAGTTTCTTTTGAATTTTTATTATAAATACTGTTACAAATATTTTTCAGCTTTTTTCCTTAACTTATTTGGAGTATCACCTAAAAGGTGAAATGTTGATTGAAAGGTTATAAATATTTTTGCTCCTTTGTTATGTTATTGATAGCACTATGTCTGTCAGGGAATTAGTGTAATTTCCCTTATATCCTCATTATTATTGGCCATACATTTTAAAAGTCTATAGATAAGCAAATCCTCCCTTTAAGGCAACTAATTAACCAGCAAAAAAAGGTGCCCTAGAATTTGGCTTCCAGAATATTCTACTCTCAAGTTACCAGCATAGTCGTCTTCTCAAAGGGAATCTGGTAAACTTGAGACAGATTACTCAGATTGTTCACCTTGTACTTGACCACAATATTCTCCTTTCTCCTCAGAGGACATTAATTGACAAGGTCTTAAACTGTTTCCTTTCCAACTTTCCAGAGTTCACAGGATTTATGGACCAGCATAGGTCACAATTCAATATATATCTAGAATGGAGGTTTTAAACTTTTTCTATGTCATGGATCCCTTTGGAAGTCTGGAAAAACTATTGACCCATTCTCAGAATAATGTTTTAAAATGTGTAGAATTTAATATAAAGGTACAGAAAAAATAGAATGAAATATTTTTCAAAAAATGAAATATAATTAAGGGAACCTTGTTTTTGCTAGAACCTTAATCTCTGTTTTCTGAGAGAATTCAGCAAATGAGTGTCTGAGAGCAACTCTGAATTCATGAAGATGAGTATTCCTGACTTCATATTCAACACTCTATCCACTGTATCATCTAGCTAGCCCACAATAAAATCAAGATCTAGGAAAATTAAGAGATATACCTGAGGTAACCTAGGTAAAGGTATAGGAGAGGGGATTTGAATTCATGCTCTGACTCCAGAACAAGCAAGCTTTTCACTCTGACATTCTGAAGAGCTGTTATATGATTATTTTGGTCTTTTTATTTCTATAAAAATTACTCTGTACTTGTTCTTCTACAAGTCCTGCATTTGCCTTAGTATTATAATTCCCAGATTCTTAGTGTATTTTGTTATTTTCTTAAAAGTATTTTCTCTTCCTACATCTTTTCTTTCTCTTGGGTTTTGTTAGTAATAAACAGAAAGGTCAATACATGTTTGCTTATCTTATTCCTCTATTGAAGCTATTAATTGTGATTCTCTGTGGTACTATAAGTAAACCATCATATTATCTGAGTGCAGAAATAATTTTGTCTCCTCATTATGATTAATCCTTCAATTTATTTTTCTTGTCTTTGTATTTAACATGCTTGTATCTATATTCATTAGTAATATTGGCATATCATTTTTTTCTCCATCTCTTCTGTTTTTTGGCATCATTACTCTATTTGTCTCATTTAAAAAGAGTGGATAATAGCTTTTAGTAAAGTAATTATTTGTTCTTTAAATGACATCATTTGTTTATAAATTCTTTTAGACTAAATTTGATTTTGTGATTCAAACACTGCTCTTACATATAGGCTGACAGATCTTTAGTCATAGGCATCAAAAGAGTTAAAAAACAAAAACAAAAAACAAAAAACAAACCAAAAAGGGCCAGTGAATACTAAGAGTAAATTGTCTCATCTTTTCAACTGTTGTTTTTGGCCATAGATCAACAATTTCTGCTATAGCTAATAATCTAATTAAGGGTTTGATCATTTTAGGAATTCTAAAGATCTTTTTCTGACTTGACTTCATAAAGATCTTATCTGATTTGACTTCAAAGTAATTTAATACAAAAACAAAATGTAATCCTAGAGGCCAAGTCTCATTTTTTCCAGTCTAGCTGAGGATCCCATCTTTATTGGACATATCTGTTCAACATCAAAGTCTGGTCCTAATGTGCTGTATTTTGCCAATGAAAAACTTTAGTCTCCATACTTAATTATTTGCTTCTATGATAATTTAGGGGTGTTGATTAGTTTGGATGTTATTTCATTACACAGTTTTGTGCATTTTTCTTAAATTCTCAATTTTTCTTCATTTCCTTATTCACAGCAGAAGATAAAAAGAAGTTTATATATAAAATGGGAGTCTAAATTTCAGACTGACTCTTTTTTTTTCAAGATTTTTTTATTTTTTTTGAAGCTTGTGGGGCCAACAGGGAAGAATAACAATACACTGTAAGGGTAAAGAGGTTGGTGACAGGAAATAATTAATACTTAAGTGCATTGAAATTAACTTAAAGAGGGAAGAACAGGCAGATCCATTGGGGCAGAAAATTGATTTGCTCCCTATAGAAAAGTAGAAGGGTAACAAAAGGACTGGTGGAGAGGGAACTAACACTAGGAAGGGGGTAGCTTAAAAGATTCTAAAGAAGAATAAGAGGGGAATAAGAAGGGACAGGGGAGAAAGGGAAGTACAATAAGGGAGGGGTTTAGGTGCAGCAGTTCCCAAACTTTTTTGGCCACTGCCCCCTTTCCAGAAAAAAATATTACTTGGGCCCCTGGAATTAATTTTTTAAAATTTTAATCGCAATTAATAGGAAAGATAAATACACCTGTGGCCATCACTGCCCCCCTGGATTGCTGCAGCACCCACCAGGCAGTGGAAGTGCCCACTTTGGGAATCACTGGATTAGGGGAACTGATTAAAAACAAAACACTGGTATAGAAGGAAATAGTGAAAGAAGGAAGGACAAGACAAGGAGAGAGAATCAAAATGTCTGGGAATACATAGTTGATAATTATAACTCTGAATGTGAATGGGATGAACTTGCCCATAAAATGGAAACACATATCAGAGTGGATTAGAAACCAAAATCCTACCATATGATTATAAGAAATACACAAGACAGCCAGATATATGTAATATAAAAGGAAAGGAAGGAGCAAAAGCTTTTGGGCTTCAAATGAGAAAAAGAAGGCAGGGGTTGCCATTATGGTCTCTGACAGCCAAAGTAAAAATATATTTGGTTAAAAGAGATAGGGAAGGTAACTACATCCTAATAAAAGGCAGTATAAACAATGAAGAAATATCAGTACTCAACATGTACGCACCAAACAGTATAGCTTCCAAATTTCTAAAGGTGAAGCTAGTGGAACTTAAGGATGAAATAGAGAGCAAAACTATACTAGTGGGGGGACCTCAACTTTTCCCTAACAGATCTAGATAAATCAAACCAAAAAATATAGAAAAAAGAGATAAGAGAGGTAAATGAAACTCTAGAAAAATTAGAGTTAATAGGTATATGGAGAAAAATAAAGAGAGACAAAAAGAAATACACCTTCTTTTCAGCAGCACATGGAACATTCACAAAGATAGACCATGTAGTTGGGCATAGAAACATGGCAAACAAATTCAATATTTTTTAAATTTTATTTCTTTTAGAAAAAAATTTTCCATGATTACATGATTCATGTCCTTACTCTCTCCTCCCCCAACCCCACACCGTAACCAACATGTATTTCCAATGGTTTCTTCATGTGTCATTAATTAAGACCTATTTCCATATTATAATAGTTGAACTAGGGTGGTCTTTTAGAGTTTACTTCCCAAGTCATGTCCACATCAACCCATTTGTTCGAGCAGTTGTTTTTCTTCTGTGTTTCCACTCCTGTTGTTCTTCCTCTGAATGTGGGTAGCATTCTCTTCCATAATTTCCTCAGAATTGTCTTGGGTCATTGCATTGCTGCTAGTACAGAAGTTCATTACAATTGATTTTAACACAGTGCATCAATCTCTGTGTATAATGTTCTTGTTCTGCTCCTTTCATTCTGCATCAGTTCCTAGAGGTCATTCCAATTCACATGGAATTCTTCCAGTTTATTATTCCTTTGAGCACAGTAATATTCCATCAGCAGCATATACCACAGTTTTTTCAGCCATTCCCCAATTGACAGGCAAACCCTTGTTTTCCACTTTTTTACCACCACAAAGAGCATGGCTATAAATAATTTTGTACATGTCTTTTTCCCTATGATCTCTTTGAGGTACACACCCAGGAATGGTATGGCTGGATCAAAGGGCTGACTCTTGTTTTTTAAGAAAACTATATAAAATTTTTATAGATTACTTTCAAAACTCTCTTGCTTTTCTTTGCTTCTTTCTAAAATTCCTTCTATTCTCTTTTGTACATTTTTTAACGTTGTCATCCTTTGTATCATTAATGCTAGCAGTTCTATTAATCCCCATCCTCCCCATCCATTTAAAATAGAGGAAGAAAAACAAAACAAATAATAACAGCAAATACTCATTAGAACTAAGTATGGTCAAATTAATTCTCAAAATGGGTATATATTTCTGAATCTCACCTCATCTAGAATCTATCTCCTCTTTGTCCAGTAGGTAACATACTTCATCATATGTATATAGTATATTGGGGATATAGTTGGTCATTATAATGACAAGAATTCTTAAGTCTTTCCAAATTTGGGGGGGAACTATACACCCAGTGGATAGAGTATTGAACCTGCAATCAGGAAGAACAGGGTTCAAATGTGACCTTAGATAATTAATAGTTGTAAAGTTCTAGACAAGTCATTTAATTTCTATCTGCCTGTTTCCTCAACTATTAAATGTGATTTTTGAAAACATTGTTTCCTAACATTCTTGTGAAGATAAAATGGTATAATATTTTCAAAATAGAATTATTCTGACTTTCATTACTTGAAGGGCAAGTTAGCACATTTTCCTGCCCTCAAAATTCTCCATTGCCCTTAAGAGTTTTAGGGAATGATTTAGACTTTTTGTTACTGACACCAGTCCCAATTGATCGTTTTTCCCCCAGTTTTTTTTGGGGGGGTCCTCTGGACTCCTGTTCCATTTAACCACTTAAGGGTTCGCTTAACTTTTACAAAGGAATTGTTGTTGGTGCTATTATTATATTTTTCCCTAATTACCATGCCCCAAAATGAGTTGGAGTGTCTTGATACATGATATGATTCTATCAACATGAAATATTTTAATTGATTTTGAAGTTCTTGACACTGAAATTCTAGGATGAGTTTAAAGTATTTCTTTATCTCTGGTATACTATAGATAATATTTGCAAATACTTTGTCTCCTGTCTCCAATGTTATTAGAAGTATAATACCTTGAAGTATGGTTCTCATCGTTTTTTTTTTCACCATGTTTACATGCATGTACATTTAATGGGAGTCACCAAATTCTCAAATTAAATATCTAAGAACAATTTTATTTTTTATCATTCATATTTTGTATATTTGAAATTTTGTTTTTATGTTTTGTTTTAATTTACTCTGTGGCTCATTGTGCTATTGGTTTTGGGGTTCTTTTTAATCATTTTTGAGATCTTCACTGTTTTAGTCAGATTTTTAATATTTTAAACCATAGATTGTCATTATTCATTTTTCACTGAGGGCTCTTATTTTCCATTTAAGTTAATTCCATTAACTTTCCATTTAATTTATTTCTTCAGTTATTTCAGTAGCCCTTTCAATATTTATTGGTGTTCTTCTGGTCCTTCCATTTTCTTTTCTCTCATGTGTTTCATAGTTATTTCATAATTCTCTTCTTCTGAAGTTTCCTTCTGACATTTTCTTATTCCATTCTTCAATATATCAAGAATATTTCTTTATTTCCTTAGTCTTTCTGCCATTTTACTTCAATGTAAATGTTTAACATTATTTTACTTTTTTATTGTTGTTTTAGTTACTTTGGTTTGTTTTTAGGTGTTCTGAAGTGATGGGGTTGAATTGGCCTTCTACCTCCTCATTTTCTCACTTTGATAATAATTATGAATAAATCCTTAAATAAATGTCTTCTTTTTCCAAAATAGTATTCTCTTCAGATTTGAGATTTTATACATTGAAGTCAATTAGGTATGGGAGTCAGGAACCCCTATCTTTGTAATTCTAATCTTAAGATAAGCTACCTTCTGTTCTAATATGTCTCATAGTTTATTAATAAACGTAAAATTGATCTACGAAGTGATGCCAAGCATATCAGGTAGTAAGTAAGAGTACCAAGAAGCCATATAACTAGCTTCACTGTGACTTGTGGAAGGTCATATATCCTACATTTTGACATTTGTATAATGAGGATGCTGCTTTTCATCTAAAATAATTCTGATACTGTGTGAGAAGAACTATGACAAATTTCATAAGAGTTACTCTGATAATAGTTTAATAGATATGTTATAACCACTTGTTGCTTTGAATGAATCTGTCTTTATTGAAATATCAGGGAATTATATTATCCAGAATTTTCTAGGATCAAGAATTTTTAACTCAAGTTATGTAAAATACAATTTTCATTAACCAGTTCAAGACAGTGATAATTATAATGATGATAATAATGATGAAGATTCATTTATGTTGTTTTCAAAATGCTACATAAATAGAACATATACTTTTCTCCTTCTTTTATAAAAAAGAAATTTTCTGCTCTGAGAAACCAAGTAAGTTGCCAATGATCACAGAACTACTAAATATCTCAAGTGGGATTTGTATATTAGTATCTTGATTATGAAGCAACTGGTCTATCCACTTAGGAATTCTGTTTCTCAACAATTTCTTTATTCTATAGATATCTATATTGGTGAGTAGATGGCATATATGCTGGTAGCTGTCACAGTGAATAAAATGCTGGACCTGGATTCAGGACATCTCTTCTTCCTGAGTTCAAACACAGCCTCAGACACTTACTACTTACTTTGTGTGTGACTTTCGGAAAGTCAATTAATCCTGTTGGCTTCAGTTGCTTCATCTATAAAATGAATGGGAGAAGGAAATGGCTAGCCACTGAATTATCTCTACCAATAAAACCCCAAATTGGTTTATGATGAGTCAGACAGGACTTAAAAGGTCTGAAAAACAATAATAACAATATAGATATCCTTAGACATTTCTTATCTTTAGTATAATAAAGAGTTGGTTTGAATTAGTGAATAAAAGCAAATGTTTGGCATAAGCAAGCAACTGACACTAAAATGGAAACCAAAAAAAAAAAGGAATTCAAATTCCAGCTCTGAGGACTGCTTGATTTGCTAAATATGTCTGTTGAATGGATTTTCTCCCTCTCTAGATGAATATCTTTCTGTAATAGAATGTGAATCTAATGGGGGAAGTTCACAACTAGCACGTGCTTTCTACTGGAAAAAATCAGTTATGCCTTTAAAAGCATAAAACTTTCAAAATAATACTATGTGGTTATAATTCATGGAATTTAATGAGCTCTAAACCAACAAATCAATGTAGAAAGTAATCACTTGGTTACACTTATAGAACTAAAGAATCTCACTAACATATTAATTTTTTCCCTCAGGAGTCAATGGAGAGATGCTTGTTGGTTATGAGCCAATTGCCATATTATGAATTATTAGTTGTATAGAAAAAAGTGATATTAAAGACATATCCAAGTACAAGTATAACTGGCAAAGGTGAATTAAGAGTATGTTAATAGTGAATGATAACAAATACCAAGTTCAAGTATTATAATTCTATAAACCCAATATTAAGAGTTATAGCTCTGCTCTATCAATTCGATTGGATCAGCCTTAGCAGAATTTTGGAAGGACATTGATGAAGACCATAAAGTACAAGAAGATACTTGTGGCTTGAAATCTGCTTGAAGGGAAAAAATTAATAGGTTAGTGAGATTCTTTAGTTCTATATGTGTAACCAAGTGATTACTTTCTACATTGATTTTGTTTTTTGGCTTTTATCTGCTTTCATCAATTGGTAAGTATAATTAACTGGCAAATGCAGTATCCTAAACCCTGAGTGCTTGGACTTGTCTAATGCATTTATTCAAGTGAAAAAACTGATTTGGTGATACATAATTGAAAGCATGCTGTTTTGTTTTCCTATTCCCCTGTGAAGATTCTCTAATGACTACAATTAATTGTTCTGTTTCCATACTATACTGCATTATGTGGATGTAGATAATTTTGTCTTCTTAGTGGTCCACAGGTGTCATTTCATCACTTTGCTCTTGTGATTATGTTGTCAGGATATCACACTACTTACTTTCCTTGTTGTATGTAGGAAAACTCTTATCCCTAATTTTACTAAAACTGAACTAGTTGCATCCATTATTCTACTATTATAACATTGATTGGGCAATAGGAAACAGCAGAAATTAAATACCCTATTCTGGAAAAGCTCCCTCAAAATGAGTCAAAAGTATCTCTCTCATTTCTCATAAATCACAATTTGCAAATAAAATTACACTAAGGTCTTACTGTAATGATATTTTAAGGTTATACCCTCAATTATTTTGAAGATGTGGAGAGGTAATAGTGGAGAAAAAAATCATAGAACTTTTCCAAAATGTCTCTTCTAACTTCTTAGACATAGTTATCTATTATTGTTGAAATTTAAGTATTTATACCAAGTTGCTATAATATTGTGAGAATTTAATGCCATTTTGTACCCCTTTTGCTTGGTACACTAAGATCAGTCTTGATGTCTTAAAAGAAAAGTTTAATATTTAATTTAAAAACCCATTCTCTTTTTCTTTTCTTTTTTTTTTTAAACGCTTAACTTCTGGGTGGCAGAGTGGTAAGGGTAGGCAATAGGGGTCAAGTGATTTGGCCAGGGTCACAAAGCTGGGAAGTTTCTGAGGTCGGATTTGGACCTAGGACCTCCCATCTCTAGGCCTGACTCTCAATCCACTGAGCGACCCAGCTGCCTCCTCAAAAACCCATTCTTAAGTGAATTGGTTTGAGTTCAGCCTCTACCCCTTGATTGGATAAAGAATAAGGCTTAAGGCTCATCTGTATAATGGGAATGCATGTGCATTTGGGGGGGGCAAGCTGAGACTCTTGATTCTTGTCCCATGTGACTCCTGGCAGCCAAAAGGCCTGACATCAAGTCAAGCCAACAAGAAAGAACCAGAAAAGTGACATTAAAAGTGTATAAGTTGGGGGCAGCTGGGTCGCTCAGTGGATTGAGAGTCGGGCCTAGAGATGAGAGGTCCTAGGTTCAAATCCAACCTCAGACACTTCCCAGCTGTGTGACCCTGGGCAGGTCACTTGACCCCCATTGCCCACCCTTACCACTCTTCCACCTATGAGCCAATACACAGAAGTTAAGGGTTTAAAAAAAAGTGTATAAATTTTGGATGGATCTGGAGGTGAGCAGACCCCTAAAAACCTCTCTTCCACTTTCCCTGTACAGTAAGAAACAAAAATAAATTAGTACCTGTAAAATTAAAAACAGTATTTATTAAGCAAGGACATATGTATGCCTGTTTATCTAATTAGCCTAATACAAAAAGTTTAAAGTTTAGTTGGACAGCAGCTATACTTATAATGCTAGCAAAGGAGAGGCAGTAAAGAGACTGATCTTGTCATTGGGTAGAGAGTTCCTAGGAACAGGGGATGACAGATTGCCAGGTGCAAAGTAGAACAGACATCCCTGGTACCTACTTTTGGGGTCAATTCACACATTTAATAGCACCATAAACAACCATGAAATAATCAATTTCCCATACTTGAAAATACAATGGAATACAGAAAATCAACATCAATACCAGTGTCTAAATATAACAGTAAACAGTTCCAAAATAACTTAACAGAGTTAGAAAGTCAGAGATCAGAGGGAGCAAGTGTGAGACCAGACATGTTTATGTAAAGCATGAGGATGTTGGTTATCTCATCCTAGAGAGAGACCATGAAAGCTGGTATGGGATTACCCAGTGGATAGTGGGACTCAAATTCAGTCCAGTATCCTAGGACTGAGATAACTATTTTCTATTATTACTTCACCCAGCCTATTGTTTTCAAATACAGTTTCTTCAGGTTATTCTAAGTTCTAAAGACAGTTTCTCAAAATTACTCTTAGTCCTCAAATAAGTAGAATGAGTCTTGCATAACTTTATCACCCACAGAGTGGGACACCTCAAGCATATTAAGATAATTTACACACAAACAACAATCAATGTTGCTACCCAGTTAGTAGAATATCTGATTTTAACAGATTATCTAATATTTATAATTTCTCACTTCTTGATCATAAATTTTCATACTGTCTTCCAAAGGTTTATATTTATACCTTTATATGATTATAATAGATATAATAAAATCATAAACAGCTTATTGAACCATGAACCCATTTCAAATAGTCTTTTAAGATGATATCAAATAAGTTCATTCATGTTTTGACTGTGTCTATGCTTTATACCAAAATAAATCATGATTTCTTTCTTGCACTTCTCAGACCATTTTACTCTATTACTTACTGTTCACTAAGGAGGTGACTCAGGTGCATGTTGGAGACAGTTCTAACGATTTCATGTTTATATTTTTAAATGTGTTTGTATGTTTTTACAATACTGGATTTCATACATTGTTTTATTGATTATCTAGACTTAAGAAAGTGTCTATAATGCTCCTGCATAGGTACATTTATAAATATTACTTGAATTCAGCAGAAATTAATTAGAAGGTTCAAAGGATAAATTCATTCCATACTGGAATCCTCATGATTTTAGTTTGATAATAATATGGGAGACAACAATAGTGATCATGACAACTAACATTTATATAGCACTTTATGGTTTGCAAAGTAGCTTACTTTTAGAAATTATTTTAAAATACTTTTTCCATGTTTACATGACTGATTTTCTTTCATTCCCCTATTATCTCCTTCCTCCCAGACTTCACAAGGAATTCCACTAGATTGTACAAGTGTTATCACTTGATACCTATTTCCATATTATTCATTTTTATTATATAGTGATCTTTTAAAGCCTAAATCCCAAATCACATACCCATATATAGATGTAATAAGTGACGTCATATGTTTTGCATATCTACTCCCATAGTTCTTTCTCTCAATGTGGTTAGCATTCTTTCCCATTAGTCTTTCAGGAATGTCCTGATTTGTTGCATTTCTACTAGTAGCAAAATCCATTATATTGGATTGTTCCATAATGTTTTACTTTCTGTGTACAATATTCTCATGGTTCTTCTCATTTCACTCTGCATCAATTCACTGAGGTTCTTCCATTTCATGTAGAAAAGTCCAGATCATCATTCCTTACTGCACAATAGTATTCTGTCACCATCATACCCCACAATATGTTCAGCTGTTCCCCAATCATGAAACAACCACTTATTTTTTCAATTTTTTGCCACCACTAAGAGCAGAGATATGATTATTTTTGTAAAAGAATTTTTTTCTTATTATTTCTTTGTAGTAGCAAAGTACTTTAAACTGAAATACAATAGTCTGAAAAATCAAGTGATTTACAGGTATATGAGAATATTTTATTAGGTTAGGTTAATGGGGCAAGAACAAAGAGAGACCTGAATATTTACAGGAAGAGGAATATAGACAAAAGTATAGAAGAACAAATATCAATAATCATTTAACATATTCCTCCCTGGGGCAACACAAGCAGACTAATTTATAATGTAATAATTACTGTGGCTTGCTACAAATCCACATCACCTGCTTGCCTCTCCTGGAAAGAAGGTATTTCCTAGATCAGCCATTTAATTAATCATCTAAAAGTCCTACGGTTGGTTGCAACTACACACCACATGTTTGTTTCATTGCTTCTGTGTATGTCCCCCACCAAACTTGACTTCCAGCTAAATATTTCTACTGAACCCCTAAGAGGACTCTACCCTGGCTTTTGGTCATTGGGAATCATCTGCCTAGAATTTTCATAACCTGAGAAAGTCCTCTACCCTCCCTCATTTTCAAACTGCGTCCCAGCCCATTGGGAATAATGACAACATTTCTGAATTCATTCCTTAATCATTGTTTTAAAAGAGTGAAGTAATATCCTCACCATCCCAGTTAATATAAACATTCATTATTCTACAAATTTAGTAGAGGTCTATATATCCTCTCTTCTTGCTATTCACCTCAACATAAGAGCTTTTGTGTGATTTGGTTTTCTTTTTTTTTAAATCAAATTAACCAGCAGTTTGCCTCTTTTGTTGGGAGATTTTAAAAATACAACCAGCTCCTATTTTTTCATTATTTTGAATTTTTTCCTTTCAACTTTATTAATCTCTCCTTTGATTTTCAAAGTACTCATGTTGATGTTTAATTCAGGATTTTTTATTTGTCTTTTTCACACTGTTTTTTTTTAGGTAGATGCAAAAATTCATTCATCTGTTTTCTTTTTCTATTATTGTTGTATCATTTAAATTTAGATATGTACATTTGACTACTCTAAGTACTGCTTTGGCTACATACAACAAAATTTATTGTATTTCCTTGTCATTCTTTTTAATGAAATTAGTGGTTTTTTCAATTATTTGTTCTTATATTCAATATTTTAAAGATTTGATCATTTAGATTACAATTAATTTGTGATATATGCTTCAATGACCCATTATGGAATGTCATTTTTATTTCATTATTGTCTAAAATTACATATTTCATATTTCTCCCTTTTGCATTTGACTGTGAGGTTTTTATGTCTCAAAATATTCAGTTACTTTGATTTTTTAATTTAAAACCCCTAACTTCTGTGTATTGGCTCCTAGTTAGAAGAGTGGTAAGGGTAGGCAATGGGGGTCAAGTGACTTGCCCAGGGTCACACAGCTGGGAAGTATCTGAGGCTGGATTGGAACCTAGGACCTCCCATCTCTAGGCCTGACTCTTAATCCACTGAACTACCCAGCTGCCCCCTCAGTTACTTTGAAATTACTATTTACAGCTTAGAAAAAAGTTCTATTCCTTATTATTCCCATTCAGTTTTCTCCAGAGGTATATTATATTTAACTTTTCAAAAATTCTATTCATTTTCTTGACTTCTTTGTCATTTATTATGTTTAGAATTATCTAGCTTTGAGAAAGGAAACTTGAGGTCTCTCACTAGTATAATTATAATTTCTTTTTCCTTATGCTATTCATTTAACATTTTCTTTAAAAATGTCATTGTTAAGAGCAGGTAGGTAGGACAATGGATAGAATGAGAGACCTGGAATTGGAAGGGTCTAGGTTCAAATATGGCCTCAGATGATTTCTAGCTGTGTACCCCTGGTTGAGTTGTTTAACCCCATTTGCCTAGCCTTTGCCCTTCTCTCTTGGAGGTGTTACTAAGACAGAAAACAAAGTTTTTTAAATGAATTTAGTTGTTAAAGAATTGGGATCAGATATGTTTGATACTAATTCATTTTCTGTGATATCTTTTAGCAAGATGTACTTTATCTGATTTTCCCTTTTAATTAGATTCCTTTTTACATTTGTTTTGTGTGAGAAAATGATTGCTACCCCTGCCTTTGCTGTAGCCAAAACATAATAGAGCTTGCTCAAGTGCTTTATTTTTATCCTGTGAGCCACTGTCTTTACTGTGCTTTTTGAAAACAACCTATTTTTGGATTCTGGTTTCTAAATCATTCTGCTGCTTCCATTTCATGGGTGAGTTCATTCCTTTCATAATCGCAGTTATGACAACTGTGTATTTCCCTCCATCTTTTTTCTTCTCTTTATCCTGCTTTCTTTTTTATCCTGTCCCTCCTCTAAGTCTGTTTTGCTTCTGATTATTTCTTTTCAGCTTTCTCTCTTATCATTACACTGTTTCTATTTTTTCCCTTTCTTCTGCTACTTCCTTGTTGGGTAAGACAGATTTCTATTACCATTTGATTTTTTACATACATACATACATATATATATATATATATATATATATATATATACACATGTATATACACATATATAGCTACATATAATATAATATACATATATATGTATGTGTATATTCTCACTTTGAATAAATTTAAATGAGAATGATTTTCAAGCATTGCCTATCTTCATGTCATTTTATTCTCTATTACAAAACCTCTTTTTTGGTGCTTTTTCTATTCTTTCCTCTTCCCCTTCTTTCAAGGCATAACTCTTTTGTATTCATTCATTATTTTTAATATTATCATAATATATTCAACTCATCCCATACCCCTGTCTATGTTGAGTTCTTTCTTCTTTAATAATGAAAAAGAAGTTACATATGACATCTTTCTACATATGAAAGAAAATAAGTTAACCTTTTTCAGTTCTTTATGATTTCAATTGACTTAACTCTTTAATCTTTTATTTAAAAAAACAGTGTTTCTATTCAGCACTGATCTTTTCTTCAGGACTGCTTAAAAGTGATGGATTTCATTGAATATCCTTTTTTCCCTTTGAATGTATATGCTCAGTTTTGTTCAGTAGGTTATCCTTGATTGTAATTCTAGATATTTTAATTTTTAGAATACCATATTCCAACTACTGCTCCTATAATGTGGCAGCTGTGATATCTTATGTGAGCCTGACTGTAACACCACAATACTTTAATAGTTCCTTTCTGACTATTTGCAGTATTTTCTTTACACCTGGGACCTCTGATGTTTTGCTATACTATTCCTGGGAGTTTTCATTTTTCTATTTTTCATATAGTGGGTGTATTCTTCCAATTTCTATTTTACCTTCTGGTTCAAGGATACTGTGGCAGTTTTCTTTGATAATTTCTTGAAATTTGATATCCAGGATCTTTCTTTGATCATTGCTTTTGGGTTATTCAATAATTCTAAAATTATACTTCTTTATCTATTAAACAAATCTCAGTTGGTTTTTCAGAGTGATTTTATATGGAGTTTCTTTTTCTAACTTTTGCTGCTGAGTTTTCTAGGAAATAAATAGATATGCTATATTAATGTGGGCTTATTTTTTTATCCTGCAACTGCTAACATTTCTAATTATTTCATAGTTTTAGTACTTTTTGTCTCATAAAGTCATTAGTTTTCAAGTGGATCATTCTCATCTTCTGGGTTTATGTCATCAATGTTCCTGTAACCATAATGAATTTTTATGGTGATATTCTTTTTTTTTTATTTACTCATTCTTCCCATATGGGGCCCCCTGAAATGTTCTGTCTGGCTGTGGGACATCATTCCTAGTTTGATGAATACAATGATTAGGATACAATACAATGAAACTTTGAAAGAATGGCCTTAGAAACAGACTGATAGATGACCTTTTCCTTTCCTTTGGCCCCCTCTTTAAAAAGTTTGCCCATCACAGAAATATACCATAAGTTAAAATGTAGGTATTTTAATTAGGTTTTCAATATGATGAAGCTTTAAGGTATGTTCAGTTTGCTTAAAGTGAGTAGATATCTCAGTGAATTGAGAGCCAGGACTTGAGATGGGAGGTCCTGGGTTCAAATCCAGCTTAAACCACTTCCAATACTCCCCTGGGCAAGTCACTTAATTTCAATTGCCTAGCCTTTTCCACTCTTCTGATTGGGAACCAATACTTAGTATTTACTTTAAGATGGAAGGTAAGGGTTTAAAAATGGAATTAAAATAAAATAAAGTTAATAAAAATAGATTCAAATATTAGTTATGAGATTCATGTCTACACACAAGATAATATTCACTGAAGCAAATTTCCTAGGGTTCCTTAGCCTAGGGAAATCTTCATTTTGGGATTAGGTTTTTAAGAACCACTTTAAAACAGGAGCAATTAAGAACATCTAGGGAACAACTATGTTCATAGATTATACATGATCCATGTGCTATTAGGTCCCTCTTGGTATCAACAATGATGTTCTACTTTAGCATAGCAAACTTTTATCATTATTTTTTAAGTTGACAAGCTAGAGAGAGAAAGAAATGTACAGGGATTTAGCAGGCAAGACCCATACACTCAACTTCTAAACATAAACATGAAGATAATTAAGCAAACAAGAATTAGATACCTAATTATTGGTATTGAAAATAAAAGATTTGGACTAGTTGTTGTTCCTGATGACAACTGACATTTACATAGTACTTTAAAGTTTGCAAAATATTTTCATATGTATTCATAAACATGTATATAAAATCTAATTTTAAAGAACTCTATAGTTCCTTCTAGATATAAAAACCCTAAAATCTTTTGAATTCAGAATAAGGAAAGACAAGTTCAGATATTGCAGAAAAATTAGAATTGGAGTTTGGCCATAAAGAATGAGTGGGGTTTCAATGAGTAGAGAAGAGGGTATAAGCATTTCCAGCTAGGATGAATGGCATAAATAAAAACATGTAAGTAAGAAAATCGAAAGTATGTCACAAAATATCTTACATACAAAATGGACCACTGCTATGATCTTTATTGCATTCACCTGTAGTTGCATAGGTAGTATCATGAGTGTAAGCATAATCCAGGCACATTGGTTCCATATCTAATGGATATACTTTGGTACTATGAGCTCCAGAGCTTCCGAATGTAGCTTCTCTTCCTCTCTACAAACACAATACTCTTGTACACTTTTTAAAAAAGGAAATGTCAAGATATCTTTGGATAATAGTAAAATTACATTACTTATAGACAAGGTTGAATCTCAGGCTTCTCTTCCAATTCACCTGGTAGAACCAGTGACCAATATTAATTTTGCAGTCTCAAATCTCTTTAATTCTTTGTTCTGCCAAATCTCTGACATAATAATCATGAGGTACATTTTGACATATGGCACACTATGTATTAATGCTGTCACTATAAAGCAGTCATCATTAAAATAACTATATTGCTCAAAAAAAGAGAGAGTTGATTAGCCAAACAGATTAGGTTCACAAAAAAATAAAAAACAAACCAAAAAAGTAAACATAGTAGCAGTGTTTGATAAGCCCACAGAGCACAGTTATGGGGAAAAAGACAATTCACCAAGAATCACAGAGAAAAATGGAATAGAGTCTATTAGAAATCAGTTTCAACCAACACCTCACACCTAAGATGAGCTCCACATCAATATAGGTTCTAGCTATAAAAAAGTATATCTTGAAGAAATTAAATGAACAAGAAAGAAATTGCCTTCAAAATTTGTGGATGAAAATTTTTAATTGTATTATTAAGATATTGTATGTCATATATCAACTTTCCTAGACCAAAAATATTGCATCTTTTTAAAGTTTTATTGGCCTGTTTTGTTTCTTCATTGTAAGCATTTTTTCACTCTATCTGCTTTCCTTGAGAACTCTCTAGTAACAGTAAAACATAGACAAATAAAAATTCAGTTATTTCATCTGAAATATATGCAGTATTCCAAATCTATACATCCTCTTCCCACAAACACTTCATCTAGGGGAAATCAGGAAAGGCTTCATGTAGCAGATACCACTTTTAAAGCTTTGAAAAATGCAAGGGATTATGTAAGTAATGGATACAAGAAAGAAAGTTGAAGGTACAGAGATGGGGGATATGATATGACCCAGCTAGTAAGTGAAAGAGTGAATTCTGATCAAAGTTCTTACTCCAAGACCATTGCTTTTCTAACTACAGCACACTGAATGCCTCTTTAGGGAGGAGGGAATTCAATCTTATTTTAAAGTATGAATTGGTAACTTCTAACTCCAAAAAGGGAGCCTAAAACTCATTTAACAGGGGTTAGAGTAGTTGGTGGTGTGTACAACTCCAAAGGTCATGGACACTTTTTTATATCTAATGGTCAACACTATAATTCTAGATTCAGAACCAGCACATCAGATACTTTCCTCAGTGAGTTGGCTAGATAAAGGAAGACATTCAGCAGTGTGTGGTAACTCTCTTGTTCACATACTCATTTTCTACTGTGAGCAACATGCAGGGCATATTGTTATCATTTTATGATTCTAACTATAAATTTCAATTCCTAAAAGCCTGATATATGGAGGAAGGTTTTATCCTGTAAGGAAATATTGAAAGGTATGTCTGGAAAGGTAATCTAGAGTTATATAATAGAGTGCTTTGAAAGCCAGGCTAACAAAAACATGGCTCATCTTTTAGACAACAGGGAACTATTAATATTTTTGGAGGAGGAAAACCATGTTATGAAAGCTATATATTCCTCTCTCATTGGATATTAATGTATTTTCTAAAACTCTGATAGTCATATTGGACCAGAGTATGCCCCATCTCCTTCAACAACATATTGTCCTTCTTATGAGATTAAGACATCATTATTTTCACTCTCATTCTCACTTTTTTCCAAGTTCCAGTATGTTCCCAAAGTACTAAGAACTCTGCCTAATGACCATATTTGTTGTATAGGAAGCAAGATAAGAATCTGACCATTGTAATCCAAAATAGCCTTTCTTTATACTAAATGGTCTTGCAAAAGCACATTCCATTCTCCCTGTGCTTTCATCTCTTACTTTTCAGCTAAGCTATTTTCAAATAGCTTTATTTCATATTTTCAAGTCCTTCCTGTTAGCTCATATGTTTTCTAGATGTTATTTCATTTTGTTCTGTGCTGCCCTTGCTGCTAACCTCATTATGTCTATTTATATTATTTCTCTGTTCTTTATGCTGTTTGTAACACCTCTCTATTTAAGTATAATCTGAAAAATCTCATTAATATGCCATTTGCTCTTTATCTCCTTCTCTTTTTCTCTTCAAATCCTTAATTAAAATGCTAAACAAGATGTTAAATAGTACAGTTCCAAAGACTGACCCCTATACCTGCTCAACAGCAACTTATTCATTTGGAAACAATTATTTTTTTAATATTCCTGACTTCCTCTGTCAATAAACATTCATCAGATGCCTACTGTGTGCCTGGCCTTGTGGCAAGTGATGAAAACACAACGAAAAATAAAAGACAGTCCATGTTTTTAAGAAGTTTAAGTTTACTGAGAGAGACCACATGCAAATTTATATTTACAAACTGCTTAAAGTTTTGATAGGATAAGTTGGAAATATTCAATAGAGGTAAGGCATCATAATCATTGTGGATTGAAAAAGGCTTCTTCTGGAACATAAGATTTTAGCATGAATGTAAAGGAAGCCAATGGACCCAGAAGTCAGAGATGAGGAGTGTGTGGGGAACAGAGCAAAAATGCCTATACAAAGGAAATGGAATATCTTTCTTTGTGAAGTAATATTAAGAAGGTCAATGTCATTACAGTGGAGAGGATGTGGGAAAGGGGTATAAGTCATAAAGGAGATGAGAAAGGTTGGTTTTGAAGAGTTTTGAGTGCCAAACATACTTTATATTTGATCCTACAGGAGATAGAGCCCCAGAGGGATATAATGAGTATGGGGGGGGGGTGGAGATAGGTAGGTAGGATGTAACTTAGGGGTAGGAGAATAACATGTTATGATCTGGTATTTTTTTCAGATCATTTTCTGTGCCTAGAGATGTGGTCTTTAAATCAGATTGCCCCCCAAAAATCTTCATGCAATAGTAACTAGTATAGTATTTCAGTTGTCTAGTTCATATTAAAGGGAGATCACCTCATTTTCTTGATTGGTTTTACTTATGATTTAATTCTGTGTTTGAAATGTGCAAATATCTCCTTAATCTTTGTCTCTTATTATTCTAAAACTTACTAATATCACGTAAAATATAAACAGCAATGCTTCCATTAAGGAAGATTATCACATGTTCAAAGAGTCTGGGATCTTTAAAATCTGGGTGTTATTAATTACAATAATTGGATAATTGATTATTACAACTAAGTCTTGTGCCATCATTCATTCTAGATCATCTCTAGCAAATGGAATGACATCTTCAAGTGATTTCATGAAACGTGTGATGCAGTAGAAAGGGTGTAGTAAAATAGAAAATGTTCTGACTCCCAAGAACCTGAGTTCAAATCCCACCTCCATATTTATTACCTGTGTAATCCTGGGAACTTCAATAAAATGAGCAGATTGGATAAATGGATTCAGACGTCTATGCCACATCTATTATCCCAAATGAAACTCCTGAGGAAGAACAATCTGCTTACAAAAAGTTTTATTTATTAGTTGGTTTCCTGATATCAAATATAAATCTGACTCTTTATTGCTACTGCCTATAGTACAAAGTGTTTTTTTTTTGAGCAGAGGGAATGGATGTGAGAGAATTTGAGAGAATTTTTTTATTAGAATTAGCTATAGTTTAAACATATGCAGTGAATATGAATGCTGAGAAATTAAGAAGAAAGTTGGGTTTGAGAGTAAAGATTAAAATTTTAGTTTCATACGTGTTGAATATACATTTTGAATTTATACATGAGAATTTCACTGGAATGTCTAGTTTGAAATATACAAAAAAGGAATTAGAAATGCACAAGTAGAGCTCAAGAGCAAGACTATGGATAAATTCATAGATTTGGGAGTTGTCAGCATAGAAATGGCAATTAAGCTCATATGAACTGATGATTTTACCAACAAAAAATGAAGTGGGAAACAAATATTGAAACAGAACAGGAGATTCAGAAGAAGTCCTATTGTAGAAGTATCCAGGGAGTTCAGTGTCAGGAAAAGTAAGAAAGGAAAGAATAGCTAAGAGAAGATGGAGGTAATCAGTCAAAGAAAGTAGAAAGGGCAAGAAAGATGAGGATGGAGAAAAGGCCTTTCAATTTGTCAATTGTTTTTACATCTAATTGTAAAGAATGAAGTTTTAGTTGAGGTTGTGCCTTATAGTATGACATTACTGGTTATGGAATATATTAAAGATATATAAAATCTTTAATATATTCCATAACCAGTAATGTCATACTATAAGGCAAGCAATAGTAGATCAGGTATTGAAAGTTTTGCTTTTAATAACAGTCAGGCAGGGACATCAAGTTCCCAAACCAGTAACCAAGAAATAAGAGTAAAATATTCTTCAGAAAATATAACACTGTGATGGGTAACTTGATAATTGACCTTCTGAAAGAAAAGGTTTTATGGAAAATAGACATATAACAAAGAAGCTGAGACAAAAGGAATTTAATCAGCCCCAAAACATTAAAGAAGCCACACATCATGAATTAATTGTTGAAGTCACATAATGATCTTCCAAGCAAGCCTTTAAATGCATTTTTTGAAAATTTTATAACTTCTTTCAATATAACAATTTTAAATGAATATTGTATTCTGTTATACCTGTACAAAGAAGTCTCTTGTTTGAGGTGTTAAGGCATGCTTTTCACCATAGATATTTAATTAAATAAAATCAGTTGAATGGTTTTTTTAAGTACTGCTTATAAAATATTTCAAGATTTTCAAAACACTTGACAAATATTATCTCACTTGAACCTCACAAGAAAAGGTTCTATTTTTATCCCTATTTTACATATGAGGACACTGAGACATGCAAGTGCCTTGCCAAGGCTTACAAAATAGATAGCAAACATCTGAAGCCAAATTCAAAATAAAGTTTTTCTCTTGATTTGTCTAAGGACTCTGCTCATTCACTTAGGACTGTGTTGGCAAACCTATGGCATGCATGCCAGAGGGGTTGCTCCTTTCCCCCTCTTCATGTGTGCCAGAGCACATTTCTTCATATCACCCATCCCTCTGGCCAGCGGCCCATGGGAGCGCTTCTTCCCCCCACCCCCATCTGGGGTAAGGGAGTAGCTCATATACAGTTTGGACACTTCGTCTTTAAAAGGTTTGCCATCAGTGATCTAGGAGTTTTTAATAATAAATGGATCTATGATTTCATATTATAGAAATTCCTACAGTATACACTCCTGCAGCGGGTAAATCTTTAACATTTTCTTATATTCTTGTCTACTCTCCATTTCCTCCTATTAATCTTCCACCAGAATGCCATACATCATAAAGCACAATGCAGTAGGCACAAACCAAAGGATTTGTATATGGTGTACTAAGAAACAGGTTGGCTTTAGAGCATAAACACAATACAACTTTTATGTATCCAACATGAGGAAATAAATTTTAAAAAGGGACAAAATGGAGAGAATAAGGTAAAAATTAAAGGGTTGCATTTAGATCCACTAAATGTTCCTAGAACCTTTTTAATTACATCTGAAAATTATGCAATTCATATCAGGGAAGGAAATTATCTTTTTCAGCAATATAACAAGGAATTTAGTTTTAATAATTAAATATCTTGATTATTTCATCTATTTGATCTATTTTGTTGCTTTTCAGAGTATGATTATTTAATCTACTGCAGTTCTGAAGGATATTTCTTTTTTAGCTCAGCTTCTTTCACTATGCATCACTTCATACAAGTCTCCCCTAGTTTCTCTGAACTCTTTGTATTTATCTTTCCCTAGAGCATAATACCATATTCCCTTATAGTCATGTACCATAATTTGTTCAGGCTTTTATCTCATCTCTTCTTTTATTTCAGTTTTCTCTGACAAGGAAAAAAAAAAGATATTTCAATGTGAAAGAATGGAACAAACATTTCTAATACTCAGCTGAAACTCAAAATAATTAGATCAATAATAAGATAAGGACACTTGGTGAGTTCACATAAACAGACTGAGGTGAACTATATTTTGAGGAGTAATATTGAAAGAAATGGCATATACGATGGCTAAATTACTTTGAGTTATCTATGAAAGATTGTGGAAAATGTGAATAGTGCAGGATTAAAGAAGGAGAAATGTTTGAGCTTTCAAAATATAGAGAAAATTGAACCTACTAAAGCAGTGGGCTTAATGTTAATTCCTGAAAATAATTTGAATGTTATTACAACAATATTAAGAGAATATGTAGAAAAGGAAATAGTGATGAAAAAGAACAAACCTGAACAGATTATATGAATCTATGGTCATTTTTTTAATGAACAGCTTCTCAAACTGGCAAAGAAGAATACTATAGGTTGAGTTTAGCTAGATTTTAGTAAAACAACTTATGTTTCATACAAGTCTCTCATCTTGTTGTCAAAATGGAAGATATGGATCAACTAACAGTAAAGTAAAGAGGATTTGTAATCTAATATCACATTGTCAATGATTAAGACATCATACAAAAGAAAAGTTGGGACCAACTATAATGATCTTTGTTCCTATTATTTAACACTTTTATAAGTGACTAATAAAATCATAGAGGACTGATATATTAATTAAAATTACATTTTATAATCAAAGAGCACTTATTAACCATTTACATTGGCAGCTAAGTGGTACAGTACAATGGATAGAGTTCTGGACATGAAGTCAGGAAAACTCATTTCTTTCAATTCAAATCTATCCTCAGACTTATTAGCTGTGTGGTCCTGGGAAAGTCACTGAGCCCTGCTTGCCAAGAAAATAACAAATAAGTTCACCAAGAATCTGGTATAACCAAAATTACTGAAAACCCAGGCAAGCACTGAGAAATACAAAGAAATAAACAATCTTCATCTTTAAAGAAATTCTATTCTAAGCAGGAAAACATAACTGTACATGAAAACATTTTAAAGATATCTTAAATATGTATGAAGTAAATATAACATGTTGACAGCTGGGTGACTTAATGGATAAAATGTTGGACCTGTAGTCAGGAAGACTTGGTTTCAAATTTGGCCTCAGATACTTACTAGCTCTGTCACCTACATTAAGTTACTTAACCTGTTTTTTGCCTTAATCCACTAAAAAAGGAAATGGAATAATCACTCCAGTATCTTTCCCACAAAAACCCCATGGATAGCATTGATGTGCTCTGGTCCATGAAGCCACAAAAAGTCACACATTAGATAAACTTATGAAAAATAACAAAGGCAACATAGTTCTGATGTGGAATGTACTAACACATAGGGTGATCTGGAAAGGCTTTTCCTGAGTGAAGACTCACCTGACTTGTAAAGGTATACCTAGATCCCAAGGCAAATGTAAGTATGGAGTATATTCCAGACATCTAAGGCAATCAGTGAAAAAGCAAGGCATTGTGGCCAAATTATTAGTAGAACTAGGCAGTTTTTTATGACCACCACATTTAATAAAAATCTACCTGTGAAGAAGCCATCTAGTATTTTGAGTTAACTTTTTCTCTCTTACTGTATTAATCTTTGTCTCAATTGTGGGCCCTTTGGAAATAAGTATATAACAATAGTTTTAGAGCATTGAGAGTGAGCTTCTGAGATGTAAGAGCAGGGCTTTTATCCCTTGACTAGTATCTTTTTTATGCTTTTCCATCCTTTTGGCCTGTTTTTTTCTGTTTTCATTTATTGTTCTTACTTTGTGGCTGTTGGATGTGTTTTAAATATTCTTCTTTTTAAAATTTGAATTCTTGGGGTCTAACCCCATTGTACTAAATGCAAAACAATGACTGGGAAACACAGAAATGAGAGATGGACATCATGTCACCAAAACACCTAGTAGACCAGCATGTCTAGATGACTGAGTGTAAGTAAGTAAATGTGTAAAAACATAATGCATAAAGAGACTGGAAAGATAAGGAGGTCCTAATGAGTATGAAGAGATTTAAGGAATTAATGTTTGATTCTGGAGTAAATGAGGAGACATGGAAATTTAATGAGTAAGGTGTTATATGATCTTACTCTGTTTTAGGAAAATTACATTGGGTGGATTAGAGTGGGGAAAAGCGTAAGGTAAGGAAACTAAATTATAGACTACTAGAAAAGTCTGGGAGAATCAATAGGCAACAACACTTAGGAATTGGTTGTTTAAGGTGAGTTTATATGAGAAATGTTGTGAAGAAATAGATATAGATGTGGAGAGAGAAAACATATTGGATGGCAGAATGATGATTCAAAATGAATGTAAGATTTTAGACCTTTGGGCTTATAAGATGACATTTAATAGACATGAATGATGTCTTATATATTTCATGTCAAACATAAACTTCTTAAAGACAATAATTGAAAAATGTGTTTAGATAGTGCATCTTGAAAAAGAAGAACAAGGCCTATGGGTATTAGTGGATTGTAAACTTAGTATCAGTCAATGTGGTGATATGATAGAAAAGAATCAGCTAATACAAAGGCAATTTATATTGACAAAGGTACTGTGTCCATGGCTAGGAACATTATAAATCCATTGTTCTGTCTTAGTCAAGTTTCATCTGGTATGTAGTGATGAGTTCAGGATATGACATTTTATAGATTGAAGAAACTGGGTAGCCTATATAGTAGCAGATTTAGCCATGGCCACAATATAGTAGTTTTCAAGTATCTGCATGGATACCATGTGCACAAGGCCTTAGGATTATTCTGTTTTGAAATAATAAAGAAAAACTACAAGATCAATATAAGGAAAAACTTCCCTGTCAGTACTGAGACAAGTGGTAGTACAGGGGATAAAGTGCTGGGCCTGAAGTCAGAAAATTCTAAATTCAAATTTGACTTCTGATACTTACTAGGTATCTGATGCTGCATAATTCATTTGACCTTTGTTTGCCTCAGTTTCCTCAATTGTAAAATAGAGAAAATTATTGCTCCCACCTCTCAGTGTTATTGGGATGAACAAATGAGATGGTATTTATAAAGTGCTTATCATAGTGCCCAGCCCAAAGTAGGCATTCTCTTTAGGTGCATATTTTAATGTACATATATGTATATACATATATAATAAATAAGTATAATTTTATTCATCTATTTACTTATCTACTCATTTATTCACTTATGTTTATATCTATCTACCTACCTTTCTGTCTATCTGTCTCTTTTATCTATCTATCTATCTATCTATCTATCTATCTATCTATCTATCTATCTATCTANNNTATCTATCTATCTATCTATCTATCTATCTATCTATCTATCTATCTATCTATCTACCTGCTTACCTATCTGCCTACCTACCTATTCCTTCTTCCATTCCCTGTGCAATAATAAAGAGTTAGTGGTATTGATTGACTGGAAGCATCCAAGCCAAGGTTAAATTATCTCACTTGCTACAATTATTTTAGAGGTAGTTTTTATGTAGCTACATGTTGAATGAGATCCCCAACAACAACAAAAAGATGTTTTATGGAATTAAGACATTTCATTTTTTTCTTTTACAAGCAATTATCATAATGCCTGACACAGAGTAGGAACTTAATCAATGGTTATAGACTGATGATTGACTCATACTTTAGTTCCTTTCCAGCTCTAAGATTCTGTTCATCCTTAATTATTTAGAATATTTATGTGATTTTTTTCCTCCTTCCCAAATTTGGCTTGCTCTATCTTTTTTCTCCTTGTTGTTCCCTTCCTCTATCTTGTGCCAAATGGTATTCCAACCCACAACTCCAATAAGAGTGAATTAGTTTTCTGTTCATTTTTAATATTAAACAAAATTTTTTGCCAATTTGAACCAAAGGAATGAGCTGGTACATCAAAATTATTTTAATTTGTTTTTCTTATTGGTAGACATTTTAAATAATATTTGGATTGTTATTAATAACATATTTCATCTAATAAAACTCTTCATACCTTTCATTAATCTTAATGGGAAAATCCTTTTAATATTATTTAATTGTGCATTATTTAGCCTTGAAGCTCAAGGCAAATACTCAGATTCTGAATTTCTAGAAAATTCGTACTCAAAAAGATGATATAGTAAGAAGCTTTGATATTATGGGAAGCAGCAAGCAGTCAAACAAAAGCAGATGCAAGCATTATGGCAATATAAATAGATATCTGTCCCCAGGGATATAAGATATTTAAGTTGAGTGAGAGGAGACAAGAGACATGTAAGGGAGGAAACACTCAAATTTAGAGTTTAGATTGCAAAACTACAAATCTTCAGAATGGACTCGGTTAAGCATAGGTAATCATTGCTAGTTATAGGAGGAGTTATTTGTAATCAGATATAAATATTGGAAAATTGGAAAATTTTTCAGGGTAACTAAAATACCAGGCTTGGGGAGTCTCAGATAAAGGGGGTTTCTTTAGTGGTCAAAAACAAGTGTGAGGTTCTAATATGAGCCTCTAAGTCAGCAGAAAAAGAATGAGGCTCCAGAAGAATGTCAAGTGTCTACCTGATCAAAAATTCAATGTTTTATCTATCTGACATAAATTTAAAATAGAAAAGTCTGAATTGTCTGTTTTGCTAATGTACTTTCAAAGGCATTAAGGTCATTTAGACTAAGTGACTCCCTATGGAAATCCTCACATTATAATTAACACATGAAATTATAACAATAACATCTAATAATACATAAACAATGAAAAGTTGATAATTATAAAACTTGTCTTACTTCTTAATAGATTCCCCCATGTGTGTTATTTGCAATAACATTTCACAACCCATATATTTTCTTACATATTAGATATATCTAATTTCTTTAAAGTAGATCTTTTTAATATTATTTAATTAAATTTACTATTAAATCTAGTATATTCCTTTTATGATTTGATTAATCTTTATCCAAAGATATGGAAGATATAGTTTTTCCTTCTCCTAAATAGAAGTGAGTACATTGTGATTTTTTAATAATCATGCTATACAAGTTTGTACTCATTTTTATTTTATTTTTTGAAATAATTTTTATTAAAGGCATAAAAATATTTTGCTTCCTCCAAAAGATTATTGGTTAAGTTTTTAAAATTAAATTAAAATTTTTCAAATTTCCAACATTTTAAAAAGAATTTTGAGAATCAAATTCCCTCCCCCCAAACTCTTTCCTCACCCCTCCCACTGTACAATCATATAAACATTTTTCCATTTTCTAATCCTTTTGTGTAAAGAAACTCAAATACACAAAAAATTAAGAAAGTGAAAAAAGGTTATTTTGATCTAGATTCACACTTTCTCAGTTCTTCTTCTAAAAGCAGATAAAATGTTTTATCATGAGTCCTCTGGATTGTTTTTGATTATTGCATTGCTGAGAATAGCTAAATTATTTTTAGCTATTCATCATACAATATTGCTACCACTGTGTATAAGATACTTCTGGTTCTGCTTACTTCTCTCTGCTTCGTTTCATATAAGATTTCCAAGACTTTCTAATCTACTCTTGTTCATTTTTTACAACAAAATAATATTCAATTATAATCATATATTATAATTTACTCTGCTGTTTCTCCTTGATCAAAGAGTATTTACTCATTTTCCCATTCTTTGCCGTCACAAAAAGAGTTGCTTTAAATATTTGTGTATATATAGATTCTTCCTGTTTTTGTTTTTTTTATGTCTGGAATACAAACCAACTAATGATATTGTTAAGTGGAAGGGTATAAACTGTTTTATAGCCCCTTGGACATAGGTTCAATTTCTTCTGCAGAATGTTTGAATCAGTTGACAATTTCCACAATCCTGAATTCAAGAATTAATTTTCCTAAATCCTTTCCAAGTTTTGTCATTTACCTTTTCTGTCATGATAGCCATTCTGATAATTGTTAGGGGGTACCTCAGAGATGTTTTAATTTGAGTATTTCTAATTAATAGTGGTCTAGAGCATTTTTTTCACATGATTATAGAGAGCTTTACTCACATTGCTGGAGAACTGCTTGATCGTATCCTACGATCACTTATTAATTGGGGAATAATATTCTTATACATCTGATTCATTTCTTGATATTTTTGAGAACTGAGACTCATTAAAGAAATTAAAAAAAAACCAAATCACCATTATAATTATTGTATATTACCCTCCATTGTATTCTTTCCAGGCTATTTATCCTTTTATTCTTTATTTTCTCCATTCCTTCTGTCCATACTTTCAAGTGTTTAGATTCTGACCACCACATCCCCTAATTTGAGTTTTATTTATTATCAACCATTACCCTCTTCTTTTACGGCTTTCCCTCCTACTTTTGTGAAAGGTAATGAATATGTCTATACCAAATTGATTGGGTATGTTTATCCCACTTTGAGACAATTCCAATGAGAGTAAGGTTCAAGTGCTCTTCCACCCATCTTCCCTATCTTCCTCTCCACTATAAAAACTCTTTCACACCTTTTTAATGTGAGATTATTTACCTAATTCTATTATTCTCATCCTCTTTCTCCAAATGCAAAGCTCTTTCTCATCCCTTAATTTTTTTAGATATCATCCCATCATGTACAAATCACACTCTTGTCCTCTGTCTATATATACAATTTCTAACTACACGACTAATGATAAAGTTCTTAGGACTTAAAAGAACCATCTTCCCATATAGGTTTATAAACAGTTTAATATTATTGAATATCTTTATATATATATATA
>NC_058130.1:460818813-460829715 GCF_016433145.1 Gracilinanus agilis | reverse complement strand
TGATGGTATGTACAGGAGAGTGGATTGTGTCAAATCTGTCTGCTTATCTTCAGTGTTGACAGAACAGCTTTTCCCTTAATGGGGAAAGCTCCAAACAGAAATCTTTGCTTCCCTAACTTCTTCTCAAGCTAATCTACTTTTTTATGTAAACTAAGTATATTTGCAAGATGGTTAAGAGAGAGGCTTGATTGAAGATCTGAAGATATTAAAGTTTTGCTGTGATACTGCTGGCTGGATGTCTTTGCAGGAGGAATTATATCAGGGTCAGTGTCAGTCTTATTGATTGCCTATAAAGGTAAAAGGATAAATACCACTAAGCTCTTCTGGTCAGAGTTATTCTAGGCCTCAAAAAGTAGTAATAATAATAATAATTATCCCACCATCCTCATCTTCCCAGCACCCTGTCCCAGGAGAGAGTGAATCACTCAATTTGGGGTGCTCATTATATACACCCATTCTTAACTGCTCTTAATTGCCCTGCTCTTGGGGTTCTGTGGTAATTCACTCCACTTAAGATTCTTCAAGCTACAGAACACATTTCAAACCATGGGTCACAAACCTTCTCTCTCTTTGTTCCTATAATGACAGAAAGCATCAACAATAATAAGGATTAACTGTTAACATTCATATACTGCTTTAAGGTTTGTAAAGTGCCTTAAAAACATCTCATTTTAGATAACAGAAATCCTAGAAAGTTGGTACTAATATCCAAATTTTACAACTAAGAAAATGGTATCTGAGAAACATTAAGTAAGTTTCTTAGATTCACATAGCTAATCAATGTCTGAGGCAAGAATTTAACTGAGGACTTTGTGATTCCAATTACATCTCTCAAGCAATTGCACCATCTAACTGAATAGTAATAATCAGAACTTTTGGTTTACAAGGTGCATTCTCTCTTCAAAATAGGGGAAATTGTAAATAGAGTAAGGAGTTTAAGTAAGGGATCTGGCTCAATAACTATCCTAGGGGTTAGAATAAAATTATTTTCAAAATCCATGGAGACTTTTCAGGTATTGATGGCAGCCCATTTAGATGTTTTAATCCAAGAAAAAGACATTTAGTCAAATAAGATAAAAGATTAAATTAAATGATTCTACTTCCCTATCCTCCCTGCACCCATAAACTAGTCTCTCATATGCCACCAAACTACAAGGAAAGAGTATAAATAAAGAAGGAACACATACAAAGATATATATACATATATATATATGTAGATATATATATAGAATATATAGAATTTATATATATATATTTATTTATATATTTATATGTATATATGTATAGTTTATATATAATTTATGTATTATATATAATTTATATATAGAAAATAAATATAATACATAGAATATATAGAATATAAATATTATATATGGAATATATAGAGAATAATATATAGAAAACTTATGATACTGTTGAAGGCTCACCTGTAAAGAGTATTTGTGACCAGGAAAACTTGGACTTTGATAATGAACAATTACTGATATCATGTGATGAATTTATGATACTACTGCAGTTTGGTAGGCACTTCAACCCTCTGGTTTCATGCTTATGATAGGTCCTTGGTACTACCTTCTAATCTTCATTTTTTCAGGATCACTTACTAGTAACATTAGCTTCTGTAAGCTAGCTTTACTGACTAGACAGCATCTCCTTACTAAAACTTATTAACAGTGTTTAGTCTAATTAAGAATAAAAGCTACTACACACAGCTGAATTGCTTTCACATCAATGGACAGTTGAAGAATGACCAGGATAAAATTAAATCTTTTTTCTTCCTTTGTCTTGGATTTTATTATAGATCTTTAATTTGACAAAAATCAACTAATTTTTGGCTAGAATATTTCCCATGATGCTTCCAAAATGACATAAAATGCATTTAACACAAAAAATAAATGGGCACCACCTCACCCCTTAGCTGTTTTTAAACAACATCATTACCTGAACAAAAATATTTTTCCTCTGTTAGCACTGCTCACAAATTTCATCTCACCTCAATGGCATACTTTCTACAATTGGTCCTATGCAACATTTCTATTGTGTTCTCTGGAACTTTTGTCATATCATTATGAATTTCCCTTCATGCTGAATCAATGTACCTTTACTCTTCTCATCAAGTTCTCATGGAAACCTAACTTTCTTGAGAACACTCAGCGGTATAGAGCCAAGATGGCAGGGTAGAAGCAGAGAAAGTTTGAAACATTATGAAAATCCTCTCCAACCAATATTATAATAATGCCTTAAAATTAATACTGAAGTGAAAGAACCAACAAGGATATAGTGTGAAGTAAGTTTCAAGCAGTGAATAACTAGAAAGTTAGACACAGAGGCCATGTTCACTGGGATGAGAGGGGAGCATAGCCCACATGAGCTCCCACAAAGTAGTATCAGTATAAGCCAACAACAAGCTCCTCCACCCAACATCCCCAAGCCATCTTCCATACCCTCAGACCATGCCTAAACCAATAGCAGTGCAAACGCATGCCACACTGTAAAGCTTAAAGCCCTAGACCAAACTTGCAGTTAGGACCTGAGTTTTAGCATCTACAGGTGACTTGGCCTGGGTAAGTCCAAAGCAAGACTCAAAGTCCCTATAGTTTAATGTGAAGTCATAAGCCCAGGAAAAAGCAGTCCAAAGCGTGCCTGACCAGATGAAGAGCTCAGAATGAGCCCCAAAGCCCCTGCCCAAAACTTAGACAAGACTCCAAGCAGGGACAAGGATAGTTCACAATACTTTTGAGTTCTGCTAATCTTCAGCAGGCAAAGGGGGTGACTGAATCAAAAGTGAGAAATGACTTTCAGCCCACAGGCCATCATAACACCTTGGAAAAACTGAAACTTGCAGAAAATCATAAAAAGGGGCCATCTAGATAGCTCAGTGGATTGAGAGCAAGGCCTAGAGATGGGAGGTCAGGGATTCAAATTTGGCCTCAGACACTTCCTAGCTGTGTGAGTTGAGAAAAGTCATTGCCTACCCCTTACTACTCTTCTGCCTTGAAACCAATACATAGTGTTGATCCTAAAAGTGAAAGTAAGGGTTTTTGTTTTTTGTTTTAAAGAAATAAATCCAGAAAGAGATCTATGTGTAGGAGCAAGGAAAGACTGAGGTTTAAGAGAATGTCAACTCTACCCTGAGAATAAGGCCCATCTTTGAGAAAAAAGCAAAAGAGAAAAGATTGGGAAAAGGAAAAGAACTTCAAAAACTCACCTAATAATAGAAAAAATTTATGGTGACAAAGAAGAACAAGACACAGATACAGAAGAGGAAATGAAAGCAAACCACATCCATGCAAAACTTCAAAGAAAAATAAAAATTGCTCTCAGGTCCGAGAAAAGCTCAAAAATTATTTCCAAAATCAATTAAGAGATGCTTAGAAAAATTAAGGAAGAGAAATGAAAGCAGAGAAAGAAGAAAATAACTGTATAATTGGCCAAATGGAAGAAGGAGGTTCAAAGGCACACAGAAGAGAATTATGTCTTAAAAATTAGATTTGGGCAACTAGAAGCTAATGACTACCTGAGACATCAACAAACAGTAAAACAAAATCAAAGAAGGAAAAGACAGAAGAAAATATAAACTAGTTAATTAAAAATCACCTTATATAAAATAAATCTAAGAGAGACAATTTAATATGTATTGGACTACCTGAAAGTAATAAGAAAAAAAGACAAGAAAAAAAGCATGGACATCATAATACAAGAAATCAACAAAGAAAGCTGTCTTGATATTCTTAAACAAGAAGTTAAAATAGAAATTGAAAGAATCCACAGATCACCTCTGCAAATTCCCAAATAGCAACTCTCAGGAATGTTATGCCTAAATTCAAGAACCTCCCAAACCATGGAAGAGGTATACAAGTAGCCATAAAGAAACAATACAAATACCATGAAGCTTCAGTCAGGATTAAATTGCACTTAGTAATTTCCACATTAAAGAATCAGAAGGCTTGGAATATGATATTCCAGTATGGAAAAGATAATTTTATAACCTAAAATTACTACTCATCAAAACAGTATATACTTTCCAGGGACAAAATGTATCAGTTAATAAACTAGAAGTCTCATAAGCATTCCTAAAGAAAATACAAAACCTAAAGAGAAAATTTGATATCCAGATATAAGGATCAATCAAAATATTAAAAAGGTAAATGATAAAGAGGGAGTTTAAAGGATCCAATAAGGTCAAGCTGTATTTATTTTTAATTGAAAGGCAATATTTTTATTCTTAAATTTTAATCAGTATGAGAGCAGTTAGAAGGAGTATAGGTAGACAAAGGCTATAGGAATAAGCTGATTTGGAAACAAATCAAGAGGTGAAAAAGAGGATTGCCCTGAGAGAAAAAGGGAAACGTGGAATGAGGTAAATTATTTCACCTAAAGGGGCATAAAAAACAACTATTAGAGTTATGGGAAGAATGAGACAATGCTTAAATTTTACTTTTATTGTAAATGGCTTATAGAGAGAATAACAACCATCCTCATTCAGGTATAGAATCCTACATTATCCTAAAAAAGAAGTAGGAAGGTAATAAGATGGAGTCAGGGGGCCAGCAATAGAAGGGAGGGAGATTTGAGGGAAGTTGATTAAAATCAAAATAACTTGTCAGAAGGGACAAAGTGAAAAGAGAAAGAACAGGACAAAGAGGGGGAATTAAGATAAAGGCAAATGCACATTGTAATAATAACTGTGAATATGAATGGGATGAACATTCTCATAAAAGCACAGTGTATAACAGAGCACATTGAAAAAACTAGAACCCTATAACATATATTTATAAGAAACACATTTGAGGCAGAGAAATATACAAAGTAAAGATAAAGGGTTATAGATGAATTGATTGTGTATCATCTGAAGTAAAAACAAAAAACAGGAGTAGTAATTGAGATCTCAGACTAAGCTATAGCAAAAATAGATATAATTGAAAGAGATAAGGAAGAAAATTACATTTTGATAATATGTACCATAGACAATGAAGGATTATCAGTACTAAACATATATGCATCAAATGGTATAGTCATTTAAAAAGAAAAATTAAAAGAGCTTCAGGAGGAAATAGTAAAATTATACTAGTGAGGTGCATTAACTTCCTTATTTTACATCTACATGAATCCAACAAAAAATTAAATGAAAAAGAAGTGAAGGAAGTGAAGGAAATTTTAGAACAGTTAGAACTAATTGATTTCTTAGAAAATTACATTGGAATATAAAGAAATGTTCCTTCTTTTCAGCAGTACATGGCACTTAAACAAAAAATGACCTTGTATTAAGTTATAAAAAATTCACAACAGTAGAGTAGTAGAGTAGAAATAATATATTAATAAATGCATTCTCTTCAAATCATAAGGCAATAAAATATAATTAACAGAGGACCATGAAAAACAAATAAAAATTAATTGCAAGCTAAATAATATAATGCTAGAAAAAGTGGTCAAAGAACACATTTTAGAAACAATCAGTGATTTCAGTAAAGAGAATGACAACAAAGAGACAACATATGAAAATTTATGGGACATAGCCAAAGCTGTAGCTAGGGGAAATTTCATACCAATGAACACTTACATCAACATTGCAGAGAGAAAGCAAATAAATGAATTGTTCATGCAATTAAAAAATTTGAAAATCCCAAATTAAAGACTAAATAAGAAAGCATAAAAATTAAAGTGGAAATTAGTCAAATTTAAAGTAAGAGGACCACAGAACTACTAAATAGGACTGAATTAGTTTTATGAAAAAAATACAATAGAGCATTGATTACCTCGATTTAAAATAAAAGAAGGAAAAAATTAAATAATATAAATATTAAAAGGATGAACTCACCACCAATGTATAGGAAATTAAGGCAATCATTAGGATATATTTTGACCAATTATATGCCAATAAAATGACAATGTAAGTGAAATAGATGAATATTTATAACAATATAAATTTATCAGATTATCAAAAGAGGAAATAGAATACATAAATGATCCCATCTCAGAAAAAGAAATTAAACAAATCATCAATGAACTCCCTAAGAAAAAATCCCCAGGAACTGATGGATTCACATGTGAATTCTGTAAAACATTTAAAGAACAGATAATCCCAATACTATAAAAGCAATTTGAGAAAATACTCACAGGAAGGAATTTTACCAAAATATTTTCATGACACAAATATAGTATTGTTACCTAAGGCAGAAATAGCAAAAACAGAAAGAAAATCATGGACCAATTTCAATGATGAATATAGATGCAAGCATTTCTAATAGAATTCTAGCAACAAGTCTATATAAATATATAACAAGCATCATTCACCATGACCAGGTACAGATAAAGCCTTCCACAAAATATAACACTCATTCCTATTTAAAAAAAAACACTAGAAAGCATAGGAAAAAATGGGCCAGTCCTTAAAATGATGAGAACTATTTACCTAAAACCATTAGCAAGTATCATCTGCAATGAGGATAAATTAGAACCCTGTGCAATAAGATCAAGAGTGAAGGAAGGATGTCTAGTATCACCACTATTATTTAATATTGCTTCAGAAATGCTAGCTTTAGCAATAAGAAAAGAAAAACAAATTGAAGGAATTAAAGTAGGCAATGAGGAAACTAAACTATCACTCTTTGCAGATGATATGATGGTATACTTAGTTAAGTGTAGAGAATATAAATCAAAAACTAATTGAAATAATAACTTTAGCAAAATTGTGAGATATAAAATAAATCTAAATGAATAATCAACATTTCTATATATCACCATCAAATTTCAGCAGCAAGAGAAATAAAAATAAATTTCCATTTAAGATAAATCTAGACAATATAAAATATCTGGGATTCTGCTTGCCAAGACAAACATGAGTATTATATGAATACAATTAGAAAACACTTTTAATATAAAGTCAAATCTAAATTGAAAATTATTAATTGCTCATGAGTAAGCCAAGCTAACAGAATAAAAATAACAATCCTACCTAAATTTATTTATTCAGCACAGTACCAATCAAACTACTAAATAATTATTGTATAGAAAAAGAAAAAATAAGAAAAAAGATCAATATGGAGGAATAGAAGGTCAAGAATGTCAAAGGAATTAATGAAATATCAAAGAAATTAATGAAAAAAATGATGTGAAGAAAGGTTGCCTAACTACTAGATATCAAACTGTACAATAAAGCAATAATCATCAAAATAGTCTGGTACTCCCTGGTACTGATACTGGTACTAATCTATTCTATTGATTTACCATTCTAAATAATCAATCAATAGAATAGATTACATGGATTAGATAGATTAGATACACAATATTTGGGAGTAAATGGCCTTAGCAACCTAGTGTTTTTAAATTCCAAAACCCAAGTTTTTTAGATAAGAGCTCACTATTTAACCAAAACTGCTGGGAAAATTGGAAAACAATGTGGCAGGAAGTAGGTATTGACCAGTATTTCACACACTATACCAATATAAGGTCAAAAGAGATTTATGATTTAGATATAATGACATCATAAGTAAATTAGGGGAACATAAAATATTATGTCAGACCTTTGGTGAAGGAAAGAATTTATGAACAAAAACGAAACAGAGAGCATTCTAAGATGTAAGATAAATAATTTTAATTATATCAAATTAAAAAGCTTTTGCACAATAAAACAATGTAACTAAGATTAGAATAGAAACAACAAAACTGGGGAAAAGTTATAACAAATTTCTCTGATGAAGGTCTAATTTCTCAATTCTATAGATAACTAAGTCAAATTTATAAGCATTAAAGCTATTCTCCAAATGACAAATAGTCAAAGAATATGAATAAACAATTTTCAGATAAAGAAATCAAAAGCTTCCTTCAATCGGGGAATGGCTGAACAAACTTTGGTATCTGTTGGTGAAGGAATACTATTGTGCTCAAAGCAATAAAGAACTGATGCAATTACATGTGACCTGGAATGACCTCCAGAAATTGATGCAGAGTGAAAGGAGGAGATCCAGGAGAACATTGTACACAGAGACTGATACACTGCGGTATAATCAAACATAATGGACACTTCTCTACTAGCAGCAATGCAAGAATCCAGAGCAAGGCTGATGGACCTATGAGAAAGAAAAACTAGCCACATTCAGATGAAAAACCATGGGAGGAGAAACACAGAAGAAAAACAACTGCTCGAACACATGGGCTGATGGGGATATTATTGTGGATGTAGACAATAAGCGATAACTCTAGTCCAACTATCAATAATATGGAATTAGGTCTTAATCAATGATATATGTAAAACCCAGTGGAACTGTTTATTGGATAAGGGAGGTTAGAGGGGTTTGGGGGAGAGAGAAAGAACATGAAACATGTAACTATGGGAAAATATTCAAAATAAAAACTTAAAAAAGAAATCAAAGCTTTCAATAATCATACAATAAATGTTCTAAATTATTCTTGATTAGAGAAATGCAAATTAAAACAATCTAAGGTACCACCTTATACCTATCAGATTGGCCAATATGAAATTGAAGGAAAGTGATAAATATTGTAGGGGATATGGTAAAATTGGTACACTAATGCATTGTTGGTGGAATTATGAACTAATCCATCCATTCATAAGGGCAATTTGGAACCAAAGGACCATAAAATTGAGATACCCTTTAATCATGTAAATACGACTAACTGAGTTTGTATCCCAAGGAGATAAAAACAAAAAAGGGGGAAAGATCTTGTACAAACATATTCATAGCAGTTCTTTGTGTGGACAATTAATTGGAAATTGAGGGAATATTCATACATTGGGTAATACCTAAACAAATTGTGGCATATGATGGCAATGGTATATTATTGTGTTTAGGAAATGATAAGCAGAAATATTTAAGAAAAAGGTGGAAAGTTCTACCTGTACTGATACAGTGAAATAAGCAGAACTGGGTGAACATTGTACAAAGTAGCACCAATATTGTACAATAATCAATTGTGAAATTTTGGCTATTCTCAGCAATGCAACACTCTTCTACAGTGATGATGAACCTATGGCATAGATATGAAAGATACATACAGAGTGCTCTCTGTGGGCCCTCAGCCACTCTCCCTCCCCATCCACCACCCCCAGAGTTTGTCACAAGAAAGCCAGGGGGACTCAGGCAGAGTTGCTCCCTTCCTCTTCTACACCATACCTGATGAAATTTTTTATATCACCCACTCCTCCATCCAGCAGCCCTTTTGGAGAGCTTTCACTCTCCTCTGTGTAGGATTGAGGGGGTAGGGCATAAGCAGCATGTAAAGGTGATGGACACGACACCTGGTCTCTGGGGACAAGTGGGCACAGCACTTGATCTGGGGGTGGGGGAGTTGGGGCTGGGCCTGGCACTCCATCTCTAAAAGGTCATCACTGATCTAAGACAATCCTGAAAAATTTATGATAAGAGAATGCTATGAACTTCAGGAAAAAGAACTGTTGGAGTTGGGTGGATGAATGCCATTTCTCTGTGCTCATTCCAGATCTGTGCTAATGCAAAATACTCCTTTCTGGAACCTCTTTTCACTCCCTCTATGCTATTTCACTTAGTGATCTCATTATCTCCAACCTCCCCTAAGATCATAGATATGAATTCACCTTAGCCAACCCCAATCTTTTTCATGATCCCAGGCTCATGGAAGAGCTAATTCCTAAATTTTCAGTGTGAGAATTTATACCTTAGAATTACATACGATAAATATTTTCTTAATCCCTGGTTAGGACTGTTTTGTCTTTTGAAATCGTTATAATATTCAAACTCCTTGGTCTTTACTTTGTCTTTTTGTCTCTAGAATCTACCATAATGTGTTACACAGAGTAAATGTTAAATAAATGCTTTTAAGATTTTATTAGATTGAATCACTGTGCTATTCTTTACATTACATTTTACATCTTTAATGCAAGGCTATATTTGGAACTGTTGTGGAGATTTAAAAAGAAAGAAATAGATGCAATAATTATTTTAAAATAATGGAAATATAATTTGAATATTATGTTATTTTGGAGGGATTGTATTGCTTAAAGTTATATCTTTGATACATTTTATCAATTTTACGTAACTTTCATTTACCCTTTAATATTTTAACCATTTTAATGTCAGCACAATATTCTTCTTAGAATATGGCAGAAATAGATAATGGTGGTTTAGATTGTCTCCTCATACAAATTTAGGCAAAGCCAAATCCTCATAAAACATAGTTAATCTGTCCTAATTCTGGGCCCCAAAATGAAAATTTTATTCTAATATACAAATATATCTATTTTAATACTGATTTCAGTATTTATCCATTAATAGATATCGAACTCTTCTTTTGCAATTTTCATTTCTCTATTTCCATGAATTACCTATACCAATTCTACCCATAATGTCATAGTACCTTATTTGTGTTAACTTGATATGTAAGAATGCAAATTTATTATGTGAGTTATCCCTCAGTAGCCTATTGCTCTATGTGATTATTTCATTTTCTTTATTTTAGTTATAGCATTTCCTTAATGACATTATAGATACTTATCTTGTTTTGTGATAATCCTTATTTGTAGCATAATTATGCCTTCTCATGACCACTATAAGCTTATACATTATTTTTTGAGTAATTTTCAATTTCAGTTCTTGATATTGTCATCATTCTCATACAACATTACTAGTATTATATGGACATTTGTTTTTTTTTGTTGTTGTTTTTTTTAATTTTAATTTTTTAACATTTATTAATAATCATTTTTAACATGGTTACATGTTTCATGCTCCTACTTTCCCCTTCACCCCCCGCACTCCCCCCACCCATGGCCGACGCACATTTCCACTGGTTTTGTCCTGTGTCCTTGATCAAGACCAATTTCCCAATTGTTGGTGGTTGCATTGGTGTGGTAGTTTCGAGTCCACACCCTCAATCATGTCCGCCCCGACCCATGTGTTCAAGCAG
>NC_058130.1:460722802-460815819 GCF_016433145.1 Gracilinanus agilis | reverse complement strand
GGTTTTACTATCTATTTCCTTCTTGAGCTCTGCTAGTTTCTCCTTTATGAATTTGGATGCTATACCACTTGGTGCATATATATTGAGCAGTGTTATTTCCTCATTGTTTATACTGCCTTTAATCAGGATGTAATGACCTTCCCTGTCTTTTTTAATCATATCTATTTTTACTTTGGCTTTGTCAGAGATCATGATAGCCACTCCTGCCTTCTTTTTCTCATTTGATGCCCAAAAGATTTTGCTCATACCCTTAACCTTGAACTTGTGTGTGTCTATCCGCCTCATATGTGTTTCTTGTAGACAACCTATGGTAGGATTTTGGTTTCTGAACCACTCTGCTATTTGCTTCCGTTTTATGAGTGAGTTCATCCCGTTCACATTCAGAGTTACAATTGTTAGTTGTGTATTCACTGACATTTTTTGTATCCTCCCCTAGACCCACTCCTTCTTATTGCACTATTTTCTTTTACACCAGTGGTTTGCTTTCAGCCAGTATCCCTTATCCCCTCCCTTGATTGACTTCCCTTTCAGTCCCCTCCCTTGTTGTTCCCTTTTTTTTGTTTTTTTAAAGACCGAATGAATTCCCTCCCCCTTCTTCTTCCCTCCCTTTTTGGCCTCCCCACTCCCCTGCTCCCTTTGGTTTATCCCTTCTGACTTTCTCAGTAGGGTTAGATGGAGTTTTTTATCCTGATGGATAATAAAGCTACTCTTCCTTCTCCGGGTTGATTACACTGAGAGTAATGTTTGATTATTACCTCTTAATGCTCTCTTCCTCTCCTTCTTATGGTAGTATTTATCCCCTCCCCTTCCCATGCCCTCTTTGTGTGTAATAGAATATCTTATTTTTCTTATTTACTCAGAGTTTTCTTGGTGTCCCCTACTATTCCTCCCCTCTTTCCCACCCCCCATGTCATCTTAGACCATTTAGTATCCTGTCCTCTCCCTATGAATTATTCTTCTGGTTGCTATAATAGTGAATATTATAATAGTGTATAGAGTTCACTACAGAGAATTATACATAGCATTTCTCCACCTAGTAATACAGATAATTAGATCTTATTTATGCCCTTAAAGAGTCAAGCTTAAAAGACTATGAGTTTTCTTTCTTTTCCCTCTGTTTCTTATTTACCTTTTCATCTTTCTCTTAATATCTGTGGTTGAGTGTCAAACTTTCCAATTAGTCCAGGTCTCTTTTGTGCAAAAACTTGGAATTCTTCAATTTTGTTGAATGCCCATACTTTCCCCTGAAAGTATATGGTTAGTTTTGCTGGGTAGTTGATTCGTGGCTGAAGGCCCAGCTCTCTTGCCTTTCTGAATATTGTATTCCAAGCCTTGCGTTCTTTTAGCGTTGAGGCTGCCAGATCCTGTGTGATCCTTATTGGTGCTCCTTGATATTTGAATTGTCTCTTTCTGGCTTCTTGTAAGATTTTTTCTTTGACTCGAAAGCTCTTCAATTTCGCTATTATATTTCTGGGTGTTGACTTTTCTGGGTCCAGTGTATAGGGTGTTCTATGGATCCTTTCAATGTTTATATTGCCCTCTTGTTGTAGAACTTCAGGGCAATTTTGCTGAATAATTTCTTTAAGTATGGAGTCCAATTTTTTATTAATTTCTGCCTTTTCTGGAATACCAATGATTCTCAAGTTATCTCTTCTAGACCGGTTTTCTTGGTCTGTCACTCTCTCATTGAGATATTTCATGTTTCCTTCTATTTTATCAGTCTTTTGACTTTGTTTTATTTGTTCTTGTTGTCTTGAGAGATCATTGGTTTCTAAATGTTCGATTCTAGCCTTTAAGGACTGGTTTTTGGCTCTAATGTTTTGGTTTTCCTTTTCCATCTGGTCATTTTGGGTCTTCAGTTGTCTTGTCTCACTTTCCAATTGCGAAATTCTGCCTTTTAAACTGTTATTTTCTTGCCAGATTTCTTCCATCTTCCTCAGCATTTCATTTTTAAACTCTTCCATAACTTGTGACCAGCTTTCATTTTTTGGGGGTGGTTTGGATTTTTGTTTTCCCTCCTCTGTTATCTGGATTTTCTCTGTGTAGAAGTTGTCGAGTGTTCCAGAGTTTCTCTTGATGGTCTTTTTCTTCTGGACTTCCTTATTGCTGGCCATTGTTAGCCCCGCCCCTTTTCTGCTTTGTCTTTGCACTCAGGGTCTGCCTGGGCCTTGCAAGCTTGGGGGGGGGGCCTCCGGTCTCCTTGTCCTCGGGGTCAGGCCTCCTGGTAGTTCCCGGTCTGCCCCTCTGCCCGAGGTTCCTTCAGCAGTCTTTGGGGCTGCTTCCACAGCCACGCTCAGGTCTGCACTGGGTCCTCACTGGAGGTCCAAGCCTGGGCTGGAGATCGTTTTTCAAGCCTAGGGCACTGCCTTTGCCTGCGCTGATGCTCTTAGGGTGCTGCCTTCACCCCTGCAGAAGGTGGTGAAAGTCCGTGGGCTGGAGATCTTTATTCACACCTGAGGCGATGCCTTCAGTGCTTGGGAAAGGCCACGTTTTAGGGGCCTTTGTCCCAGCCAGAGGCGGTGCTTTCACCCACGTGGGCACTCAGGGAAAGTCCCAGCCACCTGGGGTCCCTTGTCTTGCAGTGCACAGGTACAGGCTCCGGGGCTGCCAGTGATTATCTGGTTGCCCCAGTCCTGTTTACCAGCTTGTGCGGTGTGGGGGGTGGGGGAGGGGCTTCTTCCTCTCGTGTTTTAGTGAGAGCTGTTTCACCCCTTTAAAGTGTGTAAATGCCCCGATTCTGCGTACCTTCAATGCTGCGCCCTGTTGTGTGGTTCCTTCATTCCTCTGGACTCGTTTTTATTTACCCTTGAGGGGTCCTGTGTGGTTCGGTCAGGAGAGATCGAGCAGCTGCTCCTTACTCTGCCGCCATCTTAACTGGAAGTCCGGACATTTGTTTTTATTTCATAAATAAATTGGGCAAATAAAAAGATTAATCCAGTTCATTGTCCTATTTCTCAACTTTGGTGCCTAAACATTCCCATATTCTGTAGCTACTGAAGGTACTATTTCTTTATGCAATCCCAAAACATGATATGATTTTGACAATATACATTCTTCATCCAATTTATTTTTTCCAATGTGGATAAATTCAATATGCTTTCAAGATGACTCTTTGAGTTTGCTCTAATCTCTGATGTTGTGTATAATTAACATAGCATTCAAATAGACAAAAATTATCTATAATTAGTATTCTTTGACTTCCACTTTGAACTGTGATCTTTAAGATACTGGTGAACCTTGTTTGGTGAGTATAGTTCTCTTGGATTTATTCCTCAATTGATATTAATGGACAGATCATCATAAAACATAGTTATCTCATTTTGTACATTTTGCAAGAAAATGTTAATAATATTCATGGATGAATGTAAAATACCTTATTGGAAAAGTGTCACTTTTTGCTGTATTGAATTCAATTCTTTTTTTAAAGGACATAACAAATCAAAGGGCAATTGCATAGATGTATACATATATATGCATATATATTTAATATTAATTGAGTACTTTATCTTTAGAATCCTACAGTTTCCTTCTAAAGCCCTCAATGAAAACTAAAAGCGATATATAATTTAATTAGTCCCAGAAAAAAATATATTATATATACATATATATATATGAAAGTAAGTATGAGTTATTAGTGATTTATATTCTCTCAGTTGTCTTTTTTATGGTTACAATATTTTTCACCCATTTGATATTTTCTCTCCATATTCCCTGAGAATCCATTCTTCAGTATTTTCAAAGTTCTGTTCATTCTAGCACAGAACTTGCAGAATATACTTGATCTAATCTAGTTTCTTTTTCCATCTTCCATTGAATGGGTAAATAAAAATAGTATTTATAAAATGCATCTTCTATGAGCAAAGCACTAAATCTAAGCTCTCAGAATACAAAAAGAAAGGCAAACAGTCCTACATCCAAGTAGATGACATTTTAATAGAGAAAGTTACATCTGTAGGTTAAATGAAGAGTTCTAATAATCCTTGGAGTGCAACAGCAACTATATATTAACATATCTTTATTGTTCATTCCACTTATAAAACCATTTCAATTCTTGTTGAACCATTTGACAGCATCAAAGACTTTGGTGGCAAAAACTTTCTTTACTATGTCTTCTACAGCTATAATTGAACATATTAGGACAGAGGAACCTACAGAGAAAATTGTTAGGTTATGTTTTCCAAAGGGATTCACCCTTAGTTAATGGCTACAGGGCAAAGGTTGAAAGAAGACTTGGCATCCTGAGGATACTACCATTCTCAGGATTCTTGTGTTTACAAGCCCATCAGTGGTAGTTGTCCAGGACATAGTTGGTGCTGATGTTGAAGGTGTCAGTGATTATGGATGATTACTGCACAAAAATTGCTTCCCTTGATGTTGGCTAGAGAAAGTGGATGAGAAATACAAGTATCAAAGAGGTATAGACACATATTGAATGATAGGCCAAATCTCTGACCTTTAGAAAGATGAAAATTGATATTTTTAAGGAAAGACTCTTTCATGAATATAATAAAAGTACAAATAATGGGAAAATGTGCAGAAAAATAATGAAATAGAAATGAAACTGAGGAGTGGAGTAGTTAGATCTGATTCACACATATTATGTGCTTTATTATACATTTTTTTACTCATTATTCATAGATAAAAGTAAATTCATATGCATCAATAATAGAGAAAAAACTTGTGTATTTGTAGTAATACATTTCAACTCCTGATTAGGGAGAATTAAATCATCATAATGAACAAAACTGGAATGTCAATTCAATTTTCTAAATTATTTTTTTCCAAGCATGTGTAGGAAAGTGTTGTGAGTATAACAGTGAATAATTTTGAAAATTAAATGTGTATAATTCATATTATCATATTATATATTTTATATTCATAATTCATGATAATTCTATTCTTTCCATGATTTTGTTTTATATTAACATTGAATGTTTTTATTCATGTTGATGTTCAATTTTATATGATTCTTTTATGAAGAGTATGTGTTAGTACTCCTATTACATTTTTTATCTTAAAGTGTTACTACTACAAATTATAAACTATATGCTAGAAAAATTTACTATAAACCATTGCTGTAACTGTATAACAGAATAGATGAATAATGACATAGTATAATGGTGGAGGAATTTATACTGGATAAACTACAAAGTGTACCCTTTACTATTTTGAATTTGATATAGAATTAATTTGCATGATTTAAATTCATGTGATTCATTTCTACATGAAATTAGATGCATAGCAACAACCAGATTAATGCTTCTGGAGTGCATTACCCATAATGGTGGTCAAAGTTTTAATGAATTAATTTGACTACCATTATGGTTAATGTGCTGAAGATACATTAATCTACTAAGTGATATCCTTATCATATTCCATGAATAACTAATTCATCTAAATGGGAATCCAGCAAATTATTTCTATATACAAGGGTGGGGGTTGTTACATGGTTTAGATGCTAATATTAGAATGCAAGACAGTTATTTAAAAGGATTTTTATGTGCTTGAATTCCACAGGTTTAATGGGACATACAAGGAATTTTTGAAGCAGTGTTTCAGAATAAAGAATATTTAGTCATTATCTCAATTGTTTCTGATTTAAGGTATCTTGTTTTTAATTTCAATTCATAAAATATAATTTGTATATTCAACGAAATTGTATTCTAAGTATTATAAAATTCAAATTCATTATGTGTTCAATTATGGTACTCTTCATAATGTATAAATAAAATAATATGTTTATATCATAAACATTAACATTATATCATTTCCCAGAATATTATTTTAAATGATAAATAGTGATCTCCTTAGTCTGAATGACACACATACAGGTATGAATAAAAATATAATTAAATACACATACTATGTGCTTAAAGTGTTCCATGTGACTATAAAGAAATGGAACTGATTTCTTTCTTTGTCAAAACTTCCATAATGTATGCATATAAACAATTATTGTTTGGACCAAGTTTCTTGCCTTTAGAAAATGCACATTTAGAATAATAGAGCTGCTATTCTTCAGAACTTTTAAAAATATCTTAATTAGTTAGCACTTTCAGAAATCATTGCATGTTTGTTGCTATTATTATTGCACTTGCTTCAATTTAAAAGTGATGTATCTTTCTTCAGAAAAGGTAGAGTTCATCTTTGAGATATATTAAAGAAATTTAAAATCAAATCATCTAAGTAAGGTGAGTGATCCATCTTGATAATACCATTTTTGATCAAAAACATAGTGTGTCACTTTAAGGAATAAGGAACTGGAGAATTTCTATATGAACTGAAAAGACCTCCAAGAACTGATGCAGAGTGAAATTAGCAGAATCTGGGGAACATTGTACACAGAAAGTGAAACATTATGGAACCATCATATGTAATTGAATTTGCTACTAATAGCAGTGCAGTGATCCTGGAAAACCCTGAGGGACTTATGAGAAAGAACACTATCTACATTGAGAGAAAGAACCATGGGAGTAGAAAAGCAGAAGACAAACTTATGATTCATCACTTGTTCACATGGATATAAGATGTAAATTTTTGGTTTTTAAGATTACTCTATTACAAAAATAAATAATATTGAAGTAGGTATAGAGTGATAATACACATATAATTCAGGGAATTATTTGTTGGTTCTGGGAGGAAAGAGAGGAAAAACATGAATCATGTAACCATGAAAAAATACTTTAAAATTTTTAAAATGAATGAATAAACAAACAAACAAACCTAGTATATCAATGGTACATTAAGACTCAGTTACTTCTGAGGTTCCCAAACTGACTTGGAAGTCAAGTCAACAAGAGAGTAAACTTGTACTAGGAAGGTATTTCAAATATTTTGTGAACAATGGTGGCATAACAAGTCTATGAATGTCCAATGTGACTTTCAAAAAATAATACTCATTTAGTTGAATTTACATGTGCTTACTATTTTGTGTCATTACTTTGTAGCAAATTAAGGATTTAACATATTCAATTTTCCTCACATGTAAGTAGCAATCTATGAAAAATTTAACTAACTTGTTATTCATATTATATTAACCTGTAGGACACATCCCTTAGGACTCTTTTATAACTCTTAGAGTGAATCTAAAATATAAGGTTTTGATTACTGAAAGGTATTTATATCTTGTAGGAGAAAGTATTATAGTATGAAGAATTTTATAATATTGGTGATTTGACCTAATGACTTTGACCTTGTTTATATTTTTAAAAATATAATATTAGTAAAATATAGTATTAAGAAATAATCAGTTTTTATGTTACTTAGGATATTTAAAGTTTTATTAATGTCTTTTGGTTATACATCAAATAAACTTCCAAATTCAAGGTGGCAGCAAAGTCTTAATGTAATTTTAAGCTTTAATGGCTTAAAATGCCTAAAACCTTTGGGACATCTTGCGTATTGTTACCACAAACCACTCCCCTACCAAAAGAAGAGAGGTACATATACTCAAATCTTCTCTAGGGCAAGGTTTTGTGATTATGATTTCATAGCACCATAGTTTATTTTATTTTTATCTCCATTTTCATTGTTTGTAAACTATTTTCCTGAGTCTATTTAATCATCATTTTTATATAAATAGTCCTGTTTCTCTGAATTCTTTGTGTTCATCATTTCTTCAGGAAGTAAGACAATTTATATTATGTTCATAAACTACATGTTTTCCAGGTCTTGTGCTTCTGCAAAAAAAATACTACTAAAAGTACTCTGAAATATATTACAATATATGTATAAATATGACTTTTGTTTATATATACATATATGATATTGTCATATCATATGCATACCTTTATGTGTCTACATTTGTATATGCCCAGGAAAAGATACATATTCTTATTTTATTGTTTTTTTTCAAAAAGTCAACTTCCTATTTTATGTACTAGTTCAGTGGCTTTCTTACGTTCAAATTTATTAATCTCTTTTTTGATTATCAGCTTTTCTAATCTGCTGTTCAATTATGGGGTTTTAATTTGTTCTTTTTCTTTATTTTCTTTTAGTTGCATGCCTAATTCATTGATCTTTTCTTTCTCTGTTTTATTGATGAAAGTATTTAGACATGTAAATAGTGCCATAAGTACTACTTTAGCTCCATCCCAAATTTTTTGAAATGTTGTCTCTTTGTTGTCATTCTCTTGGATTAATTTTGTCTTTTTTATCTAACTAGCCTGAAGAGCAATCTGACACTAAGCCCAAAAGGCCATCAAACTTTGCATAATCATTGATCTATCTATACTGCTACCAGGCCTGTATCCCAAAGGTATTAAAGATAGAGGAAAAGAACCTACTTGTACAAAAATATTCATAGGAGCCCTCTTTGTGTTGACAGAACCAGAAGCTGAAGGAATGTCCATCAATTTGGAAATAGCTGAAAAAGCTATGGTATATGATTGTAATGAGATACTACTGTGCAATAAGATATTATAAGCATGATGATAAAAAAATCCTAGAAAGATTTACATGAACTCATGCAAAGTGAAGGGAATAGAACCAGAAGAATGTTGTACACAGTAAAAACAATCATTTATGATTATTTGTGAATCAAGCATCCTGAACAAGACCAATTGGCTTGTAGGGGGAAAAGATATCTACTATCATGGGAGAAAAAGACAAAAGTTGAATGTAAATTGAAATCTACAATTCTTTACATTATGACCTCCATAAAATTTTCTCTAGTGAAAACAACATCTATCCTTTCACAATGTGACAAAAATGGAAATATGTTTTGTATGATAATATATGTACAACTATAATGTATTACCTGACTTCTTGGGGAGTTTATAAAGGTAGAAGAGAGACAGAGAACATGAATTGCAAAATATAAGAGAACAAATACAGAAAAATTATACTGATATGTTTTCTGGAAGAAATAGAAAAAGAGATAAAATAAAAATAAATGAAATGTTGTGTTATATATACTACATATCTTTTCAGTCAAATGATATCTTCTCTAATGAGAGTTAAATAGTTGCATTGATGTAGCAAACAAAAAAAAATTAAAAAGAAGAAGAAGTAAAGAGAAGGAGAAAGGTTTATGTATTTCCTATTAATGTTCTCTTCCTCTCCTTCTTATAATAGTATTCATCCCCTCCCCTTCTCATGCCCTCTTTGTGTGGTATATATTATCTTATTTTTCTTATTCATTCAAGTTTCTTTTACTGCCATCTTCTATTCCCCCCTCTTTTTTTCCTCCATATCATCTTAGACCATTTAGTACTGCAACCTCTCCCTATGACTAATTCTTCTAATTACAATAATAGTGAATACAATTTTTTTAGAATTACACATAACATTTCTCCATATAGGAATACAAATAATTTGATCTTATTGAAGCCCTTGAAGATGGCAATTTAAAGATAAGAGTTTTATTTCTTTCCCCTCTCTTCCTTATTTGCCTTTTCATGTTTCTTTTCTTTTTCTGTGGCTGGATATCAAACTTTCCATTTAGTCCCATTCTTTTCTGTGCAAATACTTGGAAAATCTTCTATCTTGTTGAATGACCATACTTTCCCCTAGAAGTATGTAGTCAGTTTTGATGGGAAGTTGATCTTTGGTTGTAGACCCAGTTTTCTTGCCCTTCTGAATATCATGTTCCAAGCCTTGAGGTCTTGTAGTGTGGAGGCTGCTAGATGTAATCCTGACTGGTGTTCCTTGATATCTGCATTATCTCTTTCTGGGTTCTTGTAATATTTTCTCCTTAACTTGGAAGCTTTTGAATTTGGCTTTTACATTCCTAGGGATTGTCTTCTGAGGATTTAGTGTAGAGGATGTTGTATGGGCTCTTCCAATGTCTCTTTTGCTCTCTTGTTTAAGGACATTGGAGCAGTTTTCTTGGATAGTTTCTTGTAGTATGATAACTAGAGTTCTATTTGTCTCTGATTTTTCTGGAAGACTAATAATTCTCAAGTTGTCTCTTCTAGACCTGTTTTCTTGATCTATTATCTTCTCATTGAGATAGTTTATGTTTCCTCCTATTTTGTTTGTTTGTCCTCCTTTTGACTTTGCTTTATTAATTCTTGCTCTCTTGTAAGATCATTGGCTTCTACTTGCCCAATTCTAGCTTTTGAAGACTGGTTTTCAGCTATAATCTTTTGGTTTTCCTTTTCAATATGGTCTATCTGGCTCTTGGATTCCAGCTGTTCATCTCTGGTCTTCAATTTGCTTATCATTTCATTTGATTTCTCAATCTCACTTTCCAATTATGAAATTCTGCCTTTTAAACTGTTATTTTCTTTTTTAACTATTTCCCACTTTTCTTGCCAGATCTCTTCCATCTTTCTCATGGTCTCAGATTTGAACTCAAGAGCTTGTGACCATTTCTCATTTATTTGCGAAGGTTTGGATGTCTTTGCTTATTTGTCCTCCTCTGCTTTCTGCAAAAGTTATATCTATGTATAGAGCAGAGGAGCAGTTTTTGCCTGAGGCTACTTTGTGAGTCTCCTAGCTTCCATTGTCTGCTAGACCTCTGCTGTCTGCAGCCCCTCTCAGCTTTGCTGTCTGTGGCACCTCTCAGCTTTGCTTTTGCTCCCAAGGTTTGTGCTCCTCAGGCTCCTGGGGTCACTGATCAAGCTCCTGGTTATCCTAGTCAGCTCCCCAGAGCCTGAAAATTGGCCCACATTGCTCCTCCACCTGAGGTTCTCCCCTAAGTCTCAGTAGTCTGAGCTGCTTCCACTGTCCCCTGGCTTTCTAGCTCTACTTCTGAGCCCAAGGTCTGAGCTTTCTAGCCTCTGGGGATCTCAAGTCTTGACGCTCTCAGGTGCAAGATCCTGCTGGTCCCAGTTAGCTGCCAAAAAGCTAGATTTTGGCCCCCTGCTCGCTCTTACTCTGGTGCACAGCCTCTGACTCTGGTACTGTGGATTGGTTGGGGGAGGGTTGATCAGCTGACAATTTGATGGGAGCTATTCCCCCCCTTATAGCATTGAAATGGTGGTTGGTTGGGAGGAGATTTAAGAGCCCTGTTCTACTCTACAGCTATCTTTACCTGAAATTTCAGGAGAAGGAAAAAGGAAGAAAGAAAAGAAGTAATAAAAAAGAAGGGAAGACAGAAAGAGAAAAAGGATGAAAGATATAAGAAAATTAGGGAAGGATAAAAATAATAAAGAAGTAAAGAAGAAAAATAAAGTTAGAAAGATAGAGTAGAGGAAGGAAGAAAAGAAAGAAAAAAGGAAGGAAAAAAGAAATCAAATTTTATTAACACTAAAGTGCAGCCAAATATAAAAAATTCCCACATTATATACATATTTAAAAACGTGTTTCTTTTTTCTGCCCATTATTTTTTTTGTGCCAAATGGAATAACGAAGGTTCAGTCACATCTAAAAAAAGACTCAACAACAAACCTCTGAATTCATTGATATCTATGGCTTTGCACATTTTCTTATGTTCTTTGTATGGAGTATATTGACCAAAGCAACTTTGATATATTGAAACCAATGTAATTTCAATCCTGTCATTTAGACTCAATGAACTGAGCCTTCAAAATTTTATTCATTTATTTGGAAAACTAATATTAAGTTTAAAAATGCTTAATAATATTAAATATTTATTTAATCCTTAGCCACACTGAAATATAATTAATGCATTAAATTCAATTTTAATCATTTTAAAATCTGTAGGGATATATGAAGGAAAAATTTAAAAAATTCTGAGAGATACTTATGAAGTAATAAGACACATGCCCTACCATCATTTCATAATATTTTTACACCTTACATTTCTGTTAACAGCCAATATTATTAAAGCACTATATGCACATGCCTTCACATGCCTATGTCCTTCACTAAATTTGAATTTTAATGAATCTTCCAAGTCAAAAGGTAACTCTTTTCTTTTATAAATTATAGATTTAGAGCCCAAAAGGATCTTTGAGATTCTCTAGTTCAATACTTTCATTTAACAGAGGAGGAAACTGAGACCAAGTATGCTTGAAAGTGATCTAGGTAGCAAGCGACACAGCAGGATTTTAATTGAAATTCTCTGATTCCAAATGCACTAGTTTTCCATTTATTCCATGCTGTCTCCTCTATGTTCCCCCAAAAGGCAATATCTTTGAGGTGTTGAGATATTTAATTTTTCCTATTTTTAAAAAAAATTTACATGCTCAGCACTCATTACAGGACCTGTCACAAACTATGTACTTAATAAATGCATAATTGTTAAGCTGAAATTTGTGCAAACTTGATATCCATAAAGGTTTTACAATTGCATTAGAAATTATGACTCATAAAATGGTTTAAAACAATTTACCACTCCACTTTGGAACTATATGAGAATCTGCTCCAATGATCTCTGCAAGGAGATTTCATGGCTGTATCAGAGGTAGGAACATGGTCAGAGGCTTCAGTGGAGAAAGTCAAAACATAACTAAGAGAAGTAAAGTTTGCTTACAAAAATATATAGCTGTTTATAGGAAGGATTCTGCCTTTCCTCTGGAAAAAAACCGCTACATTTCCTTTAAGCCGCTTCACCCTTCCAGTATATCATTTTATAAAGAATACAAGGCACCTGAGACTTAAAGAGAGTATTAGACTTTCTTGGATTGAGGGAGGATTGGGCTATTTTTAGATTATTAGAGTGTCTCCCTCAATTTCCCTTCTCCCACTTCATGGAGATATGTTTTGGAAGGCTATTGTGTGCAACCCAGTCAGATTCCATCAATAATTACAAGTATGTGAGCTCCTTTCAATTTCTGTAAAAGAAAAGTTTATGCAAAGAAATATAGCTAGAAAGAAGCAGACCATCAGCAGCACACTTTAATAAAATGACCTAAACTTTATGTATGTTTGTGCATGTATAGCCATGTTCCAAAGGCCTTATCTCAGTTTGTAATTATTAAAGATTAAACTTGCATAAATATTTCTGGGACACTATGTTGAGGAACAGAAGTGGTTAGTTGATGGACATCACTCACTACACATTTTTGTGAAGTGATTCATACAAATAATCTTTAGATTGCACTTAATCATAAAATTAAGAACTTTTTCATAATATAACATATAACTTATAAACATGTTAAAATAACAATAACATTTAAGACAACATATCACAATACAAATACAAAACATAATGCAAAATGTCCCAAAAAAAATCTTGACAAATTACTTGATATGTTAGAGTTGCACTCCTTTGTAGGAGGTGAAGATGTGTAAGACTGATTCTATTTACCTTGGGACCCAAAGTGATTTGAAAAAGTGACTGTCTTTAAAAGAGTGATCCAAATGGTCTAGCTGAGGGAGATGTGAAAACCAGCTCTTAAAACCCTGGGCTACTTAATTGGCCTCAGGTCCCATCAGCAAGCAGATATTAATGCCAGCTCTTGAAATCACTAAAATGAGGTAACCAAAAGTCAAAAATAAAGCAAAATAAAACAGGTCTTGCCTCACTCTCCTGTTTCTGTTCCCAAACTTTCCATCTCTTTTAGCTTGAGTCATTTTGGAACTGTTTACTTTGATCATTTTACATTTACAAGGCAACTTTCTTGCATACTAGCCTTGAAGTCTGATCACTTCATGTTTGTTTATCATGCTGAAGAATGTTTTATTGCACCCCAAAAATACTGTGCCAAAAATTTGTCCCCTTGCATGGGAGAATCAGTCCCCACTCCCTCGTTCCTGGGAACTCTCTGTTAATACCACACGAAACCCCATCCTAGAACAGTCCCTTCTCACCCCTTCTCTTTCCTTCCTTTACTAAAAAATTATTTAATCTGTTTCTTGCTGCTTTTGAGCTGAGCTCCTTAGCAATAGGCTAATTTGCTCTACCTGTGCATGTATGCTTAGTAACGATCATCTTGATTTAAAAGCATTGTATTTTTCAGTTTTCTTCTTGTTCTGAAAAATTGGGAAGGAGATCTCTAGGGACCTGTGTTTGTCACAGTGCTTAAGGGTGTTTGCTTCCCTTTGGGAAAAGCAGAGACTTTAGTTTTGGAAAGTTCATGTCTCTATTTATACAACATACAAAAAACAGTTCAACATAAAATAAAAATAAAAGATACTTAAGTTATTGTAATTTACTAAATTGAATGAATTTTAAAATATAAGAAATGATATTTTAAACTGCCCAAAATTATTTAATTTTGACCTTATATATTCATATTCAAATATGGCAATCATCCTAAATCATCTTTGTTAGGAGTCTACTAAGAGTGATGGTCATAAATTCTATTCATATGGGAATTTGACACTCATTAAGTCAGTCAACTAAAAAAGCATTTATTTTATAGCTACTTAGTAATTATAACACTATGCTCTTATGTCTTCTGAGTCTTTTTATCTCCATTGACTTTCTAGGACCCTATTATCCCTGGGCCAGCTTAGTCTTGCACCAACTGTGATGTAAATTCAAATTTACCTTTCTTTGTATATGTATATATATCATATATATATATATATATATATATGATATATATACATATACAAAGAAAGGTAAATTTGAATTTACATCACAGTTGGTGCAAGACTAAGCTGGCCCAGGGATAATAGGGTCCTAGAAAGTCAATGGAGATAAAAAGACTCAGAAGACATAAGAGCATAGTGTTATAATTACTAAGTAGCTATAAAATAAATGCTTTTTTAGTTGACTGACTTAATGAGTGTCAAATTCCCATATGAATAGAATTTATGACCATCACTCTTAGTAGACTCCTAACAAAGATGATTTAGGATGATTGCCATATTTGAATATGAATATATAAGGTCAAAATTAAATAATTTTGGGCAGTTTAAAATATCATTTCTTATATTTTAAAATTCATTCAATTTAGTAAATTACAATAACTTAAGTATCTTTTATNAAAAAAATTGAGAACTGCTCTTCTATACCCATTATCATTCAGTTGTTTCCCAGTGCTTGGCCCATTTCAATGCTTTTTTAGTTCTTTTTTCTATTGCTTTTGAAAGTACAACTTTTCACTAAGTATGTTGCTAGTGTTACTCTTGAACAATCAATAACCAGACAACAGAGGTGTTTGCTGTGATGAAGCTGGGGATTATAGCAAAAAATATAGTCACTTTCTTTCCTTCACTACCAGTTTATATGTTGTCCTTGTAAATAAATATTAAGCTTTCAACTATTAGAGAGTAGTATTTCACGTTCAATTTCTATGATAATTTTCAAAATTTAATATTCTTCATTTTTCAATTTCTTTGGTGAATATAAAGGATTTCTAACCTCTTCTCTTCCACCACATTTTTAAATGTAGAGTATTTTTTGTAAGGGCAAGTTGATGAGATTGAAAAGTATACCTTAATTTGCATAATGCCTAAACCCTCACAATATTTCTACCATTATGTTTTTCAAAATTTGTTTAGAGTTTTTTTACTATATACTTTATTTATTTTAGGGTTTGGAAATTTTAAATTCATTTATTATTATTTTCCTTGTTATTTGATGAGGAACCCACTTGTAACCCTAAGCACTACCAGTGATTTCTCATTATGTATCCAGACTGTTGGAATTGCCTTATGTATATGGAATTTAAAGTAAGAGAACCTTGATTTAAAAATCTGTTTTTCTTATTTAATATCTATGTATCATTTGAATAGTCACTTAACTTCCCAATGACTCAGTTTCATCATTTACAAAATGAGGAGGTTGGATTATGTAGCTTCTATGTTCCCTTCGACTCTGAACATATAGCCTTATACCTAGCTTCTGCTTTGTTTTGCTTTATTTTGTTTGGAGTTGGGAGAGTCTAAAGATTATTAATGTATTTTTAGAGAAATCTGCATAGCAAAATGAAGAAATAAAGGAAATACCAATGAAGGCAGGAAACAGCAAATTAGCAACTTCTTGAAAATTTGATTAACAACATAATTTGATTGTAATTTATTTCTGTGAACTACTTCATAACTGTGAAACCCTTGAAAATTGTGAAGGTCTACTTTTTTTCCCCAACTGCCTAAAATGTTTCTCAAACAAGCAACATCTATTTACTGAACTTTGGCACATACACAGCTCAGATTCTTATTATGAAGACCTGATTCACAAATTCTTTTCAGATAGAGTAACCAAGTTTATATGTATTTTTAGAAAACAAGAGGCATACACACGATGGAGTCAATTTTGAATACATCAGAGATATTGGAAAAGGACCATTAAGCCTAACAGGTTGTTATCATGCTTAACAGAAAATATGGAATGTGTCATGTGAGATAATATAAAGAAAAGTTCTAGAATTTACTTGAAAGTTTTGCTAAATGGTTGAGCTTAGAATTATTTCTCATAAATAATAGTCATAATCATAGTTAAATTTTTATCCTATTTTTGTGTTCACAGTATTTATCACAGTGTCTGATTCATAGTGGGTGCTTACTATGAGAATTAAGAGAGCCTTTGTCAAAACTGTAATAATAAATGAGAGCCAGTTGACCAGTGTTTGATAGAGGAGAGAGATAGAGAGAGTCTACTAGGTGAGACTCCTACCTCTCCCCTCCTGCCAGATATACACTGGGATACTCTGAGGGGATGTCACTCCAAAACTGGGTTACCTGGATGGTCATGCCACCCCTCAGGAGTTAGGGACAAGGCTTCCCTATAAGATGAGGTATGGGGGACCTCAATCCAATTCTGAATGACAAATTAGTTCACTGAAAAAAGGCAAAGTACATCAAAGTGCTCATACATTGCACCACCTTCATGATATTTTAGAAAGATTAATTTTCATCTTTGATACTGTAAATTTGGTTTTCTTCTGTCCTTTTTTTATTAGATTGACCAGTAGTTTGTCTATTTTATCTGTTTTTTCAAAACCAGCTTCTAGTCTTATATATTAATACAATAGTTCTTTTACTTTCGATTTTATTAATTTCTCCCTTGATTTTTAGTATTTCTAATTTAGTTTTCATCAGGGGATTTTTAATTTGCTCACTTTCTAATTTTTTGAGTTGTATGCCCAATTCATTAATCTCTGCTCTCCTTAATTTGTTAATATATGCACTCAAGGATATAAATTTCCACATGAGTACTACCTTGGCTGCATCCCACAGAATTTGGAATGATGTTTCATCATTGTCATTCTCTTCAATGAAATTGTTGATTGTTTCTATGATTTCTTCTTTGACTAATTGGTTTTAGAGAATCATATTATATAATTTCCAATTAGTTTTTGATTTGCCTGTACAGGTGCCCTTACTAATTATTATTTTTTTGCATTATGATCTGAGAAGGTTACATTTATTATTTCTACTCTTTTGCGTTTGTTTGCAATATTTCTATGCCCTATTACATGGTCAATCTTTGTAAATGTACCATGTGCACCTGAAAAGAAGGTGTATTCCTTTTTGCCCCTATTTATTTTTCTCCACATATCAATTAAATGTATTTTTTTCTAGGAATTCATTCACCTCTCTTACCTCTTTCTTATTTATTTTTGGTTTGATTTATCTAGATCTTAAAGAGGAATATTTAGATCTCCCACTATTATGGTTTTACTATCTATTTCCTTATTGAGCTCTGCCAGTTTCTCCTTTATGAATTTGGATGCTAGGCCACTTGGTGCATACATATTGAGCAGTGTTATTTCCTCAATTATATGGCAACAAATATAACAACTTAGGAGATATGGATGAATATTTACAAAAATATAAATTGCCTAGATTAACAGCAGAAGAAATAGAATACCTAAATAATCCCATATCAGAAAAAGAAATTGAACAAGCCATCAAAGAACTCCCTAAGAAAAAATCTCCAGGGCCTGATCGATTCACAAGTGAATTCTATCAGACATTCAAAGAACAACTAATCCCAATACTATACAAATTATTTGATATGATAAGCAAAGAAGGAGTCTTACCAAATTCCTTTTATGACACAAATATGGTACTGATTCCAAAGCAAGGGAGATCAAAAACAGAGAAAGAAAACTACAGACCAATCTCCCTAATGAACATAGAAGCAAAAATCTTAAATAGAATATTAGCAAAGAGAGTCCAGCAAGTAATTAAGAAGATCATCCACCATGATCAGGTGGTATTTATACCAGGAATGCAAGGATGGTTTAACATTAGGAAAACCATTCACATAATTGACCATATCAACAGTCTAAGAAACAAAAACCACATGATTATCTCAATAGATGCTGAAAAAGCCTTTGACAAAATATAGCATACATTCCTATTGAAAACACTGGAAAGTATAGGAATAGAAGGGCCTTTCCTAAAAATAATAAACAGTATATATCTAAAACCATCAGCAAGCATCAACTGCAACTAGGATAAATTAGAATCCTTCCCAATAAGATCAGGAGTCAAACAAGGATGCCCATTATCACCTGTATTATTTAACATTAGAAACACTAGCAGTAGCAATTAGAGAAGAAAAAGAAATTGAATGTATCAAAATAGGCAATGAGGAGATTAAGCTATGACTCTTTGCAGATGATACGATGGTATACTTAAAAAAATCCTAGAGAATCAACTAAGAAGCTTGTAGAAATAATCAACATCTTTAGCAAAGTTGCAGGATACAAAATAAATGCACATAAATCATCAGCATTTCTATACATTTCCAACACATTAGAGCAGCAAGAGGTAGAAAGAGAAATACCATTTAAAATCACCCTAGACAATATAAAATACTTGGGAATATATCTACCAAAACAAACACAGCAGTTATACGAAAACAACTACAAAATACTTTCCAAACAAATAAAACTGAATATAAATAATTGGAAAGCCATTGATTGCTCATGGGTAGGACGAGCTAACATAATAAAAATGACAATTCTACCCTAATTAATTTACCTATTTAGCGCCATACCTATCAAGCTACCAAAAAACTTCTTTACTGAATTAGAAAAAACTATAATAAATTTCATTTGGAATAACAAAAGTTTGAGAATATCAAGGGAAATAATGAAAAAAAATGTGAAGGAAGGGGGCCTAGCATTACCAGATATTAAACTAAACTATAAAGCAGCAGTCATCAAAACAATATGGTACTGGCTAAGAGACAGAGAGGAGGATCAATGGAATAGACCTGGGGTAAATGACAACAGCAAGACAGTGCATGATAAACCGAAATAGCCCAACTTTTGGGACATGAATCCACTATTTGACAAAAACTGTTGGGAAATTTGGAAAACAATGTGGGAGAGATTAGGTTTAGATCAAAACCTCACACCCTACACCAAGATAAATTCAGAATGGGTGAATGACTTGAATGTAAAGAGGGAAACTATAAATAAGTTAAGTGAACACAGAATAGTATACTTGTCAAATCTCTGGGAAAGGAATGATTTTAAAACCAAGCAAGAGTTAGAGAAAATTACAAAATATAAATTAAATGGTTTTGATTATATTAAGCTAAAAAGCTTTTGTACAAACAAAAACAATGTAGTCAAAATCAGAATGGAAACCACAAATTGGGAAAAAATCTTTATAACAAACAACTCTGACAGGGGTCTAATTACTCAAATATACAAGGAGTTAAAGCAATTGTATAAAAAATCAAGCCATTCCCCAATTGATAAATGGGCAAGAGACATGAATAGGCAATTTTCAGGTAAAGAAGTCAAAACTATCAATAAGCACATGAGATAGTGTTCTAAATCTCTAATAATTAGAGAAATGCAAATCAAAACAACTCTGAGGTATCACCTCACACCTAGCAGATTGGCTAAAATGAAAGAAGGGGAGAGTAATGAATGCTGGAGGGGATGTGGCAAAATTGGGACATTAATGCATTGTTGGTGGAGTTGTGAACTGATTCAACCATTCTGGCTAACAATTTGGAACTATGCTCAAAGGGCTATAAAAGAATTCCTGCCCTTTGATCCAGCCATACCATTGTTGGGTTTGTACCCCAAAGAGATCTTAAATAAACAGACTTGTATGAAATATTTATAGCTGAGCTTTTTGTGATGGCAAAAAACTGGAAAAGGAGGGTATGTCCTTCAATTGGGGAATGGCTGAACAAATTGTGGTATATGCTGGTGATGGAATACTATTGATCTCAAAGGAATAATAAACTGGAGGAGTTCCAGGTGAACTGGAAAGACCTCCAGGAACTGATGCAGAGTTAGAGGAGCAGAGCCAGAAGAACACTGTACAGAAAGACTGATATATGGTTTTTTTTTTTAATTATTCCTATTGACTCCCAGAGGAGCTTAGGGCCGCAAACATCTCACGCCAATGGACTCTGTTCTGAGCAACTTCCCCCAACTGTGCATCTCACGCCAAAGGACTCTGTTCTGGGCAACTTCCACCAACTGAGCATATCTTTGCCAAGGCTATTTTGGTCTTCCAACTTTTCTCCTCCCTGGTGGGTTCCAGAGTTCCCAGAGTCTGGTATAGATCTTTTCAGGCCATCTGGTGTTCAAGATTTGAAGTAGGCCTGGAGTTTGTTGGCTTTTGCCAGCACGAAACGTGGACTCTGTTGGAGAGCAATCTTCCAGACTAGGGGATCGTTGGTTTTGTTGGTTTAATGAGGTTGTAGTTTCTATAGCAAGTGAGATTTTTACGGGGTGAGGTTGCTAGCCTCACGCTCAACCCTCTTCCTTTTTCAGCCAGGCTTGGGACCATCCTTGGCGGAGTTAAAAGACTGATATATTATGGTAAAATCGAATATAATGGACTTCTGTACCAGCAGCAATGCTGGTACAGGACAGCTCTGAGGGATGTATGGAAAGGAATGCTACCCACATTCAGAGGAAGGACTGCAGGAGAGGAAACATATAAGAAAAACAACTGATTGAATGCATGGGTTGGGGTGGACATGATTGGGGATGTAGACTCGAAACCACCACACCAATGCAACTATCAACCATTTGGAAATAGGTTTTGATCAATGACACATGATAAAACCAGTAGAAATGTGCGTCGGCTATGGGGGAGGGGTTCCGGGGGGTGAAGGGGAAAGTAGGAGCCTGAATCATGTAACTATGTTAAAAACGAATATTAATAAATGTTTAAAAAATAAACAGGAAAAATAAAATAATCAAGAAAAAAGAAAAAAAAAGATTAATTTTCTTAGAACTTTATGCATGTGCTACCCAATATTTTGTCTAATTAAATAATAACTGGAATTTAAGACCCAGCCCAACTTTCACCCTAAGCAAGGAAAAGGGAGCATCATAAGAAGTTCTGAAATTAGTATTTTGGGGACTCAGTATTCAGTTAATTTTATCACTATTCTTTTTTTTTTTTTTTTGGAAGTTGGTGATCTGTTTTCCAATAACTGAGGTAATATCATTGAAAACTGGTCTCAACTGGTTTCACTGTTGTGCCCTAATATCCTTGTACTCCTGATCCCCAGCTTTTAGATACATAAATCCTGCTAATGGAATTATATGATACCAATTATCTGATATTTGGAGCTTTGGAAGGGCTTGCCTCAATCAAATTATTGAATGATAAGCCACATTTTGAACTCTTTCAAAATTGAATTTTTGGACTTATATCCTTTTTTCTCTTTTAGATTGATTCCTGAGTCTATCTGATGTTCTTTCTAGACTAATTTCTCCACATTTTCATTTTAATATTAATGCTCCTCTGGCCATGAAGCCGTACTGAGACCTCCAACATCTAACTGACTTTATAGACATAAATTATAATAGCTCATATTAATATAGTATTTTAATATTTTCAAAAGCATTTTCCTCATAGATACAAAAGGTAATCAGTGCTTTACACTCACTTTACAAATCGAGAAACTAAGGCTTAGATTTTAAATTGAATTTCTAATGTAATAGAACATAGCTTATATGTATCCCTTGACCTAGAGAAGTTCTGGTTACACATAAACCAAAATTAGTATCTGGGAGGAATCCATACTCTTTGGCTTGTGTCTGAAAGCAGAATTTCTTGTTGAAATTCAAGAATTTAATTCATTTTTAACTATGTAGCTTTCTTTACTTCATTTGCAGGCACCAAACTTACAAAATATAGGAAGCAAGTCAAATTCAATATGCCCTTGAGTACCCCCCCACACACACACATATAGAAAAGATTAGTCATAGATAGTGAAGAAAGCTAATGTGCTTTCCATCCCATAGACTTACTTACTTACTCCAAACTGTTCCCATTGCCCTGGAAATTAGGTCCCTCAAAGCTGTGAGGTATCTCAGGACACTAGAGAGCTATCCACTTCTCACACCTGCACAGCCCACAGGACCAGAGAAAATTAAGATTTAATTTTCACTATTGTAACTACATTTTTACTCTTTCTCGTTGGTAACTTCAAAATACTCTCATTTGGGCCAGTAAATACCTCATCATTACTACTGCTCCTGTTTAGTGCATTCCTCTAGTTCCCGGTTTGACTGAAGCCCTTTCATGCCTTGGTAGAATAAATTCCCCTGGAATCTGTTTTGTCCATTCATTGTAGCTGCTGCCTCCTTTGAAGCCACCTGCCTCCCTTTTATTTTTTCTTAAACCCTTACTTTCCATCTTAGAATCAATACTATGTATTGGTTCCAAGGTAGAAGAGTGGTAAGGGCTAGGCAATGGGGGTCAAGTGACTGGTACAGGGTCACACTGCTAGGAAGTGTCTGAGGCCAGATTTGAACACAGGATCTCCGCTCTCTGGCCATGGTTCTCAATCCACTCAGCCACCCAGCTTCCCCCTGCTTTCCTTTCTCAAAGCTCTTATTGTGAGATAGCCAAGGCCAATATGCCTCTGGTATGGTTGACACATGTCCAACTGCCTACCCATACCCAGTACAAAATGATCCATTAGACAATTGTTATGAATTGATTCATTTCTCTTGCTCTTAGCAAAGTAAGATGACATTTCATTTCATCTCTTCTCCACCTCTCCAAACAGAAAGTCTATTCTGCCAAACCTTGTGTAAGAGGGCACAGACACACAGGCACACACACACACACACACACACACACACACACACACACACACAAGCACACAAGCACACTGGCCAATAATTACTATGGGTTTTTTGTCTTGTTTTTTTGGAGGGCAGTAGAAACAAATATTTTCATTACTTCATAGATACCATTTTCATTCTTCTTACCAGACACTAAGAATAAATCGTAAAAATTAGCCTGAGCCTGGGAAATAACTCAACAGAGTATTAGAAACAACACAACGGGAAGGACAAAGCTAGCAAACCCAGATGAAGACCAACAGCAATGACAGACTTACAGATTCCTGTTAAATACAGATATTGACAAATTTTTGTAATGACTGGGAGGGGTGATCTGAATGTTGAGATGAATGGAAAATAAGAAGTTTTTTTTATGATTACAATCGAGAAGTTTCACTCAGAAAAAAAAAAAAAGACTTGAGAGGGGACATCAGAGCTGCTTTCTGGTATTTGAACAGCTGACGCAAGGACAAAGAATTCAGGCTTCTCTGGCTGGCCCCAGCGTACATGACTAGAACAATACATGAGAGTTATAGCGAGGAAGATTTCAGTACCATATAAAAAATTATTTTCCAAAAATTGGGGCCATCCCAAAGTTGGACTGCCAGGGAACTGGGTACCAGTATTAAAAGCATTATTAAAAGTGTTATAAAAGAGGAATGATGGTCACTTGAAAAGTTTAACTATGTTACTCCTCTGCTCAGAAACCTTCAATGATATCCTGTTACCTATAGGATAAAATAATGCCACTTTCATCAAGAATTGAAGACTCATTTTGAGGGATTTATGAAAAATAACACTTGGGGGGCAGCTGGGTAGCTCAGTGGATTGAGAGCCAGGCCTAGAAATGGGAGGTCCTAGGTTCAAATCCAGCCTCAGACACTTCCCAGCTGTGTGACCCTGGGCAAGTCACTTGACCCCCATTGCCTACCCTTACCACTCTTCCACCTATGAGTCAATACACAGAAGTTAAGGGTTTAAATTAAAAAAATTCAAAATAAATTACTACCCATATTCAGAGGAAGAACTACAGGAGTGGAAACAGAAGAAAAACAACTGTTTGAACACATGGGTTGAGGCGGACATGATTGGGGATGTAGACTCGAAACTACCACACCAATGCAACTATCAATAATTTGGAAATAGGTCTTGATCAATGACACATGATAAAACCAGTGGAAATGCATATCAGCCATGGGGGGAACTGGGGGGGGGTGAAGGGGAAAGTAAGAGCATGAATTATGTAACCATGTTAACTTTTCTAAAAAATAAATATGAATAAATGTTAAAAAAAAAAAGAATTGAAGACTCACCACATGGTCTCTTTTCAGCCACAACACATTTTAACTTCCCCATCAACTCCACATCCCAACCACTATTTTAAGATCCTAATATTCTATGTTTTGATGGTATGCATTTGACCAAGTCATTCCCGGAACTTAGAATGCAATCTCTCCTTAACTATGACACTTTTTGAATGCTTATGTCAGGTACAATATTTTTCATGAAGCCTTTCTGAATTTCCTTCCCGCCTCACCATCTCCTCACATATTAAAGTCTTTTCCTTTGTCAAGTAAATTTGTATTTTTTGTCTTGCCCCACCCATAATTGACTAAAGGCAGGCACTATTTAATTATTGTCTTTATATCCTTAGGGTTTACTACAGTGACTTGGACATTTTATGTACTTAACATTTTTTTTTATTTTTATTGAAAATATAATGTTTTAGTGGCAATTCCTGTTTCAGTGTAGATTGGAATAGATGTCCTCTGAATCACCATCCAACTCTGGGACTCTATTATATTGAGCTTTTTCTGTACTTGTGGTCTTACCAGGAAGAGGGCAATAAAGGCTTAGAAGTGGGAATGGATTAAGAGTGTTGGGCAATATGATATGCAGACCAGTCAATGCTCTAAACCCTTTGCTGGCTCCAAATTGTACTTAGATAAGGACAATAAAAAGGAATCTAATTTTCCTCAAAGCTCTGAAATACAAAAAAATCAATTTCTTAAGTATATGATGAGGGAGACATGGCTAGACAGAAATCCATGTGAAAAAGACCTCAAGGTTTTAGTTGACTACAAACTCAATATAAGTTATCAATGCGATGTTGTTGCCAAAATTTTTTAAATAAATATAGCTAGTGAATTCTGAGGCTAAATAAATAGAAGTGCAGTGTCCACAGTAAGAGGATTGATAGTTCCACTGTCCTGTCCATTGTTCTGATTATATCTGTAGGATTATTTTAATTTTCATGCAATGCATTTTTAAGAGGGCCATTGATAAGTTATAGTGCTTACATTCAAGGGAGAACAGGATGGTAAGAAGAATAGAAGGCATGGTAGATGAGAATTGGTTGAAGGAAACTCAGATGTTTTATCAATAGAAGAGAAGTAATTACATGATACTAAGCACATGAACATTATTTTAGTGTGGGAGAATTTATTTCTGTATTTCTAAGGGCCAGAACAAGAATCAATAAGTAGAATCATATGAGTATTTTTACTTGATGCATGGAGTTCCTCACTAAACTTTCCTAAAACTATTACTTTTCATGGTTAGATAATGAGTCCACTACCTGTAGAAGTATTCACAGAGTCTAGATGTTGTGTCAATGTCTGTATGAGATATAAATTAGATTAGGTGACCTTCAATAGAATCATGTCCAATTCTATGGTACCATGATTCTATTATCTTGCTTTACTCCCTAATATAAACCAGTGGGAATACATTTCTGATTTTTATTTTTAAGCTAACAAATGAGCAGAAATCAAACTCCACCTTTTTGCATTCCTTCCTTCTCCTTTATTATTCTAAAAATTACAACAATAAACTCATTGATGAAACATTTAACTGTGTATATAGGCCTTGATCAGATATAATACTTTGACAAGGCATAGTGCTTCTCTTTGAAGGCTTTACGGTCTGTTACAGAGACACAAACATAGAGGGATAACTTTAGGGCTGAAAAAGGTATTATGTGCAATTTTCACTGTTGATTAATAATAATAGCAATAGTTAATATTTTATACTGTGCTAAAGTTTACTAAACACTTAACATAGATTAAATCATATGATCCTCACAACCCAGAAAGGTAGTTGCTCTTATTATCTAGTCTATACATGAAAATTCTGAGGCTGAAGATGATTAAAGAACTTGATGGAAGGTCACAGAAATTATAAGCATGAGACAAAGCCTTTAAATCCAATTTCATTCACTTCAGAGCAACTCTACTTTGTCAGTCTAACATATAACAAAAATAACAAAAACTGTTCAAGAATGACAGAACAAAGAAGCATGGGAGTTCTGAGAGGGACCTCGATTATGGGGAATCCTTCTTAGAGTAGGTAGCAGTTGAGTATGGCTTTAATGGATATCAGAGAAGTTATTAGGTGCAAAGAAAGTGTTAAGGCATTCTGGCTGTAGAGTATAGACTGAATCAAAGGTTGCAATATGTGAGGATAGTTGGTACATGTTCAGGGCACAGAATGTTGTCCATTTTAGCCTAAATATAGAGTGCATAGAAGAGAGTGATATAAGTATGAAAAGGTGGCATACGTTCAGGTTTCAGAGGAGCTTATATTCCAAGGAGCTTCAACATTACTCTGTAGGTAAAAAGGAACCAATAAAGGTTTTTGAGTACAACTATTAATTTTATGTTCCATCAGTCTCTACTAGAATGCCATTCTCCACAGGATTATCAGAAGAATAAATTTATTAAGTTTTTGTAATAAAATGAATCCACATTGAAATACAAATGTAAATCATTCATATCAAAATGAAGAAAATTGAAACAATATGAGTATTTGACAATTTGGCAGCTTTAGTGGTGCAATGGTTAGAACATTTAACTTGGAATCAAAAGTCTCAAATTAAAATCCAGCCATAGACATTTATTGGTCACCATGGGAAGGTTACCACTTAATCTTTATCCATCTCAGTTTCCTTATCTGTAAAAAATACATATGAAACAACTTATATCCCAGAATTTTTGTGAAGATAAAATGAGTAAGATTTTAAGGTATTAAGCAAATTTTAATATGTGATATAAATATGATCATCATTATAATTTGTCCCCCAAAAAGATAAATTGAAATACAGTAGCTGATAATTTATCCCCTTATCTAAATTTAATTTAGTAAGAAAAAATCTACTTCCTCTCTTGCCCCCAATTGTCAAAGAAAAAATGATTTAAACATGCATAATAAAGTAAAACAAATTTCTACAATACCTATATCCAAAAAACTTATCTGTCTCATTATGTACTGAGTCCTTTAGTTCTCCATTAAGAAGTAGCATAGTATTTGTTGGTAGCATGTTTTTTTATTATTAATTTTCTGGCTTCAATGTCTAGCACATAGTAGCTGCTTACTAAATGATAAATGATTAATTGGTTAGAATAATGATTGGTTTTTATAGTGATCAGAGCTCCTATATTTTACAGGGTTGTTTGACTTTATAATATTGTTTTTGTATAAATCCTTCTCTTAGTTCTTTTCATTTCACTTTCAATCAGTTTTTATAAGCCTTTCCAGGGCTCTCTAAACCATACTCTTCATCATTTCTTACCACACAATATTCCATCACATTTATGTACAGATACTAATTACATCATTCACTTACCATTGGTTACTCCTTCAGTTTCCATTTATTTGATACTCAAAACTTTGTGTGTGTTATTGTGCACAAGCTTAGTTATCTATTTTGTCTAGGACTAAGCCCTTCCTTAATCAAACCTCCCTTTAATTCTCACTGCTCCCCTTTCCCTACTACTTCCCTTCTCAGTGAAATATATTCTTATATCCTACTCAGTGTCTCTCTCTGTGTTTATTTTTCCCTTCTTTGATCAATTCATATGAGAGTGATGTTAAGCATAAGTTTCTTCCTTTCCTCTTTCCTCCTTATTTGAAAATTTCTATTTCACCACTCCAAGTATGAGATAATTTCATACTTTACTTTTCCATACCCTACCAATATTTTCTGCTTACCCTCTTTTTCATTCTTTTAAGATTATCAAGCATAACAGAACCACACCCAAACCTTCTGTCTAATTACTTTTTCTATAACCTTTTATTATAACATGTCTCAAAAGTGTTATGTAGAAATGGATGCATGGAATCCCTGCAAAGATACAGGGACAGCCTCATCCAGAATTCCAGGGGACCCCCCTGGAGAACTTTGGTTGAGGGAGCAGTTGAGAGGAGTTGGCAGTTGCTTTGTGGGGGTTGAAGTGAGCAGACACACTGCTTACTGCTCCAGACTTGGGGGTTCACCTGAGTGGCCTTTGTGGCAAAGCCTTTGTGGTTTCTACACAAGTGTTAGCCTGTTTAATAGGGTTGATCTTTATCAACTTCAATACAACAAATATTAAGTGATTTAGAGAGTAAAAATATTAATTAATAGCAAGAGAGCCAGTTATAGGTAATTGCCCTTCAACCCCGCCTCGGTGGGGGAAGGGCAGCTTCAATCTAATAGTTCAGGGTCACCTTTCCTTATTCAAATACCTTCATTAACTACTTTAGTTTTCTTTTTTACTTCTTAATATAACCTTTACCTTCAATATCTGTGTCTGTAAATTATTTGGGGGAATACTCACAACTCAAGTCTGGTCATCTAGTTTGTATCCTGTCAGCTGCCAATTTAAGAAGATCAGTTTTATCTCTGTCCTCAACAGTTATATAGCTAGCTTCTACTTATTCCTCTATCAGAACTGTGAGGAATATAAATTAAAGAAAAGGAACATTATTGGGGTTCAGCCATAACAGAAACTTACCAGAAGAATCTTATCCAGTCTCCATTTCCAACTGAAGCAACAACTGCTAGAGGGGGAGGGGTTTGTGATCCAGGAGTGTCTAACCCCCTCCTTTCTCACCAAAGCCTGTCAATCAGTTTTTGTGACTTGAAGGTCTATTGGCCCTGACACATTTATCTGCTTCTCCAAATGATCTGTTATTATCATCATAGCAAAAGGGAAATGTATCATCTACCCTTATTGGAATGTAAAACTCATCCTTCACTAGTCTTTTATTATTGCTCATTCATATTTATTCTTTTAATGTATCTATTGATTCCTTCATTTGCACTTTCAAATTTCTGAGTAGCTGTGGTCTATTCATAAGGGATTTTGGAAGATCATAATCTTTTCTGTGAGAAATTATTTTTATTTAAATATATTTATTTTTCCAATTACATGCAATAACAATTTTAATGTACATTTTCAGAAATCGTAATATCAACATTGTCTCCCTCACTCACTCCTTTTCCTCCCTCATCCCTGAGATTGTGATATATTTGAGAAATGAGATCTTTATCAGAGAGAAATATGATGTAAATTATTTTCCTCTAATTTGTTGTTTCCCTTCTAATTTTAAATTTGGTTAAATGGAAGATCTCTATTTCATTAACAATCCATTTGTCAGCAGGACTATTACATTCAGTTTTGATGAATAAGTTATTCTGGCTTGTCAGTTTAGATCCTTTGTCTATTAGGTTAAAGTATTTCAGGATTTCTTCTCCATTGTAGAAGTGGTTGCTAAATCATGCGATGCTTAATGTGTCTCCCTGATACTTGAATCCTGCTTGCTATATTCTATTTAATTGACTTGGATATTCTGGATTTGGATCATGATGACCCAGGGAGTTTTCAGTTTGTGTTTTTGTTTGTTTATTTTTATTTAAATTTTTCTCAGGAGGTGAATGGTAAATTCTTTTTTTTGTTGTTGCAACTTGAACTCTATTAAGAGTTATAGGCAGTTTTCTTTTATGATCTTTTAAATATATGATGTCTTGCACACCTCATTAATTTTTGGTTATGGCTTTTCTGTTATTAGATAGTAGCACAATCATCATTAAACTCTTATTTCCTATGAGATATCTTAAATTTCCTTTTCTTTTTTAAAAATTCTGTTGAGGGGCAGCTGGGTAGCTCAGTGGAGTGAGAATCAGGCCTAGAGACAGGAAGTCCTAGGTTCAAACCCGGCCTCAGCCACTTCCCAGCTGTGTGACCCTGGGCAAGTCACTTGACCCCATTGCCCACCCTTACCAATCTTCCACCTATGAGACAATACACCGAAGTAGAAGGGTTTAAAAAAAAAAAGAAAAATTCTGTTGAATTTGTTTTAGTATTTTTTGCCTCATGAAGTCATTAGTTTTCAAATGGATCATTCTCATTTTCTGGGTTTATATCATCAACATTCCTGTAACCATAATGAATTTTTATGGTGGAATTCTTTTTGTTTTCTTTTTAACTCATTCTTCTAGACTATTTTCTGACATCAGATTTTATAGTAGTGCTACACACACTTCTGGAGTGGAAGTAATGCCTGAACTGTTCTTACTGTGACTTTCTTGGGGTATTGATTAGTGTTATTCTAGGATATGAAGAAAAAAGACTGTCGTGCTATAACCTTTTTGTGTTCCCAAATTGACCTAATCCAGAACAACTGTCACTGCCAATACCCTGCTTTGAGCTCTGTCATTTCATGGATCAAATTGGGATCTAAGTAATAGGCCTTTCCATATTTCCTTGGTTTGAATTCCAGTAGACAACTGCTAGACTTAGGCATTATCAATTAGTTAGCACAGAGTAATAGAATTAGAGGCTCCCTTTGTTATGAGTTACTAACCTCGTTATTCCTCTGCAAACTTTAATCTGGATTATAGAATTGAAGTGAGAGACTGATCTGCTCTTAAGGTTAGCACCACACTGTTGCTATTTGGATTTGACTTTATTAAGTTCTTTGTATACAACATTTGATTTATGACCACTCCTTACTTTGGAACACCATAATACTTTTCAATCCACTTTGGATCTATATCTTGGAACAGGGTAAAAAAGTGAATAGAATTGCCAGTTACTCCCTCTTCCTGTACCCTATGTAATGTAGAAAATAATACTGTCATATTTCTTGAGGCAACCTGTCAATTGCCCTGTTTGGAATGTTGATCATGGCATGAGCCATAGGGCAGGTACCAACTGGCAGTTGGACCAAGAGTATATAAAGGCCTGGAGACCAAGGGCTGGGGTTCTTTTCCTACTTCTCTCCTAGCCTTCCCTTCTACCCCTTGGGTGTGGGGACCGGGTGGATTGAGGGAGGTAGAACATGGGATATCTTAGTTTCCTAGGCCAGGCAAGGTTAAAAAATCATTGCTGACCAGATAGGAACATCAATCTGATATACCAATTATTCCTTATCAAGAGTTTACTTTATATTTACCATCTAAGAGACCATTTTATTTCTCTCCAAGGGCTTGTCCCTTGGGTCAGCCAAAGATCATAGCAAGGAGTTTATCAACATCCTGAATTTAGATCTAGAAGGCACTAATAAACTAGTTTCATAGTTTTCCTAACCCACTCTCCAATCCTTTTTCCTAAACCAATTTATTCAATAAATCCTTAATTTAATTTAAGAATTAGTGTGTCCTACCTTCATCTTAGATCTGAGTAGTGACTACTGTTCAAGAGTCTAAGTGAGAGAAACAGTAATTCCATTGATGTTTAGATAGGAAACACCATACTTCCCTTCCTGTCTAATCTCTCTACCATCATCTACCATAAGGAGTTACTTCCTTAGCCAGGTCAGAGGCTGTTATCAAAAAATAATAGTAAATAAGCTGAGTAGAGTAGGTGGGTGTGAAGAAGGATAAAAGGGAATAAGGGATTATAAGGTGATTGGAGAATGAATGAAGGTATGGTTAGGTATATAGGAGATAAAGGAAATAGGGTATGTAGGATAGGCAGCTCAAACAAGTTTATTCCCAGAGACTTGAGACAGAGGATACAGGGAGGAAACTAGGGCCAGTCAAACTGGTGGCTGGAGGAAGTCTTAAAGGTGGGTACTTCCATCAAGATGGATGCCCCAGTTGTCTCAAGAAATAAAGGAAAATGATTCTTTCCTCTTGGCCCTTGTCTTAATTTTTGACACAATGACTCACCACCAGGTTTGAATAGGTAACAAGGGGATTTATTAATACCAGGGTCAGTCAGAAGGGGAGAGGGGTTCAGGATTTTCTAATTGCTGCTAGGAAGAGGACTGAGGGTGGAATATGGGTCGCAGAGAGGTTTAGAAGGAGAGAGACCAGCTCTCCCAGTCAGGAAGATTTGACTGCCTTTTAAATAAAGTCTTTATCAAACCTAGGGATAACTTATTTGAGGATACTCCAATTATCTAAAGAAACTAAAACCCACTATATTCAATCACCAAGCCCTCCCTTCCAACCAGAACCCAAAGGAAATCAGGGAAGGGAAGGGATGTAGACAGGAGATGAGGGAGAAGTCCAGAGAAATGAGATAGATCCAAATTTCCCCAAAACAAAATAAGCACAGACCAAGGCTGAAGCAATTAGGCCAAAGCAAAAGCCTCCAGCCACAGGGAAAGCCAGAAGGCAAAAGCTCCGTCAGTTGGAACTTCCCCTCTATTTATTGCTTTAAGTTCTAACTGACTTTCTGAACATTCTAAGATGTTTAACTGACATTTGTGACCTTTAGAAATTGCAGAAGCAAAACGTTTCTGTTAGCCACCTTGCATTTGAAGGAAAATCATCTAAAAGAGGTTTAGTCCTTACCAAGGGAAATTACACCAATCCCTTGGCTGATTTAGGCACTGGATATTTTCCATTCCTACGTTCAATACTTCCAGTCTACAGCTTGTGACTAGTCCACATTAATTTCCCCACTGCTTTACAGCTTTACCAACTACCATTGCAGACTTAGTCATAAAACCCTCATTACATGTCAAGGTGCTCTGGTATGGGTCTGGAAAATTTCTGTATCTCTATATCAACCTGGACTGGAAAAATGATTTACTTTGAATTTTTTTAGATGTACCCATCAGCATTCAGTGTGTTGAGTTTTGTAGATATATTTGGAATTGTTGTTGGTGGTGATTTTTGTTGTTGTTGTTGTTGTTGTTGTTGAAGGGGAAGATCTCACTGTACTTCTTGCTGCTAATCTACACTCTTGGCACAGCTTTCCTTGTGAATTCATTCTAATTCAAAATGAAAAACAAAATGCACTATATTTACTTAGTTTTTTTCAAATAGTCTTCAATATTTAATTCCACTATAAAATAATATACTAGCAGTGAAGCATCACTAATCATATTTCAGACCTCATTTTAAAAGATAGAATAAGTTTCAAGGGGAAAATGGCAGGTAATATTACTGTCATTCTTTTCTTACATGTCTATGCAATATTATAGTAATAGAGAAGCTATAGAGAAGAGTATATTTTTCCCAATGAACATAAGAGATAAATGATACTATGAGGTTTTTGGGTGGCAATTTAACTTTTTAATCATGATCTTCATTCCTGTTCATGAATTTTGAATGATCCCCCTCACACACACCCTTTTATATTCAATATTACTACATGCTTTCCCTTAATGGCTTGACATTTTCCCTCTTTTTATTGCAATTTAATTTTTTTCAGCAAAGTACTAACCTGATGCATTGTTGAATTCCATTAGGCATCTTGTCTCTCTCTTCTTTTTTCCAGAGGTACTGAAGTTTAATTTCATTCTGGCCAGACAGAACAATGTTTTACTGCATGTTTCCTCATCAGATGTCTTTACTAAATGAGTTTCTACATATGGCAAAATGCTATAAAATATTTTTACTATTAGAATATTTGTGTCATCTTTCTTTATTTCCATTTTCAAGATTACAAGATTGAACTTCATAATATATGATGAACAGAAGTCAAACAGTAAATTTTGATTATAAGCAATATGTAAAATCTCTAATTTTTACCAAGTATAACGCACTGGTTCATTGATTGAATCATTAAAAAACAATTCTTACTATATGCCTGACATAGTTTTATGTACTTTGAGATACACAGTTCAATAAGAAATAAGACCTTTTCTTCCAGAGTTTATAATCTAGCTATGAAAATAAGACACACAGATGATCTGAGAAAAAATGCAGTGATACATGTATAACTGAGTTAAACATTTCATAAAATTCAACTGTTCAGGAATCAAATTCAATACAGTCAGCATCTTAGATAAGAATGCACAATAAATATTTTGTTATCAAGTATAGTATAAGAAATAATTTTTTTAATTAACAATAGAGCTATTCTGCAGAGAGAGGGAGATACAGGTAGGAAGAATATAATAACAAGAACATACAAGTCATTTTGGAAATTTTTATAAGTTATCATTTAGCAGAAAACTATTATTTGAGAATACTAATGTTGACTGAATGATTATATTAGCTTCCTTTAAAAGGAATAAAATTAACTTTTTTAAAAATATATTTAAAGGGAAAGAAAAGAAAAAAGCCCTTACTTTAAGACATAAGTAAAAGAATAATTATATTAACAATTTGTAAGAAAATAAAACTTCATATAAAAAATTTAACTGGGGAAAATTCTCTTTTTCAATAAAAACAAATCCCAAGATTCTTAATATATTCTTCTACTTAAATGTATTATCATGATTTTCTTGATTAAATTGTACAGTTATTTTAAATAACTTAACAATTATAGGAAAACAATCTTTTAAAGATTATAGAATGACAACAATACTAGATAATATTTATGTAGTGCTTCAGGTTTTGGGAAGCATTTGAGTCTGTTATATCATCTGATAATCATAAGGCTTTAAATGAGGCACTACTGATTTTTTACAAGGAGCAAAACTATAGGAAGATATTAAATGACTTGCTACTAACTGATTTGATGAATTTGAACTCCTATCATTCTCAGCATAATCATTAATCTCTAGTATATAATAAAGCTTTTAACATTAAATGTTCATATTTGAATAATTTTCAAATACATAACTGCATTGAAAAGAAAAAGTTACCTTGATAACATACAATAGAAAACATCAACATATCATACATTCTAAGCATTAATATAAAAAAGACTATTTTACTCATTATATGAATGAGTTTAGTTCAGAAATGATTACGAGAGATTTAAAAGCAAATTTCTAAGTTGTGTTAAAATGTATCTTATTCTAGAGCCATTGATCAACTCATCCCCTCCTGTTTCTACTCAATATAATTTTACAATAAGCTAGTATAAAGGACAATAGAAGGAAATAATATTACAAATGAGAACCTAAAAGTCATGGTCAAAGCATCCCAAATATCAAAGGAGAATAGTTTACATATTATATCAAATATTTACCAAAATTCACATCCTGGTATTTAGGAGGCTTCCTGGTTAAGATGGCTGCAGATGAAAAAGCAGCTATTTAACCTCTTCTTACTGAAACATATAGGACTCCTCAAGAAGACATAAAAACAAATCCAGAGAAACGAAGGGACCCCACAACAGTGCGCATCATTGAAGGTACATGGAATCGGGGCATTTCCATGCTATAAATGGGTGAAACAGTCCTCACTAAAATGCGAGCTGAGCAAATCCCTCCACCACCCCACACCACTTACAGTACCAAAGCCAGTGCACAAGAGTTAGAGCAAGTTTGGGGCACGCATCAAGTCCTTAGCAGCTACCTGGGGTCACCAGGGCCTGCTCCTGAGAGCAACATGACCTAAGACCCCAAGAGGCTAAAGAACTCACGGACTTTGAACACAGACCCTGGGCACAGGCACGAGTGTGGGCTTGGACACAAGTGCAGACATGGATCCTGAGCCCAGGGTAGGACTCGGATCCTGAGCGCAGCTCGGACCTTGAGTGGGGATCCAGTGCAGAGGGGGGCATGACTGTGGAAGCAGCTCTCTGAGACTGTTAAAGAAGCCTCGGGCAGAGGAACAAGCAAGGGGACTACCAGGAGACTTGACCCTGAGAACAACTAGACCTGAGACCTCAGGAGTGTAAAGAGCACAGACAGACGCTGAGTATGACAATAAACCTGAGAGGGCACAGGGCTAACAATGGCAAACCAGAGACAAGAACCACAAAAGGGAAAGATCATCAAGAAGAAATCTGTAACACTCGACAACTTTTACACAGTTAAAATCCAGACAAAAGAGCAAACAGCAGAGGAGAACAAACAAGTAATCATGTCCAAACCTTCCCAAAATAATGAAAACTGGCCACGAGCTATTGAAGAGTTCAAATCTGAGATGATGAGAAAGATGGAAGAGATTTGGCGAGAGAAGTGGGAAATAGCTCAAAAGGAAATTAACAGGTTAGAAGACAGAAATTCCCAATTGAAGAAAGATGCCCCAAAATCAAATGAAATGGTAAGCAAATTGGAAACCAAAATCTGGCAAGAAAATAACAGTTTAAAAGGCAGAATTTCACAATTGGAAAGTGAGGCAAGTAAATTGAAGATCAGAAATGACGAGACTGAAAAGGAAAAGCAAAAGATTATAGCTGAAAACTAGTCCCTAAAGGCTAGAATTGAGCAATTAGAAGCTAATGATCTCTCAAGACAGCAAGGACAAATAAAACAAAGTCAAAAGACTGATAAAATTGAAGGAAACATGAAATATCTCAATGAGAAAGTGACAGACCAAGAAAACAGGTCTGGAAGAGATAATTTGAGAATCATTGGTCTTCCTGAAAAAGCAGAAATTAATGGAAATTTGGACTCCATACTAAAAGAAATTATTCACCAAAACTGCCCTGAAGTTCTACAACAACTCTACAACAAGAGGGCAATATAGACATTGAAAGGATCCATAGATCACCCTCTACACTAGACCCAGAAAACAAAATACCCAGAAATATAATAGCCAAATTCAAGAGCTTCCAAGTAAATGAAAAAAAATTTTACAAGAATCCAGAAAGAGACAATTCAAATATCAAGGAGCTCCTATCAGGATCACACAGGATCTGGCAGCCTCCACACTACAAGACCACAAGGCTTGGAATATGATATTCAAAAAGGCAAGAGAACTGGGTCAACAACCAAGGATCACAGAAAAGTCCAGTACTAAATGGAAAGTTCAATATCCAACCACAAAACAAAACAAAACAAAACAAGAGAAACATGAAAAGGTAAAGAAGAAAGAGAGGGGAAAGAAAGAAAACTCGTATTTTTAAAATTTGCCTCTTTAAGGGCTTCAATATGGTTTAATTATTAGTATTCCTATGTGGAGAAATGTTATGTATAAATCTCTATAAGGAACTCTATTCACTATTATAGTATTCACTATTATAGTAATTAGAAGAATTATTCAAAGGGAGAGGTTGGAATACTAAATGGTCTAAGATGCTATAGGGTGGGAAAGAGGGGGTGAATAGTAGAGGACACCAAGAGAAACTTGAATGAGTAAGAAAAATAGGATATTCTATTACACACAAAGAGGGCAAGGGAAGGGGAAGGGATGAATACTATTATAAGAAGAAGAGGAAGAGAGCATTAAGAGGTAATATTTAAACATTACTCAGTGTAATTAACCCTGAGAGGGAAGAGTAGCTTTATCCATTGGGATATAAAACTCTATCTAACCCTACTGAGAAAGTCAGAAGGGATAATCCAAGGGGATCAGGAGAGTGGGGAGGTCAAAAAAGAGAGAGGGAGAGAAGGGGGAGCGAATTCATTAGGCCTTAAAAATAAAAAAAGGAGAATAATAAGGGAGGGAGTAGAAAGGGAAGTAAATCAAGGGAGGAGACAAGGTTTACTGGCATAAAGCAAACCACTGGTTTAAAAGTAAATAGTGTAAGAAGAAGGAGTAGAACTAGGAGAGGATACCAAAATGTTGGCTAATAGAGAACTGATAATTATAACTCTGAATGTGAATGGGATGAAGTCGCTCATAAAACAGAAGCAAATAGCAGAGTGGATTAGAAACCAAAATCCTACCAAATGTTGTCTACAAGGAACACATATGAGGTGGGTGGAGATACACAAGTTTAAGGTAACAGGCTTTTTAGTTTGATATAATCAAAATAATTTATTTTACATTTTGTATTGAAGGGCAGGCAGTCTTTTAGAGCTCTTTGATCAAGAATATCAAGGGAAATAATGAAAAAAAATGTGAAGGAAGGGGGCCTAGCAGTACCAGATATTAAACTTTACTATAAAGCAGGGGTCATCAAAACAGTATAGTACTGGCTAAGAGACAGAAGGGAGGATCAGTGGAATAGATTTGGGGTAAGTGACATCAATTAGACTGTGTATGATAAACCCAAAGAGCCCAACTTTTGGGACAAAAATCCACAATTTGACAAAAACTATTGGGAAATTTGGAAAACAATATGGGAGAGATTAGGTTTATATCAACATCTCACACCTACACCAAGATAAATTCCAAATGGGTGAATGATTGAATATAAAGAGGAAAATTATAAATAAGTTAAGTGAAATTAGAATAGTTTATTGTCAGATCCCTGGAAAGGAAAGAATTTAAAACCAAGCAAGAGTTAGAGAAAATTATAAAATGTAAAATAAATGATTTTGATTATATCAAACTAAAAATCTTTTGTACAAACAAAAACAATGTAGCCAAAATCAGAAGGGAAACAACAAACTGGGAAAAAAATCTTTATAACAAAAAACTCTAACAGGGTCTAATTACTCAAATATACAAGGAATTGAACCTATTGTATAAAAAATCAAGCCATTCCACAATTGATAAATGAGCAAGAGAAATGAATAGGCAATTTTTAGATAAAGAAATCAAAAGTATCAATATGCACATGAGAACGTGTTCTAAATCTGTAATAAGTAGAGAAATGCAAATCAAAACAACTCTGAGATGTCACCTAACACCTAGCAGATTGGCTAAAATGAAAGAAGAGAGTAATGAATGCTGGAAGGGATGTGGCAAAACTGGGACATTAATGCATTGCTGTTGGAGTTGTGAACTGTTCCAACTATTATGGCTGACAATTTGGAACTATTCTCAAAGGGCTATAATAGAATGCCTGCCCTTTGATCCAGCTATACCATTGTTGGGTTTGTACCCCAAAGTGATCATAGGTAAACAGACTTGTACAAAAATATTTATAGCCTCGTTTTTTGTGGTGGCAAAAAACTGGAAAATGAGGTCATGTCCTTCATTTTGGGGATGGCTGAACAAATTGTGGTATATGCTGGTGATGGAATACTATTGTGCTCAAAGGAATAATAAACTGGAGGAATTCCATGTGAACTGAAAAGACCTTTAGGAATTGATGCAGAGCAAAAGGAGCAGAGCCAGAAGAACATTGTATACAGAGACCAATGCACTGTGGTGAAATAGAATGTAATGGACTTCTGTACTAGCAGCAATGCAATGACTCAGGACAATTCTGAGGGACTTATGTAAAAGAACGCTACTCACATTCAGAGGCAGAACTACAGGAGTTGAAACAGAAGAAAAACAACTGCTTGAAAACATGGGTTGAGGCAGACATGATTGGGGATGTAGACTTGAAACTACCACACCAATGCAACTATCAACAATTTGGAAATAGGTCTTGATCAATAACACATGTTAAAACCAGTGAAAATATGCCTCAGCTATGGTGGGGTTACCTTAGGGGGTGAAGGGGAAAGTAAGGCCATGAATTATGTAACCATGTTAACTTTTCTAAAAAGTAATTATTAATAAATGTTTAAAAAAATTCACATCCTGGTCATCAGTATTGAATCTGTAAAAGCCATATGGACACTGTTGTGTTCCTATAATTTATAAATTCCAGACAATTTCAAACCTTTACAGTTCCAAGTCAACAAAACAGAAAGGTTCTAATAATTCTGAGCTGACTTAGACATGTTAACTTTGAACTTTTATATATAACTTTGAGATTATTTCGATGTTACTGAACTTACCTGAAGATGTCATAGTTAAGAGTAAGCCTGTTCTCCTAAAAATCCTATAAAAATGATACTTTAAACTGAGAACTCTTCCAATTCCACTGCACTCATATTTTGTAGTAGTCATTATTTTTTTCTTTCCAATTTAATTTAAATATTTTTCACTCATTTTTTTAAATGTTGAGTTCCAAAACATGTCTCTGACTCCTATTTCTCCTGACTCATTGAGAAGACAAATATCTTTAGATGTTATGCATGTGAAGTCATACGAAACAAATTTTGTTTTAGTCATATTGTGAAGTAAAAATACTACCTCCCCCACAAAAAAACACAACAGCAAAAATAAAGAAAATTAAAATTTGCTTTGAACTGTATTCAGATATAATTGTGTGGAGATGACCCAAATTAACATGAGTCCTTAAAGACTTTCTTAGATGATTATATTTCTGAGGATAGAGGTCATTCACAATTGATCATCATACAGTATTGCTGTTGCTGTTCATATTTTTCTCATTCTGTACATTTCTCTTTTTATCTGTTAATGGGAGTGTTTCCAGATTTTTCTGAATGGTTCCAGGTTGTCATTTCTTATGGCACAATAATATTATACCATAATAATAAACCACAAGTTGTTCAGCCATTCCTCAACTGATGGACATTCCCTCAATTTCCAATTCTGTGGCACTGCCAAAAGAACAGTTAAAATAATTTTTATATAAAGGTAGTTTATTTTTTAGAAATTTATTTTAGGCTATAGATATACTGGTGGTATAGCAAGGTCAAAAGCTATACACAGTTTTATAGCCTTGTGTGCATAGTTCCAAATTGCTCTCCAGAACTGTTGCATCAGTTTACAGCTCCACCATTAGTGTATTAGTGTTAGGACTTTCTCACATCACCTCCAACATTTGTCTTTTTCTTTTTATGTCATATTAACCAATCAAAAGCATGAAGTGGTATCTCAGGGTTCTTTAATTTGCTCTATGACCATTTCATGCATTTTAAATTTCATGACACTGCTTCTCTTGAATGTATGTAATCTTTCTCTTCTATTTCAAATGTGTATACATGCATACACACACACACACACACACACACACACACACACACATATATATATATATATGAAAGAAAATCCCTGGAAAGCCTAAGTAGATCCAATCATTTTTCTTTCCTCAGTATTTCATATAGCACCTGTCATGTAGGAGCCAATAAATACATATTCAATTATTTATTCAATAAGTAAATAAATATTTTCAGACTTAAATTGGCAACTGATGGCAAGTGGAGAAAGATGTGTCTGATGACAGGAAGTCCTGGGTTCAAATCCAGTCTCAGACATATACTAGCTGTGTGATTCTGGCCAAATCAATTAACCTTTGTTTACCTCAGTTTCCTCAACTATAAAAAGGAAGATAATTATGGTACCTTCTTTCTAATATTATAAGGATCAAAAGAGATATATTTGAAAAGTACTTAGTCCAGTGCCTGGTTCAAAGTAGATACTTAATAAATGTATATTCCTTTCTCAGCTCCTTGCTCTTCTTCCATTTATGCAAAGTTCTATGCTAAGCACTGGACAAAAATAAGTATATTATGAAGCATAACTTTCAGAAAGCTGGAAATAATATAAACTATACATTGAAAATGATAATATAAATAATAATTAGATTAAAAAGGGCAAAAGAAAAAAATTAATGGCTATTTTAGGAAGGAGAGGATTGTCATCTGAGGTGGGATAGAGAATGTTGCAAAAGTCAAAAAATCTTTTGAACTTTTAATAAAGACAATGAACTTGAATGGCAATGTTGAACAGGGAGTATTTTCCAGGCTCGAGAGATGAACTGTAAAAATATATTGAATCAAGAGATGAAATATACTGTCAAGAGAATAGGCTAGTTGAACTACAATATTGAATGCATAAAACTCCATTAAAGCAGACTAAAAAAGTAGTTTGGAGTCAAAGTGAGTAGAGTTTTACATGCCAAGTTAACAAGTTTGTGTTTTATTTGAGAAACAATAAGTAGCTGCTGAAGGTTTCTGAGTATGAGAATGTCAAGATCAGTCCTCTGTCTTTAGAAGAATATTTCATGGATTAAAATGTTGGGAACTTTACAGGGAATTGACTTTCTGCCTTAGAATCTCTAATATAGGAAAGAAAAATTAGGGACATATTTAAGAAGACAGAAAAGTAGATTAGTGGGAAAGGCTCCATTATCAAGAAACTGAAACCATCAGAATATTATTTTATAAAGCTATGAAAATAAATTACTAAGGGAAAGACTACTCTTTTGAAAAGGACTATTGGGAAAAATAAAGCATTTCAGCAAAAAATAGGTTTAGACCAACATCTTATACTATATAACATAATAGGCTCAAAATCAAATTAAAATGAAATTATGTTCCTCACAAACATGGTTATATGAGAATTCTTTAGCAAATAAGGGATATAATTGATCATGAAGGGAAAAGAGATTTGAAAACCTAAGAATAAGCTACATAAATAAAATCAGTGAAGACAGTTATAAAAGCAACATTAGAGTGGGAAAATACATACGTGGAATATCATCATTTCAAGTCTTTTAACTAAAATGTACAGGAAATAGAGATAATTAGATAAAACCAAAAGCTATTCTGTGACATACAAGTGCTCAAAGGATAAGATGTTTAAAAAAATTATAATCTATAAATAACAAAAAAAATTTACAATCCACTAATAATACATAAAAGACAAATTAAAACATTACTGAGGTTTTATCTCACACCATGAAAATTGGCAAAGATGACCAGAATACTTATGGTCAAGATTGTTGCCTAAATGAGACACAGAATTCCTATATCCTACATACCAATTCTAGTAAAAACCTAAAAAGATAACTAGATCCAATAAAAAAATCAAAAAGACCATTGAAAAATTATTGATATTTTTTTTCCTGAGAATTGCATAAACTGTCAGCCAGAATGCTATAGGGATGGGGAACTCAAGTAAAGGTAGGATTGGTAGAGACAACAGAGCAAATGGACTCGTAGTGCAAAAAGACAAAATTAAATAAAATACTCTGTTTGAAAACAGTAAAAGTAGATATTTCCTTCCTCTCTCCCAATTCTCCCCAACAAAGTTCCAAAGAAGGTCAGAAATCTCCAAGGTTGTTAGAAAATTCTAAAATGGTAACAATGTAAGTTCTGGGTAGTGGCAGCAAAAGCTACAGCATGGCAATATGCAATTATAGTCAGAAATCTGAATGTACATTGTACCCCATCATACATAATTGTAAATGGATATCCAGTGAACCTTGAAGATATGGAAACTCTCTAGGAGTTTCTGGTCACTCTAGGAGTACAGGTGGCTCAAGGCAAGAGTTCCTAAAGGGGGACATATAAATATTTAGTGCTTTCTTTCTACTGAGTGAGAAGATACAATGATAGCTTCAGTATCTTAATATTTAAAGGCTATTATAAAACTTAAATAAGAAAAACAAATAACTCATAGTTGGGTTGGTTCTTTTCTAAGGTTTTTAACAGGGGAAAGAGGAGAGGTAAAGGAAATACCCTAGAAAAAGTGGGTTGAATTTGTTATTTCTTATAATTTGGGTGTATGAGAATTATATATTAGCTTAAAGAAAGGACTAGAAGAAATGAGCAATGAATGAGCATCACTCTTATTAGAAGCAAACAAACCTCAAAAATAGATCTTTTAACAGCTATACCCCACAAATAGTTTCTAATTCAAAAACAATACAAATGTAGGCATTATTAAAAGGATTATTACTAAAAAGAAGGATAATACTTGTCAGAGAAGAATCACAGAAAAGCATACTTAGTAATTCTCTAAAGTGAGTGAGGAGTTGAAAAGAAAAGACCTAGAAACCATAAGGGTGCTCCTTAATAGGGAAGTGACTGAACAAATTATCTTTGGAAATGAAATAATAAAACAAATTTGTTTAACAAGTGATTAATACCCACATTAAATAAAAAGATAGTAAAGGAGTATATGGATGTCTTTTTTTACACCTCCATCTCTTAATCTATACTAAATATTGTTTCTAAGTTAGAAGAGGAGTGAGGACTAGTCAATGGGAGTTAAGAAATTTGCACAGGATCATATAGTTAGGTAGGATATGAGGCCAAAATGGAACCAAGGACCTCCTGTTTCTAGGTCTCTATCTACATACAGAACTGAGGCTAGGAGAGTCAACTTGTTACCCCTAGTTTCTTTTTATAATTTTGGGTCACCAAACTCTCAGATACTATTCATGAAAAAATGGGAAGCTATCACAAATGAGATTAGTAAGGTACTTTTAAAAAGATGGCAGAGTAAATTATTTTCCTGAGCTCTCCCTAAATCCCCTTCCAAACAAGTTTGAAGTAATGCCTCAAAATAAATTTTGGAATTGCAGAACTGTACAAAGGATGGGGGAAAGCAGTTTTCTACCTTAAAACAATCCAGAATATAAGGAAGAAAGGTCTGTCTCACTGGGAAAGAATCAAGCAGAGTCTAGCACATGACCCACTTCAGCATGCCAGCAACAGGTGGGCTTCCGTGACTAAGAAATGATCAGAAAGGCTTCCATAGCTCTCAGACCACAGCAAATAAGGAGGACAGAAAATGGGTAAGAATGAGATAGGAGATCCTTTGTTGGCATTGGGTACAATACTCTTTTGCATTTTTAATATATAGTTCCAAAAGCAGCAAAAAAAAGTATAAGGCTAAGGACATTGCCTCCTCCTCATTTGGAGCAGAATCCAATTTTATCTTAAAGTTCAAAATCAAGAAATTAATTGGGAAAATAACCAAACATAGTATATACAGTAATATGAGAGTAACATTATATGGTCATATATGTGGTGATATGACATGTACATGCACATGTGGTCATATGACGTGTGTGTATGTATATATAAATACATATGGTCATATTTAATAATTCCTGGAAGTATACAAAAAGGATTTTAAAAAATCAAATTACAGAGGAACAACTGGGTGGTTCAATAGATAGAAAGGTAGGCCTAGATATGTGGGGAGGGAATGTTCTGAGTTTAAATTTGACCTCAGATTCTTGTTACCTCTGTGACCTTATCAAGTCACTTAACCCCCATTGCCTAGTCCTTACCACTCTTCTGCCTTAGAATCAATACACAGTATTGATTTCAAAATGAAAGTTAAGGATTTTAAAAAATCAAATAACAGAGGCAGAGAAAAATTGGAAAAGAAATCAAATTAATTCAAGAAAATCATAAAAATAGTTTCAAAGTATTATAATAGGATACTATTTTCCATAAGAAATGATGAACTGGATAATTTAATAAATAAACAAAAAACTGGCGAAACTTAGAAGAATTAATACAAAACAAAATTAAGTAGAACCAGGAGAATGTGATAGATTCAGGACAACTCCCAGGGACTGATAATGAAAAAGATGACTATAGAAGGAACTGATAGATTATGAACATGCATTGAAGAATACTCTTTCCTACTTTATTTTTAGGACTATTTTTCTTTTCTTAACATTACAAACAATGAACTATGTATTACATGATAACACATGTATATTCTATTTATTTTTACATACCATCTCAGGAAGGAGAAAAAATATAAAGGGGAGAATGAATATGGGTCATAAAATACCAGAAAATGATTATTAAAAATTGTATCTACATGTAATTGGAAAAAATATAATAATAATTAAAAAGAATAAACCGTTTGGTAAAGGAATCACAAAAAATGCTGAAGAAAATAACAACTTAAAAAGAGAATATGGTAAATTTTAAAATAGGTATAAAAATTCACTAAAGGAAAAAAAAAAGTCCTCACAAAACAGAATTGGAGACTTCCAGTGCCAAGATGTTAGAGAGAAAAAGGAAATTATCTGATTTCTCCCAAATTCACATCCAAAACTACTTTAAAACATGGATAGTCTTTTACCAAATTTTGGAAGAATGAAGCAGTTTCCCACAGAAAAGGTGGGACAATCTGATCTGACAATCAGCTGGAGAAGGTTTATCTCCCTTGATTTAGTGAGATCCTCAACTGTACAAGCAAACAGTGAGATTCCCCACTATGTAAATGAGCAGTGAGGTTCCTCATCAGTTCGAACATCAGGTAGACCCTGAGGCTCCTACAAGCTAGAAGCAAAGCTCTATATGCCACAAGATGAAGCCTGGGACAGTGACTTCCCCATCACAAGCAGTGCCCATCTTTAATATATAGCAATGTTACATAATAAACTGAACAACACTAGCAGAAAAGAAAACAAAACAAAACAAAACAAAACAAAAGTAAATAAAAATAATCTTACAAAATAAAAGAGGGAAACCATTCCTGAGCAGGCACCCTGATTCAGGGCAATCAGTACCTTAGTGGGAGAATGGTGATGCACCACTCCCACAACAAAAAAGTTTCAACACAAAGCAAGCAAGCAGTAGGCTGATAAGTTTGGAGGTTAACAGGAAGGTCTCAATCAGAAATTGGTGTTCAGCCCTCTCAGTGTAGATCACTAGAAAGGTTCCATTGCATATCAGTAGGGCCTCTACTCTAGGCAACATACCAGTGAGGACCCACCCATAGGACAAACTGCGAATAAGAACTCTTATTATACACAGAACTACAGCACCCTGTGAATGACAGCAGCAAGGACCCCCCAAATGATATAAGCCAGTAGAGAGGTCCCCAACTATGCAAAGTAAGGCTCCCTTTTGTGTAAATCATCAGGGAGGTACAGTATCATTTCAAATCAGAAACTAGACACTGAAGCCCCCACAAAATAAAAGCAAAGTCCTGAGTACCACAAGAAAAAAACTTGGGGCAATGACTTCTCTAACCCAGGATATGACCCCAACTTTTATATTCAATGAAAAGTTATGTAATAATTTGAAAAGCATTAGCAGAAAAGCAAAAAAGATCATGGAAGTATGGTGACAGGTAGGATGGTTGCACAAACCAAGAAGAGAACAATGTCAAAAATCCCAAAGAAAAACGTGAAATGGAGTCAAACCCAAAAAGAAATTTTTGAAGAGGTAAAAAAGGAACTAAAAATTCCAATAAGAGACTTAGACGAGAAGTTGGGGAAAGAAATGAGAGTAATGCAAGAAAAATCATGAAATGAATTAATAGCTTGGCCAAGGAAGCACACACACACAAAAATAGAAAATATATATAAACATTTATTGAATAAAACCACACTTTAATGGACCAAAAGACAAATAAGGTACTGAAATTTCATTAAAGCAAAGAGCTCTTTAAAAAGTAGAACTAGTCAAGAGGGAAAAGGAAGTAAGCTAATTGAAAAAATTCCTTAAAAATTAAAATTCAGCAAATGGAGTTCATAATCCATGTGGCATTATAGAAATGATCAAATAAAATGAATGAAAAATTGGAAGAAAATGTGAGATTTCTTATTGGAAAAAGAATGAACCTGGAAAACATCAAGGAGAGACAATTTAAGAATTATTAAAATGCCTGAAAGCTATGATCAAAAAAAGAACTTGTTCACCATATTTCAAGATATCATCAAGAAAAATTGTCCCAATATCCTTGAACAGGAATGTAAAATAGGAATTAAAAAAATCCAATAATAACTTCTAGTGAACAATCCCAAAATGAAAAATCCCAAAAATAATATAGCCAAGTTTCATAATTGCCAGGTTAAGGATAAATTACCATAAAAATAAAAAGGAGCAATTCACATATTATGAAGCCACAGCAGAATAATACTAAATTTAGTGACTTCTACTTTGAAGAATCAGAAGCCCTGGTGTCTAATATACAACAGGGCAAAAAAGATAGGATTAAAACCAAGAATTACCAATTACCTCAAAAATATGAGTTTAATTCTTCAGGAGAAAACAGAAATTTAATGAAATTGAGAACTTTGAAACTTACCTAACCAAAGGAATGAAACCACATAGAAAATTTGACATTCAACCAGAAGACTCGAGAAGTAAAATAAGGTAAAGAGGAACAAAAAATCATAGAGATTTAATACTTAAACTGTTTATATTCTTACACAGGAATATAACTCTTGTAACTTACTAATGTTATCAAAGGGCAAATAGAAAAAAAACTTACATAAAGAAACTATGTGGGTATGAACAAACTAGAATGGTGTGGTACCCCCCAAAACACACACACACACACACACACACACACACACACATATATTAAGGGATAAGGGGACTGCACTGTGCTGATTATAAGGATTTTAAATTAATTTATTCTGTCTCATTAAGAGCAGAAATTTTAGGGCAGAGACAGAGTTGTAATTTGGATACTGTCTGCCATAAGAGAGGGAACAGATAGAATTTTGATGTAGGATCTTTAAAAACAGAAGCCTTCTACATAGAACTGGGGGGTCTTTAAGAAGAAACCATAAAACTAGGAGGAAAAGCAGTTAAGGAAGCCATTTTTACTTTGGCTTGGAGCTGAGAGGTAGTGCGTATTTTCTTTACCTGAAATGAAACTGATAGTTGAGTTTGGGGTTGATTGAAGTTAGAGAACTAAGAAGTCAGTTACTAAGAAAACTGTTCTTTGAGAACAGACTGAGGTACTGAGCTGTCTGTGTTCTCTGAAAGCTGGCAGCTTTCTCTAATGATAGGCTCTCTGACTTGGGAGAGAGGGCAGCTGTTTCAGATTCTCTATGAAGAGAATCTGACAGATATATCCAATAATTTAAGTTTATATATATACATATATATGTATATATATATATATACACACATATACATATATATATGTGTATATATATATACATATAAATTTAAGGAGGTTAAAGAAGATTGAATATATTAGAATAGATTTTAGTAAAATAGAGAATATTTTAAGATAGCTGAGAGTCAGTTAAGTTAGATCTGCTCAGCATATAAGAAGAAGCTCCGTGAGGAGCCAGTTGGGAGGGGGCTGCGTTATTTAGAAAAATTTAGTATTAGAGATTTATAGATTTCCTACCTTATTCCTAACTCCTATCCCTATTCAACTTAGAATAGAGTTGTATTTAACTGCTTCCTGGCCTTCTATCCACTGCCAGTAAGTAGTTTATTTTTATTTTTATTTTTTTCTTGTATTTACTTATCTGAATATATTGTGTATCTGCTTTGGAGACCTTAATCTCTACGAGAATTAGAACCTGCTCATTTTTTTCATTTTTTTTGTTTGTTTTACTTATTGTTTGTTCAGCTATTTCACTCATGTCTGACTCTTCATGATCCCATTTGGGGTTTTCTTGGCAAAGATACTGGAGTGGTTTGTATTTTCTTTTTCAGCTCATTTTATTGATGAGGAAACTGAGGCAAGCAGGAGTAAATTACTTGCTCAGGATCATAGAGCTAGTAAGCATCTAAGAGGGCATATTTGAACTCTTTTTTTTCTGTCCATTGGACTGTCTAGCCACCCTTTTCTATCTAGAGTACTTAGCATATTGCCTTTAGGAAGGCATTTAATAAAAGCTTGCTATTGATTTGAATTGAATTGAATTGAATATTGAGTGGGAAGTATCATGTAGTAAAATTCTAAGGTCCAGTCTTGATTCTTCTACTTTTGAGCCTTGGGACCTTAGACTACTCTTCTGGCTTCTTCTTGTTCTTCAGTCGTGACTCTTCAGGACCTCATTTGAGGTTTTCTTGGCATAGATACTGAAGTAGTTTGCTGGTTCCTTTCCCAGATCATTTTCCAGATCAGACACTAAGGATAACAAGGGTAAGTGACTTCCTCAGAGTCACACAATAGTAAGTACTTGAGACTGGATTTGAACTCAGGAAGATAAGTTTTTAATTATAAAATGAGCAGGTAAATAATATTCTGTGAAGTTCAGTGCTACCATCCTGCAGTGTTTTTTTGTTTGATTATTTGTTTGTTTTTGTTTTTGTTTTTATTTGGGGCCAGAGTTCCCTGGGAACTGGGTCCTTTTTTTAAAATTTTTAAAAATGTTTTTAGACAAATTTTCCAAGGTTACATGATTCATGTTTTTACTTCCCCTTCACCCTCCCAAACCCCCCTTCTGCCAGTTATAAGAGCTTGGTCCATACCAGCTTTAGTATACTTGACTACCATTCAATATATCAGTTTTAGCTGTATCAATAGCAGCTTCAGATTGATCAAAACAACTGGGAAAAGAGGTAAAAAGATATAGAGTGGGATGAATTATCTCAAATAAAAACATGAAAGAGCTTTTATTATTAAGGCAGATTTGGGAGGAGGGGTTGGCAATGCTTGAACCTTATTCATTAGATTTGTCTGAAACAAGGAATAACATAAATAATCAGTTGGATAGAGAAATCAATCTTACACTATAGGAAAGTAAAAAGGGAGAGGGATATGAGAAGAAGAAAAAGAATAATAGAAGAGAAGATGAGATTTTAGTGTTCAAAAGTAAACTGCTTATTAGGATGAAGAAGATGAAAAGAGAGAGAAAAGATGAATAAACAGGGTAAATGTAATATAGCGGAATATACACAGTTAATTATTATAATAATAAATGTGAATGTTTTGAACTCATTTATAAAACAATCCTACAATATGCTATCTACAAGAAACACATGTGAAGCAGAGAGACACACATGGAGTAAATATAAAGAGCTGGTGCAGAAACTATTATCCTTTAGCTGAAATTAAAAAAAAAAAAAAGAAACAGGAGTAGCTATCATGATCTTAGACAAAGCTAAAGCAAAATTAGATCTAATTAAAAGAGATGAGGAAGAAAATTATATCTTCCTAAATGTTGTCACCATCAATGAAGTAATATCAATGTTGAATATATTTCAAAAAATTATGAAGAAAACCTGCCCTGATATCCTAGAACAAGAAGGTAAAATAGAAATATATAGAAACTACCAATCACCTTCTGAAAGAAATGCCAAAACGAAAATGTCCAGGACTATTATAGTCAAATTCTTGAGCTCCCAGGTCAAGGAAATAAAATTTCAAGAATCAGGAAAGAAACAATCCAAATATTGTGGAGCTGGAGTCAAGTTGACACAAGAGTTAGAAGCATCCACATTAAAGGAGAGGAGAATCTGGAATATGATATTCTGGAGGGGGCAAATGCTATAGTATTACAACCAAGAATCATTTACCCAGCAAAAGTGAGTATAATCTCTCAAGGGGAAAATGGATATTTTATTAAAGAGAAGGTTTTCAAGCATGCCTGATGAAAAGACCAGTGTAAATAGAAAATTTGACTTTGTAATGCAAGACTCAAAAGAAGCAGGAAAAAAGTATACAGCAAAGAGATAATAAAGGACTCAACCATGTAAAACTGCTAAGTATTATTAATTACATATGGAACAATTATACTCTTAACTGTAGACATTGAACTATGATAAAGGTAGATACAGTAGAAAAATAAAATAATGTGATTAAAATAATAAGTGATGGAAAAGATGATGGATGAAAGGAAGATGTAGGATGTGGTAAACTATCTCATAAAAGAGGCACAAAAGAATTTATACAATTAAGAGGGAAATTGGGCATAAGGCACAGGTAATGTTCAAACCTTTTATTGTTATTGTATCAAAAATGGAATAATATACTTTGAGAATTTAAAGGAAATCTGTACACCTCATTTCTTTTTAGAAGGAAAGTTTCATTTTGAAATTGAAAATCCGTTTCAGTCTTACCTCCACTCTTTGATCAAATTTTTAAAAAATCTTGAGTCTTATCTCTATAAGGAGAATGCATGAGCACTCTGGATGAAACCAGAAGCTTTGACTTCATGGTGTCCAACTCCTTGTCCCACATGATTTCTGGTGTCAAAATGACCAGTCTCTGACCCAGACTGAGGTATAGTATGTCTCATCATGGAGAAACAGAAAAAGTGATGTCACAAGGGTATAAGTTATGGATCAAGGAAGTTCACACATTTTATTTTTCTGGCTAAGCAGTGGGAGTGAATGGAAATGCAAGGTGAGCTGTGCCTTTTCTTTCAATAACCTTCTTTTTGTTATTTGAAGAAAACACTTATAAATGAACAATCATCAGAGAATTATGATAATAAGAATATACAATCAGTTAATTGGATATAGAACTCTATCTTGCCCTAGAGGTAAATAGGGGGGGAAGGGGATAAGAGAAAGGGTTGATCTAATAGAATGAAGGATGGATTTGGAAAGGTTTTTGTGAGAAGCAAAACACATTTGATGATCAGAAAGCTGATGGTGGGAAGACAAATAACATCATATACTAGCTACTACCTATATGCCCAATACTATACTAAACACTTCAGATACAAATATAATGAGTGATAAATATCCTGTTCTTAAGGAGCTTGCTTTCTCATATGAAAAGAAAATGCATATAGTTCGATAGTGGTCAGGCAAAACAATTTTAGTCCAGATTCTAAATAGTTTCATGAATTTTGAGCTGATCCACATGGCATCAAATGTTTACAGACTTAATTAGTCTGCACACAGCAATAAATTTAATGTGAAAAGTGTTGTTAAAGGAAGACATAATTGGTGGCAAGGCAGATGACAAGATGACCTTTTGTGGATGAGTAGATGGAATGTGAAGCACATAGTAGATTAAGTGAGTTTGTACTCACTCAGTCACGAATAAAGAAAGCCTAAGCTAAATTAAAGACTTCTGAATTTGAATGAATTTTCTTTTTGGGGGAATAGGAGTATGCTAGACGAACCTCATTTCTTTTTCGGTTGGATTTCAAAAATGGGAAATCATGGGGATTTTGTAGGTATATTTGCATAGGTTGTAAAGAAATGTTATAAACAACATCTTATAATGTACTCCAATGGAGAGATATGAAACAGATAATAATTAGGCAGCTTCAGAGATTGATTATAATTAAAAAATAGTCACCTTTAGTTCCATATCAACCTGCAAGATATTCAAAATAATACTCAAGGAAAAAATGGTTGATTCAATAATGAAGAATATTTTTAATGACAAGTACATTTATTAAATGGGGAAGGAGACTGCTATTTGTAGTAGAAGAGCCATTTTTTTCATAAACATTCTGAGTGAAATTTCAGTCACACTACTGATTAGTATATGTGTAAACAAATTAATGTGATACAATATAATGATCAGAACTTTGAAAAATGTAGAAAGGAAAACATTTAAGTTTAACATACATTATTAATATTTTCTCTAGATTTTCTAAAAATCTAGACAATTAACAACAACATAAAAAACAACTCATGCCCCAATTTGTAGCACTTGTTAATTTCTGAAGACTAAATGCTTATACTGAAATTTCTGAACATTTCTGAAAGAGTGATTTTTCAGAAAAAAATATGATTATTTCCCTGGACCTTTTAATATCTTCTCTATTTTAAAAAATAATTTTAATTTTCTAGTGGTAAAAGTTGGATTTTCTGCAATCCTTTCATTTTGCCAGAAGCTGGAAGAATAGTAAGGGAATCTGTGGTGATTTGAGATGAGAGTCCTCTTTCATCTACATTATGCCAATTTTAGTTTCCTTAATGAATTTGCCTTTGAGATCATTTCAAATGAAGTAAAGGCAATGGCCTGGCAGATTGGATGTGGGAGTATGTGCATGATGTGACATAAGAGAAAACAAAGTTAAGAGAGAAATGAAAGAACAAAAGAAACAAAAAGGAACTTTACTAAGTTGAAGCACAAGGAATGAGGGAGAAATCTATTTCTTCTTGACAATAATTTGAAATATCAGAATAATATTGATCTTTAAAGTTTATGCAGTTTGGACTAATCCTAATTATGTGTCAGTTTTATGTGAAAAGTTTATCTTTATTATGTATGGCATGAAATTCTATTTTAATATAGTACTGTGTATGCATTTCTTGTAAATTTATCATGTATTTAACACATAGTGTATACAAAAATCAAAAGGTGAAAAATGATCATCTTTGTCCTTGCACAATAACAGAGACTTATAGGGGACTGTTGATGAAAGGACAACAATGAATAACTTCATAAACATTTATTTCTATTTATTTTGTATTTTTAAGACAAAATGGCAAATCACAAATTTTTAAAATGATTAACAATATTGTTTCTGTAATTAATAAAATTTTGATTAAGTTAATATTTAATATTTATTTTCCTATGCAGTAAGTTCTATAAATTATATTTATAACTATTGTGTTTTTATTAAGCTAGAGTGTTAAATAATAAAACCTAAACAATATAAACTTTTAAAATTTATAATGCACATTTCACTGTTTTTATTTCAAGTGTTAAATTGTAGTAAAACTTTATTCCAAATCTGTCCAGCTAACATAACTCCTCAATGATGCCAAACATAATTCCCTTTTGTAGTCAAAATGCTTTTTAGGACTGTGTAAAGATCTTTTAAAGTGTATAGTTAAGGCCTATTTTCATATTAATGATTTATGGTTGTAGTATTGTGTCAGCTACTTAAAAAGCTATTCTTCTATATAATAGATAGCATCATAATATGTATTATAGTAAGATGTAAAAGGCAACAGTAGCAATAAATCAATAAAATGTAAGGCTCTATAGTAAGATCCAACTAAAATTTATGCAGCATAGCAATCAAAAAAGTTTCTCTCCTGCTCTCCCTGTTAGCTAAGGAGTGTGCAAATATATATAATGCAGTATTTGCTTTATGAAATTTCAGGAAATTGGCTAAATTGAAGAATATATTTGCCAACAAAACCAACCAAATAATAATAATAATGGTAATAATAATAATAATAATAAATACTATTTTATATTAGAGTCATATTTTCTAAAAAAATTCAATCATTTGCTTCTAAACGCTTCTTCATTCCTTGTCTTAAAAATATTTTAATTATTTGGAATGGGTTAGGAGAAGGCAACAAAAACAGGGACAAATATTTTAGAATATAACCTGGTCTCATTACACGCTGTCTGGGGAAGACAGAAATCTTTTGTCTTTGGGCTGATGTTCTTTCTTTATTTCTATTTTTTTATAGACTAGGCCACTATGTATCTAAGTCCTTGGATGCCTTTTCAAAGCATAAGGACGAGTTAGTCTTCAATCTGCACATAAAACTAGGATGCCAACATGTGTGAGGCAATATGGGGAAAAATTTAGCATTAATAACAAAAGAAAAGTTTATAAATCTTAAAACAACCTCTAAGAAGAAATATGTATATATACATACATATATATATTTAACTGCCACTAAGAAAAAAAATTAATTTTAGCATCTATATATTTACTGTCAGATTGTTGTTTTAAAGAATGCTACACATATCTTCTCAAATGTGGTTTATTAGTTTTACATAAAATGCAGCTGCCTAAATTAACCTCTTGAATTTATAAGGGGCAAACAATCCCACAAAGGTAATCAAGGCAAGATGCTAAATGCCATTGAAAAGTCAATGCCTGTAAAAGGAATGTCATCAAAGTACAAGATGTTTCACAATTTCCTTGATGGGTTAAAAATCTAAATATTAAAAATAGTATTTATTACTTTTTGTTAAATCTCAAAGTGGTAAGTAAAGTCAATTCCTATTTCTGGTAAGCTTCAGAAAGCAAGTTACCATAAGGTTTATATGTGTATGCAATAATTTGCCTAGGATGAATCTCTTACAAAGATTGGATTAACCTAATGTTTAAAATGAAGGTATTTAAAATATTTAATAAGATTTTTTTTGTTTTTTGTTTTTAAACCCTTGTACTTTGGTGTATTGTCTCATAGGTGGAAGATTGGTAAGGGTGGGCAATGGGGGTCAAGTGACTTGCCCAGGGTCACACAGCTGGGAAGTGGCTGAGGCCGGGTTTGAACCTAGGACCTCCTGTCTCTAGGCCTGACTCTCACTCCACTGAGCTACCCAGCTGCCCCCAATTTAAATAGTAACTATATAGTATGATGCTGCATTTCATTCCATATGTACATAATAAATGTGTTTAATTGAATTAAAATGAAAATAGATTTTAAGTCAATTCAGAAGCATTTATTAGGCATTCCAAATGGCACCTTATTAAAGCTAGACCAGTTTATTTGATTCATTACATTAAGACTTGGAGGAAAGTTTAAAGATCTAGGTTGATTCTTTTATTTTCTAGATGCAAAAAAAAAAATTAAAAAGTTGAGAAATGTTAAATGACTTTCTCAGGATCATGCCATAGCAAAATCTAGATAAAAATCTAGGTCTGTTAACTCCCCAAAAACACAACACGATATTATACTTGGACTTCTTATTTATTCCCTACCACATTCTCCAAAATAACTATTCTGTTTTCTCCAACTCTTAATCTTTAAACTTTTGATACTACTTTACTCTTAAATTTATTATGATAAAAACAAATGGCATTTGTATAACACTTAAATGTTCTCAAAGCACTACATTTGATGTCATCAAATTTTCACAACGCAATGAAATAGATGCTATTATTATTCCTATTTTATATATTAAGGAGAAAACTGAGAGAAGTTAAGTGACTTGTCTAGGATTACACTGTTAGTGTCTGAGGCACAATTTGAACTCATTTCCTGATTATAATTGCATGACTCAGTTCATAACAATACCTAGCTGCCATGGTATTTGGCCTCTTAATTAATTAGAAAATTAAGGCCTCTAAAATTAAGACCTCTCCTTTTATTTCTGTCTCATCCTTTATCACCTTTCCCACAGGAATATGAAAATTTTTTCTTTAAGTTATTCTTCTATTTGTGGCCTTGGTATGTATAATGTCACCTTTTATAGAATTTTTGTTCATTCAATTAAACAGAATATTTAGAACAACAATTACAGCAAGTTTTCCTGTCATTCATAAAGATGGAGAAATTTTTTAATATTTTTTACTAATTGGAAATATGCTTTTATATTTCATCTATCACCCACTATTTCCTTGGGATTCATAGCTAGTTGAATTTACTTTTTACTCAACCAGATTGTGTTTTGTTTTACTTAGCTAAAATATTACTGATTATTTTATTTTGCTATATTTTGCCTGGAATATATTTCCTCAGTCTCCACAAGTAGTCTTTCAGCTAACATGTTTGGACTTTACTTGTCCTAGTAGTATTAATGAAAACTTCAAGGTTTTCTGTGATCATCATTCATAGTGCATGGGTTTTAAAAAATATGTCTAAATATGAATCCTAGAAATGGAGCTTTAGGGGAATGTGTCCATTAGGATTGAGATCATTGAAAATGATCTCATTTTAAAATTTAACCCACTTAACGTATTTTGATTATTTTTTATGTAAACATGTACTATTTCCATTGGTTATAGAAATATATTTATAAAACATTTTTGTAAAGTTCAACAACGTCCAGAAAAACATTTTTTAGTATTGTTATTAGCTAACCATGTTTTTTTCTCTGGAATCACTTTATATTGACCACACTTTCAAAGTCCCATAAATGTGGCAATGTTAAGAATATTCCCTTCCTTTCTCTCTTCACATATACATATAGGTAGATACATCCATATAGATACATTAATTTAATGATTCTCAAAAGAAACGTCATTTTTTAACATATCCTTGTGCCCTTTCATAGGAGATTCCATTCTTTTAGTCCAGAAAACTTAAAAAATTCTGCTGAAATTTTGAATGCTAATATCACATACAAGATCTTTTAGGTATGCATGAGTTATTAAATGAGAATCTAAAGACGGAGAGTTTACTTCAAAGAAGAACCATCAATCTGTCTACATAGAATTACACTTTAAATCATAAGGTTAATGGTTTTTTCCAAACCTAGATTTTTAAGAGTTTCTTTATAAGTCATGTATGTAGCTTACAGTAGAGTTGCATATTTAAATTTAAATTAAATTCCTGATGTATTAATAGAAGAAAAATAGAAATCTGTTGACTAGTCTTTATTTCTGTCTAAATGATAGGAACCATAAAAGAAATATGAAGTCATTATATTTAGTAAGATTTAGTCTAAATCAACAAAAGTGGTTCATTGATTTTCAAGTGAAGATCAGAGTCAATATACTTAAGAAGAATGAAAGCTTTGTCTCTGAACTTTAAAAGTTAACTTACTGCACATGGTCATATAGTTTACTGTTACATGGAAGAAAGACCCTGTAAAGTTGTAACAGATGGCTAAAATTTGACTGACCTAGCCAACAGGCTCTTCTTTTCAAGGGCTGAGAGCAGAGATGGTGTTGCTCTCAGCCCTAGGCCAATATAGATGCACCAGACTGTGTGTTAAATGAAAAGGGGTTTATTATGGAAAGATATCAGGAAAGATATTTAGGTAAGTGAGTTGAGGGTAAATCCCTATCTTGGATAATATCTACCTTAAGATCCCCAAAACTGACTTTGATTGAAAGTTTCTTCTTTGCCTGGCCTAGCCAGGCCTATTCTATTCTCACTTCTCTATCTATAGATCCCTTTGCTAACTGTACTATAACCCACACACGTTTCTGAGACTTTAGAATATAGATGTGTAGCTCAGGTAACTGGAGTTGAAATGATTGGGTTCACCCCAGAGAGGAAAAATCCCTCCAAGGTAACCTTAAAAAGTTTAACAGCTTCTCTTCTCAAGTTAGAACTTCATATATACGGAGTAGAAATAAATCATGCAGCAGATTTAGATGAGGATAAGAATGGAAACAGGAATGGTTTGGGAAAGGATAAAGATCCACAGTGGGTCAGAGCTGGGTCTCCAAGGTGACTTCAGCTTCACAGCTTTCAACCAACTCCCCCAAAACTGGCAGTTAGAATCTCCAGACCCTCTCCTGCTATAGTCTAGCCAGGTTTACCCTGGTGGCTATTACTTTCAACAGAATTCCCTTCCCCTTTATTTCAAACCTGTTTCTTCTTTCCAAAATTCCCTTTCACATCACTCAGAACTGATATAATGTACCTTAATAAAAAAAAGTAGATGTTTGATAAATATAATTAGGAATAATAACCGCATTTACCAGATGATCTATGTATTTGGCAAGTAATCCATGAACACAAAAAGGCGCACATGTGGGAGTTCCCAAACCTTAAAGTGAGCACACTCTGATCTAGATCAGGTCTGGGACTGATCAAATTCTAGCCTCAGGCTTAGTTTCAAGTTTCTGGTCTCACTATGTACTTGGTCCAATCAAGCACACTCTTGATTATCCTGGTTTGTTGCTCTGCCCTGAGCTTTAGGCAAAAAGATAAGTACTTAGTACTTAGTACTTGGTACTATCATCTATCCCAAGAGTGAATTAAGTCCTTGTCCCAAGCCCAGACTAGAATTCCTTGGGCTGGTGTTCTGGACTTTTCCACAGCTTTGAAATTTCAAGGGGTATGAGTTCACTTGTATCTCTATTTGCTCAGGCAAGGTCTCAGGGTCTGGATGTTGGCTTGCAGATGGTTCCTAAACCTTTGACAGCAGATGTGGGGTTGGGGGATGTGGCTTGCTCTTGGCTTGCTCTTCCCTCCTTGCTATAGCTTCTTGCTAGGTCTGCTCTCCTCCCACCCCAGTGCCTCATATGTTTGTTGCCTACCTTTGGGGTATTTTTTTTCTTGAACGTTTTTTGACTATGTCTCTTTGTTGGTTCTATCACTCCTGAATTTATTTTGTGGTGATATTTTAATCTTACTTAGAGAGGATTCTCATGATGGCACAGAGCTGCTAAAGATGACTGCACCATCTTGGCTCCACCACAAACCTTATCTTGGTCTTCTATTTTGCAACCAAAGTAATATTGCATTCTCTATCTTGACTTAAAAAATTAAATTTCTTTTCCAAGTTGTTAAGACTAGCTAACCCACTGAGAATATAAATGATATATAACATCTAAAACATACACCAATATTAGGGAATATGGGATTAGAAATAATAATGATATTTACATATTACTTCTGGTTCACACAAAATAATATAACATGTATTAAAAATCTTAACAATGTCACTGAACATATATGAAGGTTCCTCAACCTACTCTGTAACTCTGCTCATAAAATGGGACTTCACACAAGAAATTTTTTATCTGTGAGTAGACTTTGGTCTGTTGAAGTTTTCATAAAAGAAAGGGAATTTACCTGGGCCTGGAAGAATAGGTAAGATTTATGAAAGTAGAGAGAAAAATGACTACATTTTTTTGTAGCAGAATAATATGAGGAGATTCCCACTGGGGAACAATAAAACATTTTATGGGACATTAATTAGACCAGGTTTCTTGGAAGCAAGAACATAAGCAGTAATGTAGTGTCTCTGGCCACACAAGGCTAGAACAACTTTGGACGAGGACTATGAATTATTTCTATGTAAAAGAGTTACATGACATAGATTCTATTTTAGAGAGATCCATCTAAATAATTTAGATAATAAAGAGAAGAGATTGAAGAGGATAAAAGAACTCAATGTTGTTAATTGTTGTTATCGTTTTTGTTTCCCCCAATAAAATAAAAAATGAAAATAGAGAGGAGGCACTGGAGAAAGTGATTATCGTTTCTAAAAAGGGATTAAATAATTCCATTAAATATGCTTTTTTTCAGATGAAAATGCCTTGGGGTTTTAAAAGTTCATTTTATATGCTAAAATAGAAAATACATTAACAGAATTTCCTTGTAAGGTATAATTATTAATGACATCATTTCATATGAATTCTGCAATATGAGGTGACAATGAATTTTGGTGGATGGGGTTAGGGAGCTAGGGAAGGGAAGGAGAATGGGAAGTTACTAGTTGTCTTGTTCTTCCACATTGTGTGAAGTCTCATTTTATGAGTAGAAATACAGTGCAAGCTTGGGAATATTCGTGCACCATGAATTCTCTGCCCCCCAAAAACTATGAGAATTTAATGAGAGGTGACTAGTGGGCATGTCCTTTTAATTTTCAAGTACTTTGCCACCACAAAAAAAAAAAAAATCAGCTAAAAACAGTTTTGTTTATGTAAGTCCTTTTGCTATTTCCTGAATCTGTTTTGAGAATGGGTCATTCCTTCATTTAAGATTTCAACCCATACCTTTACCTTCAATACAGACAATAAAGCTCTCCTTTCCTGTCATCAGTCTTACTTAAAGACTTTTGCTATAAAAGGGGAGAGAGAGGAAGGAGGGTCATATTATTTAATCTTCATTTAAACTGAAGCTCTCATTTGGGAGAAAAGACCTATGTGAAGCCTTAATGTTGGGAGTGAAGAGATGGGAGAAGGAACTCTATATTTTTATTTACCTTGTTATGTTAATTGTGACTAAAATAACTTTGGTTACTGAGTGATAATTATAGCCTGACAAAAATAAAAATAATTAATTCTGATGTTACATAAACTGTTTGGAAAAATAGCACAAGCAGAGATCCTATCAAATTTCTTTGATGGCACAGATATAATCATAAGACATTTACCAGGAATAGTAAAAATAGAAAAAGAAAATTATTGACCAATAATCTTAATGAATATCAATCCACATATCTTAAGTAAAATGTTAATAAAGAGACTAGACCAATCTGTAGAAAGAATAAGCATTCTGAATAGGTTGTTTGTATTCATTCAAGGAATGCCAGGTTCAATATTAACAAAACCATATACTTAGTCAACCACGTAAATAAAAAATGAACAAAAATCACATTAATGTCACATAAATGCAGAAATTATTTTTTGAAAAATAAAATATCATCAATTTCTTTTTTTAAAAAATAAACACTAGGAAACAGAGGAATATGCCTTTCCTCTCAATTTCAAATTTCATATATACAAAAGGCCTGAGGTTAGCAAAACTCCAAAACACAATTCAATCTAATTAAAATGTAATTTGCAAATGTTTAACTAAATAAATAAAAATAAACTATTATAAGGTATCCTCTCATCCATGGTAGAAGCTGAAAAGTTTTGTGCCATCTTGACACTGAAATTGCAGAGTGGAATCCCAGTTGCAAGAGAGGGGGGCAAGCCACAGCTCAGAATTCCAGAGGGACCTGGAGAACTCTAGGAGAGGGGACAGTTTAAGGCAGTTAAGGGGAGTTGGTTCTTGGGGATTGAAGTGAGCAGGTCACTCTGTTTGCTAATCCCAGATCCTGGTGTCTCTGGAGGGCTTTAGGCTTGAATCTGAACAAAGCCATTTTAGTTCTCTGCTGCCAACCTGCTTTAGCTTGACTAGTCCTTCAATCAATGTCACAGTTACCTCTAATTACTTATTTAGACCATAAAAGAAGATTATCTATTAGATTAGGGGGCTAATTAGCAAACCAAGATACATTTCCCCTCTGGGGGGAGGGGCTGCTTGGACACAACAGTTTAGGGCTTCCCAGACCTTATCTATCCTTGTTAAATCTCCCTTCTTTGCCTTCCCCACATATCAATAAACCTTTAATCAGTTGGGAGTTGTTGCCTGGTCATATTTAGGGAAATATTCACAAACTTCTGAGGCTGATTTCCTCCTGCTTGTAGCCCAAAAGCAAGACCTTTCCTCTGTGCTGAAAGCCTCAAAGACATCAAGCTTCTCCTATTCTATCCTACTCAAACCTGTGGGGAAATAATTTAGAGAAAGTTAACATCTTTAGTTTTGTCCTTCCTAGTTTCCTGACTGAGCCCAGAAGATAACAGATCAACCTCCATTTTGTAACTGATTTCCTAACTGCTTGGTGGGAAGCAAAGGAGCACTCAGCAAGATCCTACCCCTCCCTTCAAGTCAAGCTTGCCTGTTAGTGGGTGAGACCTGCTTGCTACAGACCACTGGCACATATTTACAGCTTCCCACAAAAATATCTGTCTAACTAATAGAAAAATATGCACATAAATACATACAAATATAGGTGTATATATATATATATATATGTATATGTATGTATAAATGTTGAGAGAGAGAGAGAGAGAGAGAGAGAGAGAGAGAGAAAGGAATTGATAGTTGGATAATTTCTCTCTTCCCTTTATCCACAGTTTCCAGTAAATCTGGGCAAGTTTTATTTATGATTCCCTAACATATATTGTCCAGATGTTTGTTGTTTTTAATTCTGATTTTCAAAGAATCCAATCATTATTCACCAGGAGGGAATCCAGAGAATTCTAGATGAGATAGTTGTTATCAGCATATGTTCTGAAGACTCCAAAGTAACTCCATGGAGTCCTGTCAAGAATTTGCTGTTACACTCTGCCCCTCAAGCCACACTGTTTTTTTTTTCTTTTTTCTTACTCATCATTCAATCAATAAAAGCTGGCTAATGTCTGTGTCTAATAGGCTCCTCTTTCTAGAAGAGGGGTTCCTTCATGAATACTCATTCTGCTAAGAAGAATACATTAAAAATACCCTTTACTTCTCCCTTAGTTTCCAGTGTCTTTCTTTCACTCATTTCAGCTTTGGTCCATGAGGTTAGATATCTGGGCAAGTATTTGGGTTTACAGCTGAGAATGATTGACCTTTGAACCCCTGAGCCTGTAGTTTCTAGGTCCATGACCTTCACACTAGATTGATGATGATTAGTTAATTCATTTTTCTTAGAACTTCCAAAGTTCTCAGCTTGAGGCATTCTGAATAGCTTGAGTCTTTTTAATAGTTCTATATTCTTGCAGTCTTTAGGATATCCTTCTCGCTGGCCTGTCTTTAGTTGTTGCTCTGCTTATGACGACTTTGCTAGTGGGCCACATTCTTATTGCCTTTGGGTTTCTTTCTGACTTTTTCTTTTACAATTTTAGAGTATAAGAAGTCTATCTAGTTTTGTGTTGAATTTGTTGTCTATCATTTATTCTGAGGCAAATACAGAATTTTAATGTAGTTTTAGTACTTGGTGAATCTGCTTCTCTGTTACCTTTTTGGGCCATCTTGCCAGCCATTTTGGCCTGAAATGTCCCCCTAAATTTAAAGACTTGTGCTAAATTGGCAGGCATACTCACCTAACTCTCCTATTTCATTTTTAATGTCTCAATGCTCTGACCCTAAAACTTTTTCTCTTTTATTACTGGTCCTTATTTCTTTGCACTACACTGAGTCACTTAAAACAATTGCCCTTCCCAGGTTATCATGGATGCCTATTTTCTTCATTTGGAAGGTAGGCTAACTCTTCTCTAGAAGTCTTTTCTTCTAAGATCACAAAAACAGACTTTCTAATCTTTTAACAAAAACTTGTCTTCTCCCCTTGCCCCATGCTACTTCCAGAAGAGAGTCAGTCCTCTTCTGATCCCTTATTTCTGTTTTTACTGTGGGCCCACTAGTAGAATATCTTTCCCTACCTTGGCTATTAGTTCACTGTCAGACTTTAGATCATAGATAGAGACCATAGTATAGGTAAATAATCCATGACATTTATTTAGAAATCATTGGACTTTACTTTGTGGTCCAGTTGTTGCATCTTACCAACTCCCTGTTCTTTTATAGAAGTAGCTCACACAATGATTCCCTTCAAAATAAACTGACCTTTAGAAAAGACTTTTAAACTGACAGCATGTATCAATACAACCTTCCTATTTCTTTCCTCTTGTCCCCAAACCCATAAAGATAGAAATTACTACAGAAAATGTATTTTTCTTAAAATTCCTCTTTCCATGGCTCTACTTGTCAAATTTATATTCATTCTTCAAGGGTCAGCTAAAATATTACCATCTCTACAATCTTTCTATACAGAAGTAGTCATGATTCTCTGAACTACTATTATACTTCCCAACTCTTAAATTATACTTTCAATTTATATTTTCTATTCAAGTTATTTGTACATATCTCATTCTGTACTTCTATTAATGGCATCTATGATCCCATTAGATATTTTACTTATCTCTTCACACTTCTGAGACAGGTTGAATTTCTAAACCATAAAAGCACCTAAGTTTTTCTTTCTTTACCCCAAGTACTGCTGTCTATTGAATAGATCCCTCATCATTTTCTGTTTGTGTGTGCATATCGACCGCAATGTATATAAAACACATTTCTATATATGTATACATACATTTTGAAAAGTTAGCTTTTCTCACTACTAATTTCCCACTAGTAACTTCAGCCTAGTATTTTATCCTATAAAGAACTTTTTTGATACTCTTTTTTATCATCTAGTGTATTACCAGCATCCACCACTTTAATGTTATTTATTAGTTGATATGCTTTATAGATTTTATCGTGATAACATCTCTAGTATCCCTATTGTTCTTTCTATCTACAAAGCTACCACTCTCACTCAGACTTTCATCATTTGTCATCTGCAATATTGCAATTGCCTTCTAATTAATCTCCTTGCTTTCAGTCTCTTTTCATGTCAATACTTCCCACAGTCAAAATAATATTTCTATGGCATATATTTGATCATGTCACTCCATTGCACAGGAAACTCCGGTGGCTCCCTATATATTTTAGGTTTTTTTAAACCCTTACCTTCTGTCATAGAACCTATACTAATTATTGGTTCCAAGGCAGAAAAGTAATAAGGGATAGGCAATTATGGTGAAGTGACTTGCCCAGGGTCATAGAGCTAGAAAGTGCCTGAGGCCAGATAAGAACCCAGGACCTCTGGTCTCCAGGCCTGCCACTCTATCCACTGAGCCACCAAACTGCCCCTTCCCTATTGATTTTAGTGTAAAATTAAAATTTCTTTGTCATTTAAAGACCTTTACATTCTAACTCTGCTACCTTTCCACATTACTACTTGGTACACATTACTAGCCTTCACACATCCTTCATCCCAGCCAAAATGGCTAGCTTGTTTTTCTTCATTTTTTATATTCCATATATTATCCCCATGTATTGCTCATAGATTGTCTCTCCATATGTATATTGTACTGACTCCTTTCCTCTGCCTCCTAGATATTTTAGCCTCCTTCAAAGTTCAACTCTTATCTCATCCTATCTAAATGAGGCTTTTCCTGATCTTCCCAGTACTAACCTCTTATCCATTTATCTTATTTATTTTGCATTTTGTCCACAGTTACTTTTACACATACTTGGCATATTTAAACTCTTTGAGAGCAGGAAATTTTTTTCCTTTTTTTCTGTTTATTCCAAATTTTTTAATAGTGCCCCACACAGGAAACACTTAATAAATGCTCATAAATTGATCTGTATAATCGTTGACCATAGAACTTCATGTGATACTTCACAACAGCCCCTCCTGAGGTAAGAGGGACAGATATCCAAGACTGACAGATGGTGAAACTAAGGCCAGAGAAATGAAGCAACTTTAAGGATCACATAGTGAGTTAGAAGAAAACTAGAAGAAAAGAGCCACAAAACTCATAGTCATGGGTTTTTCTCTCTCTCTCAACTCTTAAGACAGAAGGGTAAGGGATAGGCAAATGGGAGTTAAGTGAGTGGCCCAGGGTCACACAGGTAGGGAAATATCTGAGATCAAATTTGAACCCAAGTCTTCCCAGCTCTAGGCCTGGCTTCCTCTCCACTGTGCTACCTAGCTGCCCCATCTCTCAGTAGGTCTCTATGTTTAGCAACTGCTGGGAGTTAACTTGATTTAGTGAGCAGAACTGGTTTAGTGAATTAGTAAAATCTGGGTTCAAATCCTATGTCTTCGTCCAAGTCACTGAAAAGAAATCTTAAGCAGAATAGATCGAGGGATTAAGTCTTAGGGCCACCATACTAGAAAATTTCTTTCCCTATGGCATTGATGATTCATTTACCAAATGCCTTAGGAGCTGGTCACTTAACTTATTCTGAAATTGCTTAACTGTACTATCATTTGGTTGAATCCAATTCACTTAAATATACATTTTGATTTGATAGGGGGAAAATGGTAGTCAGCTTCCTGAAAAAATATATAAAATCATGAATGCAATTATTTTGGAAATTTTTCATTATGGAAGGTATTGCTAATATATCTTGAGCCAAAATATTTCTCTTGGAGTTTGGGATTCACAAGTTACTTTTAGTTTAATGTCACACAATTCATTGACCTCAATTTCTTCATCTTTAAAGTGGGAATAAATCGTACCTACCCTAGTATGATGATAAAATGAGATGAGATATACAGAGTGTTCTGTTCATGCCACCTAATGTTATTAAGAAAGGCCTTACCTTCATTCGAGTAGAGAAATATTCCTATGAGGACTAAATAATGAATTGAAAATGTACCTTTAATCCAGGCACATGTATCTTTAATCAGGAGTTCCTTCATTCTGTGTTGTGACTTTGTGCTAATGGGCAGAAGAGGGTGTTTCATCCTAACTGTGAAATTCCTCACTTTTATTGTTTCTTATCCACACTTCAAAATCTTGTAAATATTGCTTCATTACACTATTATATAATGCAGTGCCTGCTATCTATCAGTTCTGTAAGCTGATCTATGTGAGCACCTTCTGTCAAATGAGTCAAGACCTCTTGCCAGCTGAAAGTGATTCATCAAATATGCAGAACACTTTTATTATCAGTATTCAGTCTCACAATATGCTATAAAGGACCTGTAGCATTTTTAACATCCTCTTATTTTAGTTCAAGTTACAACCTTAAGTTTAGAAAGAAGTCATGATTTCTGTGAAGAAATCAGCGGCTTGGGAACTAAATCCTTGATGTCACTCAAGGCACTAATTAACGTGGTTATCTGTAGTATTTAGTATGCATAGCTGATGTACATATATACACACAACAGCAAGAACCAAGAACATTATATTTCATTGCAAAAATATAAATGCAATCATTCTTTCCATTCCCACTTCCATACTCATCCTTTCTCCAATTTCCTCAAACAGAGAACAAGACCAACCAAAATCAAATTCATTTATTGCCAATAGGACACTGGTATCTCTACCAATAACAAAATAATAAAATTATAATAAAAATCTGTTGAGTATACATTCTAGCAAATTGAAAACAAAGCTGTCAGACATCATGGAAACCTGGAAAAAGTGTATGTAGTCTAAGAAATTTCTGAATGAGTAGAATTTATTTTTGTTTAAATAGTATTGCTAGAAATTGATTCCCTTTATATACAAAGGTTCTGCTCTATATGAAAAGACCTGCTGGTTATATAGTAACCTTTAGACCTGTTAGGCTACACATGAGGTAACTCTCAGAAATTATACAATGTCTTACTTTAAAACTTAGCTCAGGGGCAGCTGGGTACCTCAGTGGATTGAGAGTCAGGCCTAGAGATGGGAAGTCCTAGGTTCAAATCTGGCCTCAGACACTTCCCAGCTGTGTGACCCTGGGCAAGTCGCTTCACCCCATTGCCCACCCTTACCACTCTTCAACCAAGGAGCCAATACATGGAAGTTAAGGAATTAAAAAAAATAAAATATAAAAAAAAACTTAACGCAAAGGTCACCTTCTCAGTGAAGCCTCTCCTCTGACCAAAGTTATGAGTTCTTCACTCCTCAAATTATCCTCCAGTGTCATGCACATTGTAAATGCTTTAAAAAATATCATACTAAATTAAATGACTCCCCAATTCGGAAATTAAAATGTGAAGAACGTATAAAGAAAAATTAATAGAATCAAAAGACCAAAAAAGTAGAAAAATACCAACTGATCTTTTTACTATACCATCTATACCCTTCACCCTTTTATTATTTATCGCAATTGTCTTCAGTCAACAGGAAATTAAGAAACATTCATTAAGTGCTAATATTGTGTCCGGTACTCTGCAAGTTGTTGTGGATTTGAATAAAAGCATAAGGCCAGACCTTGTCTTCAATGAGTTTATATTCTGCTAAATCTGTCACCTTTTCATCTTTAACACTAATAAACGTTGAATATGATAGAGCTCTTTATATGAAACATAACTCCTTTTACTTGATTTGATATATTTCATTTTGTAAGTAGCAATGTAAATAATAAAAATCATATTGTTACGGTTACCATAGTTCCTTTCCCTGACCAGAGTCAAAAACAGATAGCTGGAGCTTCTACTGCAGAATTTCCATTCTCTGTAGGAACTTCATAAGATCTATCCTAAAGAATCTTTTTAAGCTCCATGGAACCAAAGAAGCACATTTACAAAAGAAGAGACCTATTCCTGACTGTCTTAGGAAAGAGGGTTTTGGAGCTTAGACAACTACAAGGGACATGCAACATTGAATTTGTCGACACTGCGGATAGTCTATTAAAATGCAAAGGAATTTGATATTAGTTAATGGATTCATCCCTAATGTATTATCTTTCCTTTTAGTTTCACTATATCTGTATGCTAAGTTCTTCTGTTTACAAGTTGAAAGGAGGGAACTTAAGACTATGAGAAGTAGTTCTGATACTTTGCCTTTCCCCCTCCTCTCCCTGAAGTACAGGAAAAAGGAGGGATTCATGGGATGAAATTTATTTTTGCTTTATCTACTTATAGTGACTTTAAATTTTTTTCTTTAATTTAAATCTTTTGGAATTTTCTCCTGCTTTCTTCTTGCTGACCACTCTACTTTCAGAATCAAATTATGGTTATGAAATGAGCCTGTGAAATAATTAATCAATCATTTTGTTCATATATATGTGTAAATTGTTACCATTAATGATATTAGAGAATTATAAAAATTACTAAATGATGCTTTGCAAAAAGCACAACACACTCATATAAATGAAGACATTAATCTGGGTAAGACCCATCCTCATGGACAGACACATGGTTAAATAGCAGTGGCTTATATTACTTCATTCTTAATCCTAATAATTTTTTTAAATTCTTATTCTTATAATTACAAACTGTTGTATTACTCTATCTAAATGTTAGCTGGCTTCTAAGAATGCTTTAGAATTTTTTTTTTGTTTTGGGGCTTTTTTTAGCATGAACTCTTTCAAAGCTGCTGCTAAAATCTTTAATCCTATTCAACTACTTTTATTGTTAATACTGGATCCACAGCATTGAACGTTGAGCAGAGTTTATGGCTCTGTTCCAGCATGGAGGACATGGAGCCCAAAGAATGTAAACTGGTACCTAGTGGAAATACTACCCAGGACTCTAGATAATGAGAGAGTTACCTGCCTAAGCTAAAGCCTGGGTGGGACTCCTCAGCTGGCAACAGGTACCATTAAATGTTTCTAAGCTACCTTGCACTTACACTACGTGAACTTTATCTTTTGCTCTTCAAGAACACAGTGAAAAGGTATACACTGAAAATGTGTCTAACTACAAGTATCCTTCAATATGATTTGTTCCTGGATTGTAAAATCAGGAACTGTCATTTTCTGGAAAATTGATTAGTCCTTATTGTACAATTTGTTATTGTATTTACACATGATTTGATTTTATATCTTTACTTAATTAAGTTGTGCCTGCTCACAATAGCCTTATACTTACCACCTTCAATTTGAGTCACCCTTAGATTGTGATGAGCCAACTGAAAACTGCTCTCAGTTTTCTTTGGCTCAGAGGAGGGAGGGACAATGTGAGAGAAAAATCCCCTACTCCCTTATATGAGAATTAGATCTTAATGTTTGCAGCAGTCTTGAGTTAATCATAATTGTAATTCTAAGATAGTTAGCATAAGTTGTGAATATTTTATTGTAAGTATTAAGGTTTTGAATTAAATGAATAACTGCTTTAGCATTATAAGGGGGAAAAAGAGGTTTGGGGTTCAATATATTAAAATGGTCACCAGAGGATTGAACAATTATCAGTCCTCAATTAAGAATTATTTCAAGTCAAAATTGGCTTTTATGGAAGTTTATTTACAATTTAGAAGAGAGAGAAGAAATAAGGAAATAAGAATCTAACATAGTAGGTATTTTACTACAATCCTCTAATTAATCTAGGTACATCTAGTTAACCCTCAGCCAAGAGTCAGAGGGCCTTTAAAGGGAAATTCCTTAAGAAAAGTTCAGGAAGATTCACTCTTTAAACTCACCAAGTAGACTTCTAAAAAGATATTGAAAGCAGTCTCACCAAGACCTCAGTGTTCCAGCCAGCACTCCTCCATGGACCAGAAGAGCTCCTTAACCAGCAGCCCTCTTCACCAGAAGCCCTTCTCCAGCAGAAGACCTTCTTTTAAAGGGGTCCCTTATGTGTCACTTCCTGTGCCTCCTCCCTAATTTGCATGTCCAATTACAATAGACACTTCTCATAGGACTGCCTGGGGTGCCATCGGTTGATTCTAATTCTTCAGTTTCCTAGACAGTCCTTTAGACAATTCAGATCTAGTCTTATTTACTGATGATTCTTCTTTCATGAGGGATGGCATATGCTACACTGGAGCTGCTTTAGTCACAGAATTTGCCACTGTGTGCTCAGTTTCACTGCCATCAAATCTAAGTGATCAAGGCACAGAACTCTTAGCCCTAAAACATGCCTGTATAATTGCCAAAGGAAAAAAGACAACAATCTATACAGATTCTAGATATGCATTTGGAATTTGTCATTCAGTGGGTAGCTTCAGAGAGGATTTGTAACCTCAGCTGGAAAATCTATAGCTAATGCAAAAATTATTAATGAAGTTCTTCCTGCTCTCCAGCTACCAGAAGTCCTAGCTATAGTTCATTGCTCTCCCCGTACAGGTGGCACTGACCCTGTCTCTAGGGGAAACAACCAGGCAGATACTCTTGCACAGCTAGCAGCCATAGAAGGGTCTGAATTGATTTTAACATTAACAACCACTGATGACTTAAATTTATCACTTTCCTATAATGAGAAGAAAATGATAAAATGGAAACAGAACTTTAAAGCTAAACAAATGAATGGAGTACGGGTGTCCTCTGAAGGAAAACCCCTGCTCCCTAGAAGCTTTTATCACCAAATTTGCCAATTTATTCATAAAAATGGTCATTTTGGTTCCCAGGGCATTGTGGACTCTCTTAAAAGGGTATATGAATAACTCCTGGAATAACCTTTATAGCTTCTGAAGTGTGTGCAGCTTGCCCTACCTGCCAAGCACATAACCAACATGCCTTTCGTGGCAAGGCTTTTGGTGGGTGTCCTCTGGTTTATACACCTCTTGAGTGCCTTCAAATTGATTTCATAACAATTGCAAAGGCCAGACAATATAATTCTGTCTAGTCATAGTGGATCAATTGACCAAGTAGCCAGAAGCATTTCTTACTGCTTGAGCCACAGTGGCTTTTGTCACTAAGGTGCTTTTCAAAGAAATCATTCCTCCTTTTGTCCTGCCTGTACATATTGACTTGGAGAGGGGAAATCACTTTACCAATTCAGTTTTATCAGAAATAAATTCCTGTTTGGGGATAACCTCCAAGTTCCATATACTATATCACCCCCAGAGCTCAGGACAAGTTGAAAGGATGAACAGAGAACTTAAAACTATAATTAGCAAATTATGCACTGAGACACATTTGAAATGGCTTGAAATTCTCCCTCCAGCTCTATTTTATCTTAGAAGCAGGCCCAGGGGAGATCTACATATCTCACCATATGAGATACTTTTTGGACATCCCCCTATATAGGCTAAGCCTTTTTCTCTTGCATATACATTACTATTAGGAGGACATACTTCTATTGCTTCCTATATACAGGAATTACAGCACAAACTGCGTGTACTCCATGAATCTGGAACTGCAGTACAAGCAGGACCAATAGGATTTTCACTTCATGACCTGAACCCAGGAGACAAGGTGTATATGAAGAATTTCCAGTGCAGTGTACAATGCAGATTTCATGGGAAGGGACGTTCCAAGTATTATTAACCACTCTGACAGCTATAAAAATTGGAGGAAAGGACTCCTGGATTCATTGCTCACATATAAAGAGAGCATCTTCTATTGAAACGTATTGACTATTATAAGCATTATAGATAATAGTCCATAGAAAAATTGGACACCATTTTTGGGCACACATTGAATTCCTGAATTTTATTTTGCTATTTCCTTTTATTTTTCTAAAAGAATATTTGATTTTCTTTTTTTTTAATTTCTTATATTTGAAGTACATGTGATCAATATTAATTTTTGATTCCACAGGAATATAAGTTTAAAATATATTTGTTATAATATTAATGCATACCCCAAAAGCCCTAGACTATGGTAACCTGCCATTTATTTGTTCAATATTATAAGACTGTGATTAATGATTCTGTCTGATTCCAGAAGAAGGGAACAACAGAGCCACCATACAGTGCAAGAAGCACAAGGTCATGGAGACCAGGCAGTCCCAATGAGATTGATGAGAAAACTGCACAGTGCCAAGGAGCACAAGGTCAAAAAGACTATACAAAATCCAGGTGGGATTGAGGAACTTTTATGCCAATACTAAGGACTTGAACTTAGTGTAAGACTCGAAATTGCAATGCTTAACATATGTTAAGATGTAGGATGCTTCATACTAGGCTTCCAGTTAAGTACTGAAAGGTTTGCCATCATTGTGGTTCCCATATCCCCGAAAATGAAGGTAAATCAGACCAGAAAATGACATTTCCCTTTTACCTAAAAATCTAATCCTTTTTTCTCTTTTGATATGGCAAATTGCTGTAGTCTTCGCTGCCAATGGGTAAGTGTACTATTACTGCATTTTGTCCTATAGAATAGTGGGATGGAAATTATATATGTATGTTTATTCAGAAAATATTATATACAATGATTTTTGATATTTTGATTCTTTTTTATTTTGAATTTATTTTTTATTTTGAATCTTTATTTCTCTTAATATTAATGTTTTTCTTTTTATAATTGATTCATACACCCCATAACTTATTCTGAGTTGATCCGGGTGTTGGTCAAACACTCTCTTCATGGGGATTGTATTTTTATAAAAATCCAAACCTTAAAATTTTGTTCAAGAAAATTTTTCAGAAAAAGAAGTCTGCTAAAGCTTTGAAACCAGAAAATGGACAATTTTCCTGCAGAAACCTACACTGAACCAAGATGATACAGAAAAGATGCCCACAGAAATCTACATTGAATCAAGGCAATCCAAAATGAACTTTGGTGTACAACTAATTGAACTTGAGGGGATTGAACACAATTATTTGAATTGTAAACTCTTATGCCAACAGGGATTTCCCCCAATAGGCTTTTTGTCATTGCACCTAGAAAAGCATTGTTTTTCTCTTTCTATCTCTTCTATCTACCTCTTATCTCTAACTATTGTAGTTAGAATTTTAGGGGTACAAGATGATTATGTCAATTGATCAGTTGGGGAGACCAGTCTCCCAAAAGATCACAGGGGGGATTGTGATAATTGAATTAAGTCTACACTGCCCATCTTTAGATTTAATCACCAAAGGTGAGAGTACCTCAAATTCTGGAATGTCCATAACCCACGTGTGCTAGAGTGGGTGCTGAATCAGAATCAACTGACTGCCCCCTAGGCAGTCCTATGAGAAGTATCTATTGTGATTAGATATGCAAATTAGCGAGGAGGCACAAGAAGTGATGCATAAGAGACCCCTTTAAAAGGAGAAGGTCTTCTGCTGGACAGGGGCTTCTGGTGAAGAGGGCTGCTAGTGAAGGAACTCTTTTGGTCCATGGATTAGTGCTGGCTAGAACACTGAGACCTTGGTGAGACTGCTTTCAATATCTTCTTTAGAAGACCATGTGGTGAATTTAAAGATTGAATCTTCCTGAAATTCTCTTAAGGAATTTCCCTTTAATAGACTCTGCTTCATTCACCTACAGGCCTCTGGCCCTCTGACTCTCAGCTGAGGGTTAATTAGGTCTACCTAGATTAATTAGAGGATTGTAGTAAATTACCTACTGTGTTAGATTCTTATTTCCTCATTTCCTCTCTCTCTTTTCAATTGTAAATAAACTTCCATAAAAGTCAATTGTGACTGGAGATGATTTTTTATCGAGGATTGATAATTGTTCAATCCTCTGGTGACCATCTATCTTTTTTATATTTACCTAAATACCTCCTTTTCCCCCTCACAGCATAGACCTTAGTATAAGCTCCACCCTTCAAAGTTAGTATATAATTTACCTCAACTCATGATCTAATATGCATCACGAGGCCTGGCTCAGGTTCAGAACCAGGTACACCCACTCTAATCTTGTGCATCACTAGCTCAGGAATATCCACTTCCCCTGATATATATCAAATGCCTCTTAACTCATAGTCAAATGATTTCTTTACCAATAAGGAATATTTCTTAGTTGACCTAACTAATGAACATTGCTTCTTGGTGTCTCCGTTCTTAGAGGAGTAAGACTATTTTCTTGTACTATTTTTGTACTCATATAAAATCTTGTCTGATTCTTTGGGGATAAAAGAAGTCTTCTCACAATGTTTTGGGTCTTCTGGTCTTGGCCAGGGATCTGGCTTTATTGTAGAACCTGATCCTCTTAAAATAAAACCTAATTATTTACAGTTTGGAGGCTTTGACTCAGTTTATCTAAATTGTATACCAATGTTTACAAAAATTATGCAACAGTAACCTTTAGAAGTTAAAACTTTTGAAACTACACAATTAAAATTGAGATTTTTTTTTCCCAGTTCTACAAAGTGATCTTCTTTCTGCTTTGGTGGTTAAAGTCATAGTTAAAGAAACTCCAATTCTTGAAACACAAGTGAATAAGTTCTTCAGTGACAAGTATATTTAACTCAAGTTTTTTCTCTTTTATAACTGGTAAAGGATACTGCTTTAATAACTTTGGACATTTTAAATTTTTGCTTGCTAGACTTGACTTTCCAGACTGTTGGAAATCACTCCAGCTTAGAACTTTTAAGCAGAGGGATACTGAATCCTGAACCTCTGAAGCTTACTCTGGGCCACTACCAACACCACCATCACTGCTTTCCTATCTCCACCAAGCTCCTGCTGGTGTTTCCACATAGTTACTGCCTATTCACAGGATGTCTGGCATCATCCATATGGTTTATGCCCTATAAGAAAGCTTGCCTGTGTTAAATAATTCATATAAAATTGATAATAATAAAAATTTATTTGATGTTTGTGATCCTACAATGTAAATTGATGTTTCCCAAATTGTTAGCCAGGGTAGGTTACTCATTCTCTATGAACCTTGTGTTTTGAGATATAATTGGTGGCAGGTTTCTATCCAAATTAACTATTTTGATTTGTAAGTGTTGCCTGAAGCCAGAACCAAATGCTTCTGTTGTGATGACTCATATAAACAGAGATAATAGTGATAAATTTGTTTGGAATAAATATGGATATCCTACCTCTGACCAATTTGATTCTAATTCACACAATGATCTTAGATCATAGTACTCTGTTTCTAGTGAGTAACTATGAGTTCTATCAAATTTTTTTTTGTTCTCTTAGACTATGTTATATCAGGGGATAGGATTCATTTTCAAGTGAAATTCTCATTCCTGGGTCCTGTTTATGCTGCCAGAAGAATAAAGTTTTATACATCTTTAGTATCAAAAAAAGGCAGCCATCATTATGTGAATCCAGTAATTTAAATATGACTTTGAAGGAAAAGAGTATATTTTGACTTCAGAATATTGCAACCTAGCATTGTTGTATTCTAGGACTGCCCTCTTTGTAATCAAAATTATAATCAACATACGTATTCAGAGTATGTAGAAATGGGAGATTTGAAAAGGCATTATTGTATTTATTACTTTTATAACATTTATTGTAACATCAAGTTGTCTCATAAACTTTTTAAATTTTTTTTAATTTTTTTAAACCTTTAACTTTTGTGTATTGGCTCCTAGGTGGAAGAGTGGTAAGGGTGGGCAATGGGGGTCAAGTGACTGGCCCAGGGTCACAAAGCTGGGAAGTGTCTGAGGCCATATTTGAACTTAGGACCTCCAGTCTCTAGGCCTGACTCTCAATCCACTGAGCTACCCAGCTGCCCCATCTCATAAACTTTTAGGTAGAATCTGTAACTAGGATACTAGAAAGCTTAGTCTTAGCTCTTATTCAACTATGATAAGATAAGGAGGAAGTTACCTGAATAGCTCCTGTTATCAACCTGAAAAAGTTAGGTACATTTTGATTGAATCCTGTTTCCTGATGAGATAACAATCATATACAATCATTATTTGCTTTTTTTGTCAATAGCAGGATGCTCACGTATTATCTTTAAGTCTCTTTTAGTGTAATTGATAAAAAGATCAAAAAATGTCTTCCTAGAGTCTTTGTCAGAAAACATTAGTTACAAGATCCATAAAGTGCATGCACCTTGTACTAGAATTTAGCAAATATTAGCTAACCTGCTTTGAACTTTTGGTTTTGCTCTTCAATGTATTAACTATCAAAATCCTATAAAAACAAGTGAACATCCAACAGATATCCTTGCCACAGTTTGGGTGAGCTCTAATTTCCACAATTAAAGATGGATCTTCAACTCAAAATGATGGCCCATATTTTCTTCATTTCTTAAACAGTTTAGAGATTTCTTGGGAACAAAATAGGAGAATTCTCCAGGAAATAGAGAAACTTATACAAAGTAATCCATGAGTCCCGTTGGGGAGAGTTTCTAAGAATTTGGAATCTTCTGAAGACTTCCACTAAAAACCAAACAGCTAGGGGGCAGCTGGGTAGCTCAGTGGATTGAGAGTCAGGCCTAGAGACGAGAGGTCCTAGGTTTAAATCTGGCCTCAGACGCTTCCCAGCTGTGTGACCCTGGGCAGGTCACTTGACCCCCATTGCCTACCCTTACCACTCTTCCACCAAGGAGACAATACACAGAAGTTAAGGGTTTAAAAAAATAAAAAATACATCAATTAAAAAAAACCCAAACAGCTAGTTTTATATATTAATAATTTCTTTCCATGATGCTAGCAAATAGCTACATTAAAATCAGATAATTAGTGTCAAGTTTTCCTTGATACTCCCTTTTATAATCCTAGATTTGATTCCTTAAAAGTGAGTACTTAACCTTTTATGCAAGTATGTGAGCTTCATGATAATCTAATGAATCTTACCACTTTTTAGAATGTTTTAATAAATATAATTAATTTAAAGATCATGATGGGAAACTAATATGATAAAATAAAGTTGTCAATTTTTTAAAAGTTCATAGACCCTATATTAAGATATCTGTCATAATAGAGGAAGGAGTGAGAAAGAACATTCAAGTTGAAAAGAACATACTATGAAGCAACTTTGAGATGTCACAGATTCCCATAGGACACAAAATGGAAAATGATAGATACTGGAGGAATTCTGGAAAACAGAGACAGGGATGAATTGTTGGTAGACATGTGAATAGGTACAACCATTTTCAACTTAAAACTATTTATAAAAAGTGAATACTTTTTGACCCAGCTATATAAATGCAACGTCTATGACCAAAACAAAAGAACAAAGAAATTTATAAAAAGGTCTTATATGTAAAAAAAAAAAAAGTATTTTAGCAGATTTTTGTTTTCTGGGATTTGTTTTTGCAGCAAAAGACAGGAAAACTAGATATCACTGTCTTAAGGAGTGGCTGAATAAATTGTAGTATGTGAAAATCATGGCATACAATTATTCTATAAAAATGAGGAAATAGATAATTTCAAAGAGACATCAAAAGACTTATGCACAGAGGAAGAATGAAGTAAACAGAATAAAAATACTATACTGCAATATAAAAAGTATATTATATTATATATAAATAAATAAGCAGAATAATCTATATAAAAACATCATAAAGACAATTCTGAAAACTAACAATTATGATAAATACAATAACTTCATCCAGATTGTAAGAAAGATGAAAGATTTAGAGTGCACAATGACACATTTTTAAAAATATACAGATGATTAGGGGATTTGCTTTGTTTAATTATTCTAATTTGTTAAAGGGATTTGTTTTAATGGAGTGGGAAGTGAAAAGGAGAAAAAATGGGATTTAATTTTTTTATATTAAAATAAGACTTTTGAGATTCTGCTGATATGAAACATTGCATATGCATTCAAATAAATTCACTGTATTGTTAGTTTTCCTTACTTGTTTTACTTTGTTGAGTTTGACAAGGCATGTTCAGCAATATGACAAGGGTCAATGGATTCTAGGATATTCAATAGTGCCAAGTTAAATTGTTTCATCTATGGGTCAAAATGGGGGGACAGAGGAGAATATAATCAATGCTACAGAGAATGGAGAAGATAATCAGTTCAGGAGTGATGGCTTTAGAGCTAAAAAGTGGATGGTAAAGGTCAGTATAGAATGAAGAATTTCCTTAGGAATCCTAAAGCTTAAGGTAAGATAGAATAAGAAGATCTGATAAGATAACTAAATTTCAGAGCAAATGATCAAAGAATGTGATACTTCTACAAGATGGTAAGATCAAATATTTGACCAGCATATTTGTAATTGAATGTCAGAGATGAGAAAGAAATGGAATTCATGAAATAATTCAATTTTAAAAAATAATTATGCACTGTCTATATGCCTGGTACTACAGAAATTATGTACTTGAGGATAAAAAATGTACTTGAGGATACAATTAATATGAAGAATCCTGCCCTCAAGGAGCTTATAATTCACCAGGTGGAACCAACACACAAAAAAGGAAAGAAAGCAGTGATAGCGGAGTGACACTAGGGAGGCATCTTGTTCCTTGGATTTGAAGCCAGGCAAAACATCAGGAACAAAATGGAGAGAACTGAAAATCTAGACTCTGACTTTTATAAAGTTTGATATTTTGGAAGGTGTTTGGTACTTTGTCCTACAGCCCTCTACTCTATATCCTTAGTTTTAAGAGGACGAACTACATCATGGGTGATGTCTTGATTTGAACTTGAATTGGATTTAACATGAACGAGTGACATAAAGCCATCATCTTCACTCTGCCCAATGGTAAGGCAAAAGTCAATATGACTGGTGATGGCCCAGGATGCAGTGTATCTTTGCCATCATGGAGGTCTGACCAAACGTTAAACACCCTATAGTATCTACTTTAGTAACTGTCATGGCTGTTAGGACATTTTTTTTTTCTCATCTGCCCATTATTCCCTCAAATAAGTCTTCCCACATTCACCTCACCAACAAGTTTGAGGCATGTCAGTTACCCTGAACCTGGTTTAGTCCATCTAGTGAGATGGTCTTTCTGAGACATTTTCAGGGCAATTCATCTACCTTTGGTGTCCACCTTTCACCTAACTCTCAGCTGAGGCTCCAAGAACATGTAATGAACAGCAGCATACCACACTATGGAAAAACCTTTTTGGTCTTACCCGCTGCTTACTCAAAAGCTCAACCAACTAATATTTATTTCCTAGAAAGTATTAGTTTCTTCCCTACTTACCTAGGCCTGATGTACATTCTACTTCTTGTATAGTTGGGGTTTTTAATTTTGTTAAGTATTGGGTCATAGCAAAACCCCCAGATACCATGCTGGGATGAAGACATTAAGGGGCTCTCCACATTGGCAAGAGACAAAAGAGCTAATTTGTGTGTAGTGCTAAGAGCACTATATTAGGAGATGGAAGACCTGGGTTCTATTTTTCTCTATACTACTTAGTGTTCCCTTGTGCATGTTGAGAGTGCCACTTCCAAACATAAATGTTCCACTAAAATGCCCATGGATTTTCAGCACTCTCTGCTATGTAAAATAAGTAAATTTCTTTCTGAAATCTAAGTGCAAGCCTTTGCTGAGCTATTTTAAATTCAAATAAGTAACAACTTAGTTTTACAATGGGAGAAATATATTTTCCACTTTATCACAAGTGGAGGAAAAAAAAGAACAGATTCACCTCCTACTCATGAGAAAAAAATCACCTTGTGGAAGAGGCAAAACAGGACGTTTTAGTGTGAAGCAAAACTATTTCAGAATCATATCAGGTTCTGAAAACGGAAGGTTATAATAGAAATTGTTTTGTAACATAAATCATAGCATTTGGTACAATCAGGTTCATAATGTCTAAACATTTATTTAAAACCTCATAGGATTTTATTAATTTTATACTTTGAAGAATTTATGGGCATTTCACTTGGTACATTACATTAAAAATGACCAAAAACATTCCCATAAGAAGATGACTTTTTTCTCCAAAAACTCATTAGCAAGAAGTGAATAGGACTTGAATAGTGTTCATGTGTGGGAGGCAATCATATAATTTAGAAGCATTAAAATCCCCAAATGAGAATATTTGCTCATTTGTGATTGATAGAGAAACCACCTATTAAGACAAAGAGTATTTCAATTCTAGAGTCAGAGGATTTGGAAATTCAACTTCTTTCTTTAAAATGACATTTTGGTATAGTCTGAATATATTTGGTTTGATTAAAAAGTGAAGGTGAATATTTCCTAAGTGAAATTCTAACAAATAAACAATCCTAGAATATACATGTGAACAGAGTAATGAAGCATTATGAATAAACAGGATTCACAGAGAGATCATGAATGCTTCTTAGGCATTATTTTCAATACTGTCCCTTCTGTTGTCTAAATAGAATTTTTCCCAAAAAAATGAATAGGTTTTATTCTTTCTTCTTTTTCCCTGGTCCCTATTTTGGAATAAAAGCAAAAGAATGAGAAAAATGAAATAAATAATACAAAAACTAGGTATTTAGTGATTGAAGAATTTAGAATTGATAATAATAACACCATTGGAAACTATTTAGAAAATACTATACATATTATATGTGAACACCATTTTGAGAAAATTAATAATAATTATTCACAGGACAACAGCCTGTATGTTATTAATTTCTGTTGAAATTTCTGTTCATCTAGCCCTTAAAACTCACTTCACTTTAGCTCCCAAACAGTAAGAAATGTCCTCATAAAATCTAGAATATTTCTAAAATATTCAAAATTAATTTTCAAGGATTTAAATTTTGTTTAATAAGTTACACAACCAATCTCACATGTTCAAGATACTACTGATTTATAAATTTCCTATAGAATATCCATTTTGATGGTTTAATAGGCATTTGGTAATGAAGATCAGTACAAGAAAAAATTGATTTTTCTATTCACACTTTGGGGATACCTTCTCTAGCACGAGTGAATAGTATTCTCTATAATTGCCACTCATTTTGTTGGTTTAAATGTGCTAAATTTTGAGGAATCTAGGTGGATCAGTGGATAAAGAGTCAGACCAGGAGACAAGAGGTCCTGGGTCGAAATCTAGCTTCAGATACTACTTAGCTGTGTGACCTTGGGCAAATCACTTAACCCCGATTGCCTAGCCCTTAGCACTCTTTTGCTTGGAACCTATGCTTAGCATCAATTCTAAAATAGAACATAAATGTTTAAAAATATAATAATTTCCTCTGCCTCAATTTAGTGTTCAGGAATGTGGGTCATGGCAATAAAGAGTAATCATTTAATTGTTGAAGAGATCTAAGCAATAAGTACACTTATAAGACCATAGGATTTAGAACCGATAGGAAGCTTAGAGAATCATCCAGACTTTCTTGTTTTATAGGTAAAGAAATAAAGGTCTAGAAAGGGAAGATGATAGTTACACAAGAATAGAAAGTAGTAGAGTTAGCATCTTAGCCTAGGACTTTTGACGCAAATTCTGTGCTTTCATAATTATTAAAAAATAAAACTGTTCCTATGCCACCATTTTTCCTTCTAATAACCCCATAGGATGTTTTTTTTTTATTTCTATACTACTATTACAGAATGTTTAGTGGTAGACCAAGCAAGCATATTGTTTTCAGAATTGACAATAATAATAAGAAAGTGAAGAAAACAGGATGAGCAATAGGTCCAAGAAAATGTGAAGGGAAAAGCAATAAAGGAGCAAAGGTAGATTTATCCTAAAATTGAAGGCTTTGCTGACCTGAGAATTGCCTTGGGATAAAGGAAGATTTAAAGATCACACACAGGCTCAATGGATAAATAAAAAAAAACATAACTAACAAAATGGTAGTATTCAACAGAATTTATACAGTTAGCACATAGGTATAATGAGCACTCATTAGTGCATCATCCACAAAAATTAAGAGATAATGTAGATACAGCTAATTAGTAGATAAAGGTAAGGCATGATCTCATGCCTCAGATGTTTATATCCAAAAACAGTTTTTTGATGCTAAGATAGGTAAGGAGTTGTTATTCTTCATACAGAAAATAAACTCAGGAGGATTTATACTGTCCCAATACTTTCTACATATGCAATGGGAAATCTGTGTAGCATCTAACAGCAGGAATTATTTTGGAAATGAAGCAGATTGGGAAGGGGAGAGCAGAGAATAAAATGAGAGAGAGAGAGAGAGAGAGAGAGAGAGAGAGAGAGAGAGAGAGAGAGAGCAAGCAAAGGATTTCTCTTTAGCATATTTATAAAAGAATGAATGTGAATAGACAGAATATATCTTTACCAAAGAGCCTTGCCTAATGGAATCAGAATTTACCTTAACAAGCAAGTAACATACCACACTTTTTACTACATAATGCTATGTTAATAGTGAAAGACCATTACTTAAGTATATTCTCTGACATTATAATTCTGTCCTCCTTGTCCTACACAGAAGACTTCAAAACATTTATGATTGCTCTGTTGTTACTCCATGAATCAGAGATCCATCCCTATCTGTCAGTGTTATATTTGAACCAATTTAGGATCTTGGCATAGAGACTTGGTGAGGATGCTTTAAATTGACTCTTGGTGAGGTTCCACCATGTTTTGGTGTTCCATGATTTTTTTAGAGGATGCTACATGAGGGATTAATGAAAGGACATTGCATTAGATGAAAGAATGTATTAAGTTATCATAATCACCAGCCTCAATGTAATTCTATATTTTAAATATAATTATTATAATGAATAATGAAAAGAAAATTGGTCTAAGGAACATATCTTGATGAATCATTAAGTTATAGCCATTGAAAATAATTGAGTTCAAAATGCTGGCAAAGAATGGGAAAATACACTTTTAATTTACTTAATTTTAGAAATGGAGATGATAATTATGGCTTAGAAAATAATTAAATGAATTAATAATAGCATTTAAAATCCAATAAAATGCTAAACAGACTCATTTCTTTGATGAAAATATTCAGTTTAAAAAATTGATACTAGTCTATCATTTGCCGTTTATATTATTTCCAAAAATATTGTCTTTGTATTGCTGATATATAAACATCCAATGAAACATCTAGTTGAGATTTCTAACAAGCATTTGGTGACATACATCAGGAGTTCAGGCAAGATATTTGTTCTAGATATATAGAAAAAAGAGTTACTAATACAGAGTTGAAAATTAAACACATAGAAATTAATGAAGTCACAGAGAAGACATTAAAAAAGGAAAGCAAAAAATGTCCAAGACAATACCTTAGGATCTATCTATACTTTAGAGGTGAAGTTATCTATCAAATAAAACTGAAAAAAAGGGAGTGAATAAGGTAGCTGAGAGGATACACAGAAGATAGCATTTTTAAAAGAATACAAAGTGCAGGGAGTAATAAAAAAGAGTCACTGATATTAAAGGCTCGAGGTCAAGAAAAATGAAAACAAAGACAAAAAGTCATTTAATCTTTCAATTAAGAAATCACTGAAAAATGCCTATTCATGTCCCTTATGGGGATTTTTCAGATAAAGAAATTGTCAATTTTCAGATAAAGAAATCAAAACTATCAACAAACACATGAAAAAGTGTTCTAAATCTCTTATAATTAGAGAAATGAAAATCAAAACAACTCTGAGGTACCACCTCATACCTAGAAGATTAGCTAACATGACAGCAAAGGAAATTGGTGAATGTTGGCAGGGATGTGTCAAAATTAGTATATTAATGCATTACTGATAGAGTTGTGAACTGATCCAACCATTCTGGATGGCAATTTGGAACTATTCCCAAAAGGCTTTAAAAGACTATCTGACTTTTGATCCAGCCCTAGTACTGCTTGGTTTATACCCCAAGGAGATAATAAGGAAAAAGACTTGTACAAAATGTTTATAGCCACACTCTTTGTGGTGGCAAAAAATTGGAAAATGAAGATATGCCCTTCAATTGGGGAATGGTTGAACAAATTGTGGTATATGTGGTGATGGACTTCTACTGTGCTCAAAGGAATAATGCACTGGAGGAATTCCATGTGAACTGGAATGGCCTCCAGGAATTGATGCAGAGTGAAAGGAGCAGAGCCAGAACATTGTACACAGAGACTGATACACTTTGTTACAATCAAACATAATGGACTTTTCTATTAGCAGCAATGCAAGGATGCAGAACAATGTTGAGGGACCTATGAGAAAGAAAACTAGCCACATTCAGAGGAAGAACTGTGGAAGGAGAAACACAGAAGAAAAACAACTGCTTGAACACATGGTCTGATAGGAATATTATTGGGCGTGTAGATGCTAAACAATAACTAATAATAGGAATTAGGTTTAATCAATGATACATGTAAAACTCAGTGGAATTATGAGTTGGCTAAGGGGGTGGGTGGCGGTTATGGGGAAGAGGGAAAGAACATGAAACATGTAACTATGGGAAAATATGCCAAATTAAAATTTTTTTAAAAAGGAAAAAAAAAAGAAATCGCTGGTGGGGCAGGTAGGATCCTCAATGGATAGAGAGCCAAGCCTGGAGATGGAAGATCCTTGGTTCTAATCTGACTTCTTCAATAATCTTCCTAGCTGTGTTATCTGGTCAAGTCACAGCCCAAATTATCTAGCCCTTACCACTTTTCAGCCTTGGAAACTATATTTAATACCAATTCTAAGACTGCAGGTGTGAGCGTAAAAATGAGTTACTGTTAGATTTGGAGAAAGTAGTTTCAATAGAATGATAAAATCAACTTGTAGACAGTTTGGAAGGGTGTGAAAAGAATAGAAGTTGAACTACTAAGTCCAGGAGGTTTTCTGAAAGAGTTTATTCAAAATGAGGAGAGAAATATAACCATAGCAGTCTGGGATTGTTGAATCATATGTAGGTTGGATAATGTTAGGTATGAGTGTGTGTATAGACAATAAGGAAGTAACCAGTAAAAAGAGACCGAAGATTAGTGGAAATTGAGCATGATGGAAGGGCCATTGTATTAGAGACGAGATGTAATAAGATTAGGGATTCATAGAGAGTTTACTATTTCAAAGAAAAAGGCCTACCACTTCATGTAAGACAGAGGTGAAAACAGATGTAGTAGGTAAAGTAGGCTTCTCCTATTTGAATTATATGAGAGGAAAAGAAGAGAGAGGGGAAATAACAAGCTCTGAGCAAATGACCTCTGTTGAGAGAAAGGTATTCCATGGGAGACTAAAGAAGACATCAAAAGGCTTAAAACAACTCTTTTGGTGAGGTAGATAGCAAATTGATTTGAAATGTTTAAAGGCATAACCTTGATGCAGTGAGGGCTCAGTTAAGATTTCAAAATGCAAATTTTTATTATATTCAATATGTACAATGTTGTCATTTTCTCCACCTCTTTTCAGCAGTATATGATTCTGAACAAAGGCATTGTGAGGTGAGAGTCATTCATGCTTAGTGTTTTTGAAATATGATCAGCAGTAGAAAGGAATAAGGAGTTTGAGTGCAGAGGGGAGTATATAATTGAATAAATTCACAGAAGGGTTAAAATAGAGAAGAAAAGAGAATGTGGTGAGTATAGGAACAATGGCCTGAGGTCTGGAAGTACTAGAGGTCAGAGTGATGATGAAGCATATGGTTAGGAATCATAAGGTAGAGAGAAAGATAAAATGATAATACAACACTGTGATCAGATAAAGGAATTTCATAGTTCATGAACATGGAACATGAATATGTAAGTGAAACAGTTTTGAGTGATGGTCAAATTAATAGTATGATCATTTGTGTCAGTATATTGAAGAAGTAGTTCTTAGAAATGATGTGGATTGAGGAACTGGAAAGTTAAGTAGTTGAAGGAGTGTGTCAAAATCCCATTATATAAGGGGAGAAGTTAGTATGGAGAAAAAGATTGTGAACCAGGCTTTCAAATCATTTGAGAAAATAAGAAGAACACCCTGGGGAATCAATAAATAACCACTACTAGAATCTTGATTGGGTGATAAATTTTTTAAGGATAAACTTCAAAGGAGGAAAAGATCCTGATGAACAGGCATCAAAGGGAGTGTATGGAAATGGTGATGGGTTTATGTGATATTCTGACTCCCTCACCTTGACTAGTGAGGCCAGAGGAGCTGAACAAAACTCTAGCCAGTAAAGTATAGAGTGACTAAAGATATAGTGGAAAAGGAGAGACTCAGGTCTCAAAGAGAGTTGCAAGATGGAAGAAATAATAAAGGCAAATGTTTCAAAATAAAAGTAAGACAGAACTCTGGAATTTGGTGGCCTACATCTGTGTTTGATGAAGGGGGAAAAGTGAGGAAAGTATAGTGGAGCCAAAGGAAAAAGACAGGTTTTTTAATATTTGTTTTGGCTTGGATTTCTCTGTGACTTTGGCTGAGAATGGAAGAAATGCTATAGGATGATACCCAAGTGAATGCTCTTTAAGAATGGGGGAGAGGAGAGTTCTGGGTTAAGATGAAGGCAGAGTAAAAAGCAGCTGCTTAACCTCTCCTAACCCACACTTATAGGACTCCTCAAGAGTATATAAAAATAAATCCAGACAAACAAAGGGACCCCACAACAGGGTGCAGCATTGAAGGTATGTGGGATAGGGGCCTTTCCATGCTATAAGGGGATGCAATAGCTCTCACTAAAATGTGAGCTGAGCAACCCTTTCCCCCCACACATACAGCCTACAGGCCCAAAGCCAATACACAAGAGTTAGAGCAAATTACGGGCATCTATTAAGTCCTTGGCATCTACCTGAGATCACCATGGCCTGCTCCTGAGAGAAGCAAGACTTAAGTCCCCAAGAGGTTAAAGAACATGCTAACTTTGAACACAGACCTTGAGCACAGGCTCAGGTGCAGGTGCAGATGGGGATCCTGAGCTCAGGAGTGGGCATTGGGTGGGGACCCAGTGCAGAAGGGTGCATGACTGTGAAAGCAGGTACCTGAGACTGTTAAAGGAGCTTCATGCAGAGGAAGAAGCAAGGGGCCCAAAAGGAGGCTTGCTTGACCCTGAGAACAACTAGACTTAAGACCTCAGGAGCCTAAAGAGCACAGACAGATCCTGGGCGTGAGGATAAAGGTGAGAGGGCTCTGTGCTAACAATGGCAAGCCAGACACAAGAATCCCAGGAGAGAAAGATCAAGAAGAAATCTTTAACACTTGACAAATTTTACATAGAAAAAATCAAACAACAGAGCAAACAGCAGAGGAAAACAAACAAGTAACCATATCCAAACCTTCCCAAAAAAGTGAAAACTGGTCACGAGCTCTTGAAGAGTTCAAATCTGAGATTATGGGAAAGATGGAAGGGATCTGGCAAGAAAACAACAGTTTAAAAGGCAGAACTTAACAATTGGAAAGTGAGGTTCAGAAATCAAATGAATTGATGAGCAAACTGAAGACTAGAAATGACCAGCTGGAAGACTTCGAGAAGCAGATAGACCAGATTGAAAAGGAAAACCAAAAGATTATAGTTCAAAACCAGTCTCTAAAGGCTAGAATTCGGCAATTTAAAAAAGATACCCCCAAATCAAAAGAATTGATAAGCAAATTGGAGACCAAAATCAAACATCTAGAAAACAGAATCAACCAAATCGAAAAGGAAAATCAAAAGATTATACCAGAAAAACAGTCTTTAAAGACAGAACTGGGCAAGTAGAAGCCAATGATCTCTCAAGACAACAAGAACAAATAAAGCAAAGTCAAGAGACTGATAAAATAGTAGGAAACATGAAATATCTGACTGAGAAATTGACAGATCAAGAAAACAGGTCTAGAAGAGACAATCTGAGAATCATTGGTCTTCCTGAAAAAGCAGAAATTAATAGAAATTTGGACTCCATACTAAAAAAAATTATTCAGCAAAACTGCCCTGGAGTTCTACAACAAGAGGGCAATATAGACATTGAAAGGGTCCATAGATCACCCTCTACATTAGATACTGAAAAGACAACCCCCAGGAATATAATAGCCAAATTCAAGAGCTTCCAACTAAAAGAAAAATTTTACAAGAAGCCAGAAAGAGACAATTCATATATCAAGGAGCACTAATCAGGATCACACAGGATCCAGCAGCCTCCACACTACAAGACCGCAAGGCTTAGAATATGATATTCAGAAAGGCAAGGGAACTGGATCTACAACCAAGGATCACCTACCCATCAAAACTGACTATATACTTCCAGGGCAAAGTTTGGGCATTCAACAAGATAGAAAATTTCCAAGTATTTGCACAGAAAAGATCAGGACTAAATGGAAAGTTCAATATCCAACCACAAAAACCAAGAGAAACATGAAAATAAAAATGAGAAAATGAGGAGAAAGAAAGAAAACTCTTATTTTTAAATTTGCCTCTTTTAGGGCTTCAATAAAGTCTAATTATTTGTATTCCTATATGGATAAATTTTATGTGTAATTCTCTGTAGAACTTTATTCACTATTATAGTATCCACTATTATAGTAATTAGAAGAATTATTCACAGGGTGAGGTTGGAGTACTAAATGGTCAAATATGATATGGGAGTGGGTGTTAAGGAGGGGAGTGAATAGTAGATGGCACCAAAAGAAACTTGAATGAATAAGAAAAATAGGATAATCTATTACACACAAAGAGGGCATGGGAAGGGGAGGGAATGAATACTATTATAACAAGGAGAGGAAGAGAGCATTAAGAGGTGATATTTAAACCTTCCTCTCAGGGTAATTAACCCTGAGAGGGAAGAGTAGCTATATCCATTAGGATATCAAACTCTATCTAACCCTGCTAAGAAAGTCAGAAGGGATAAACGAAGGGGAACAGGGGAGTGGGGAGGTCAAAAAAGAGAGAGGGGGAGAAGTGGGAAGGAATGCATTAGGCATTAAAAATAAAAAGAGGGGGGAATCAAGTAGAGAGTTCTGGTAAGATGGAGGTGTAGATGGTGTGAATCTTAAAACCTCCACACCCTTACATACCAAGATAGAAAACAATGTGCTTCAAGAAGAAAGAAGACCAAATCTAAAAAGGGGACAGAGCAGGGGGAACCCTACTGTAGCACAACTAAAGAGGTATGCCAAGAAAAAGGCTTCCATATTTGAACTATAGGGACTGAGGGCATAGAAGGGGAATTCTTAGGATCCCAGCACACCTCCTGCATGTGCTGTGCAGAGTCTCCAGAAGCCAGGAAATCTCAGGGCCAGTGGGTGCACTGGTCAGGAAAGAGGGCCTTGCTGGCATAGGACTCAGGGAGTCAAAGACAGGCACTGGAGAGGTGACTGGAGGAGAAAACCAGAGAAACACAGCAAAAACACCCAGAAGATGGTGGCTTAGAGAGAGCCAAACCCCAGAGCTCAAACAGCTTGGATTCCTCATCCCAAGATAGAGAATTCAGGGCTTCAAGAGGAAAGAAAACCAGATCAAACACAAGGGATAGCTCAAGGGGAACCCACTGTTGGAGAGCTCAGTTCTTAGAAAACACTCCTTCTTGTCATCCCAACTTTTTTGTTTTTTTTTTGTTTGTTTGTTTGTTTGTTTTTCACTCCCCTCAAGGTTTTGAGGTTTTCGCCTCAGGGCAGATTAATCCAATCAATACAGGATTAATCCCAACAATTGGACAGACTGAGAAGTCTTCCAAGGGCAGAGAAAGTAACTACAAACATTTGCACCTGGGGGGAAGATCTTTCATCAAAGATGATTAAAAACATCTCATCAAACTAGCAGAAAAAGGAAGGGGAAAAAAAGATGAGTAACCAACAGAAAAAGAGAAAAGAAATGACAATTGACAGCTTCTTTCAAGGAAGTGAAAAGGGAGCAAATGAAAAAGAAATAGAAGAAGAAGTAGTTCCAGCGAACTGGACATAGGCTTTGGAAGATCTCAAAATTCAACTAACTCAAGAATTTAAAACTCAATTAAGTCAAGAACTTCAGGAACTCAAAAAACAATCAAGAGAGGCTGAAAACAATTTGAAAAAAGAAATACATGAGCTAAAACAAGAAAATAAAGTCTTAAAAGCCAGAATTGACCAGCTTGAAAATGAAGCAAAGAAGGCAAAAGATGATATACAAAGAAAATCAGATGAGAAAGACAAGGATGACCAAAAAGCAAGGGATGAAATTCAGTCTTTAAAAAACAGAACTCAACAACTAGAAGAAAATGACTTCACAAGGCATCAAGAATATATTAAACAAAATTTTAAAAAATGAAAAATTTGAGGAGAATATGAAATACCTCATTGATTCAACTAAAGATCTGGAGAACAGAGCTAGAAGAGACAACTTAAGAATTATTGGTTTACCAGAATATCATGATAAAAGAAAAAGTTTAGATAGCATTTTACAAGAAATCAGAGAAAATTGCCCAGAAATTCTTAAACAAGAGGGAAAAGTGGAAATTGACAGGATCCACAGAGCACCTCCTACATTCAATCCACAACTGACAACTTCCAGGAATATTATAGCCAAATTCAAAAACTACCAGACCAAGGAAAAAATATTAGAAGCTGCCAAAAAGAAGTCATTCAGATATCAGGGAACCATAGTTAGGATAACACAGGATTAGGCTGAATCTACATTGAAGGACTGGAAGGAATGGAAAACAATATTCCGGAAAGCAAGAGAACTGGGTCTACAACCAAGAATCAACTATCCAGCAAGACTAACTACATTATTGCAGGGGAAAGTATGGTCATTCAATAAAATTGAGGACTTCCAAACATTCATAAAGAAAAAACTGGAGTTAAACAGAGAGTTTGCTGCCCAAACCCAGAACTCAAGAAAATCAACATAAGGTAATTAAGAGAATGGGGGCAGGAGAAAAAAAATTCTTTTCTTTAAGGGACATGACAAGTTCAATCAATTTATATCCCAAGAAGAAAAGAAGGTATTGGAAAATATTAAAAATTATTATTACCAACAGAGTAACTAGAAGAAGTTTACATAGAGGGAACAGGCACAAACAGTATAGGATGAAATGTCAAGAGATATATAAATATATATGTATGTATGTATGTATGTATGTATAAATATATACAAAACTAGGGGGGAAGAAGACAACAATAAGAAAAAAAGGAAAGCAAGCCAAAAGGAATAAATTTATATTTCATAAAGGAGCATGTGGGATTAACAGGGAAATATAACAATACACTGTAACGGTAAAGAGGTTAGAGAGAGGGAATATTCAATACTTAGTGCATTGAAATCAACTTAGAGAAGAACAATCAGATCCATAGGGGCAGAAAATTGATTCATACCCTGTACAGAAGTATAAGGGTAACAAAGGGACTGGTAGGGAGGGAAGCAATTCTAGGGAGGGAGAGGACTTGGGGGGGGAGCACTGTGTGGCTTTAAAGAACAATAAGAGGGGAATAAGGAGGGACGGGGGAGAAATGGAAGTACAACAAGGGAGGGGATTATAGGAACTGATTAAAAACAAAACATTGGTATAGAAGGAAACAATGAAAGAAGAAAGGACAGGACTAGGAGAGAGAATCAAAATATCTGGAAATGCAGAGTTGATAATTATAACTCAGAATGTGAATGGGATGAACTTACCCATAAAACAGAAGCAAATAGCAGAGTGGATTAGAAACCAAAACCCAACAATATGTTGTTTACAAGAAACACACATCAGACAGAAAGACAGACATAGAATGAAAATGAGAGGATGGAACAAAATCTTTTGGGCTTCAAATGAGAAAAGGAAGGCAGGGGTGGCTATCATGATCTCTGACAAAGCCATAGTAAAAATAGATGAGGTTAAAAGAGATAGGGAAGGTTATTACATCCTGATAAAAGGCAGTATAGACAATGAGGTAATAACAGTGCTCAATATGTATGCAACAAATGGCATAGCATCCACATTCCTAAAGGAGAAATAGGCAGAGCTCAAGAAAGAAATAGATAGTAAAACCATATTAGTGGGAGATCTAATATTCCTCTTTCAGATGTAGATGAATCAAACCAAAAAAATAAATAAGAAAGAGATAAGAGAGATGAATGAAACCCTAGAAAAATTCGAGTTAATAGATATTTGGAGAAAAATAGAGACAAAAAGGAATACACCTTCTTTTCAGCAGCACATGGAACATTCACAAAGATAGAACAAGGATAGATTTTAAACTATCAACAAGCATCATATGCAATGGGGATAAATTATAATCCTTTCCAATAAGATCAGGAGTGAAACAAGGATGCCAATTATCATCTCTTTTATTGAATATTTTACTAGAAACACTATCAGTAGCAATTAGAGAAGAAAAAGAAATTTAAGGTATTAAAATAGGCAAGGAGGAGACTAAGCTATCACTCTTTGCAGATGATATTTTGGTCTACTTAAAAAATCCTAGAGAATCAACTAAAAAGCTGGTAGAAATAATCAACAACTTTAGCAAAGTTGCAGGATACAAAATAAATGCACATAAATCATCAGCATTTCTATATATTTCCAACACATCACAGCAGCAAGAGGTAGAAAGAGAAACACCATTTAAAATCACCCTAGACAATATAAAATACTTAGGTATCTATCTACCAAAACAAATACAGGAATTTTATGAACATAACTACAAAACACTTTCCAAAAAAAAGTAAAACTAGATCTAAACAATTGGAAAAGCAGTGAGTGCTCATGGGTAGAAAGAGGTAACATAATAAAAATTACCATTCTACCCAAATTAATTTACTTATTTAGTGCCATATCTATCAAACTACCAAAAACCTTTTTTACCACATTAGAAAAAACTTTCACAAAGTTTATTTGGAAGAACAAAAGATGAAGAATATCAAGGGAAATAATGAAAAAAAAACGTGAAGGAAGGTGGCTTAGCAGTACCAGATATTAAGCTATATTATAAAGCAGCAGTCATCAAAACAATATGGTACTGGCTAAGAGATAGAAGCGAGGATCAGTGGAACAGACTTGGGGTAAGTGATGTCAGCAAGACAGTGTATGATAAACCCAAAGAGCCCAACTTTGGGGACAAAAATCCACTATTTGACAAAAACTGCTGGGAAAATTGGAAAACAATATGGGAGAGATTAGGTTTAGATCAACATCTCACACCCT